>NW_024097731.1:55000-409341 GCF_016545835.1 Crotalus tigris
AGAAACAAGTGGAGATAAAATGCCACTTTCATATATTGCCCTTTAATTGACATTTATAGTGATAAAAATGTTTGTTCAATTATTTCAAAAGAGGTCAGTTGTTCAGCTCATTATAATAGTAGACTTTCTGTGTCTATAAAAGTATGTAATGTCCATTTCTTTTAACCCCATCAGTTTCCACTTCATAGGCATGTTGTTCAAAAGAACATGACCATGACAAGTTCTCTAAAACAAAATTAAGAGATAGCAGATAGTCAATAGGAACCCACTATGTCAGAAGACTGCATCATATGAATCAGGTTTGTATTAGGGATCATAGCTCAACCAATTAGTTAAATCCCTAAATTTCTTCCTAACACACTGATGTCCAATATACTGTATATACAAATTCTTTATTGAATTTGATTTTAAAATTATGGGAATATTACATGGATAACAAAGTAATTTCAATTGGTCTAGATGTATAACAACCACTTATAAATAAGAGTTGTCATGGGATCGACAACAACACCATAAGATGGATCTGTAGCTGGCTGACAAACTGTACTCAACAAGTAGTCCTCAATGGTACTACATCCACATGGAGAAAAGTAAGCAGTGGGGTACCACAAGGCTTCATCTTAGGCCCAGTACTCTTCAATATCTTCATAAATGACTTAGATGAGAGAATAGAAGGTGAACTCATCATATTTGTAGATGACACTAACCTGGCAGGAATAGCCAACACCCCAGAAGACAAGCTCAGGGTCCAAAAAGTTCTTGACAAACTTGAACAATGGGCCATATCCAACAAAATGAGTTTCAAAGTGGAGAAAAGCAAAGTTTTACATTTAGGCAGAAAAAATAAAAGGTACAAGTACAGATTAGGTGAGACCTGGCTTAAAAAAGCAACTATGAGAGGGACCTTGGAGTCCTAGTGGACGATCACTTGACTATGAGCCAACAGTGTGCAGCAGCAGCCAAAAAAGCTAATACAATCCTAGGTTGTATGAACAGAGGCATAGAATCAAGATCACACGAAGTATTAGTACTGCTTTATAAAACCCTAGTGAGATCACACTTGGAATACTGCAGCCAATTTTGGTCACCATACTACAAAAAAGATGTTGAGACTTTGGAAAAAGTTCAGAGAAGAGATCACTAAAATGATCAAAGGCCTGGAGACTAAAACATATGAAGAATGGCTGTAGGACTTAGGTTTGGCTAGTCTAAAGAAAAGAAGAAACAGGGGTGACATGATAGCAGTATTCCAATATTTGAGGGGCTGCCACAAGGAAGAGGGCATCAAACTATTCTCCAAAGCACCAGAGGGCAGGACAAAAAACAATGGTTGGAAACTGACTAAAGAGAGAAGCAACCTGAAATAAAGGAGAAACTTTCTAACAGTAAGGACAATTAACCAGTGGAACAGCTTGCCTCCAGAAATCGTGGGTGCTCCATCACTGGAGATATTTAAGAAGAGACTAGATAGTCACTTGTCTGAAATGGTATAGGTTCTCCTGCTCGAGCAGGGGACTGGACTAGAATACCTCCAAGGTCCTTTCCAGTTCTGTTCTGTTCTGTTCTGTTCTCCTATTCTATTCTATTCTATTCTATTCTATTCTAGTCTAGTCTAGTCTAGTCTAGTCAAGTCTAGTCTAGTCTACTCTAGTCTATTCCTTCTACTCTCCCCCCAGTAGTTCACTTCCCAATAACCCTGACCTGATGTAATCTCCCCATCACAAGACCCATCATCAGCTCCTCACCGGTGACTCACCCCTGTCCCACTGATAATTCACAACAACCCTGACCTGAAGTAACCTCCCCATCTCAAGTCTCTCTCTGATGACTCATTACAATACTCTCACTTGACACATCCACACCTGAAGCCCTTATAAATAGAAGAGCACTGACACAGATATCCCCTAATGCTGCTGAAGATGTTACCTAGCCTGGTTACAAAACGTTTAGAAACCATCCCACAAGTTCGGAGAATGAACCTTGACCTTCACCCCTTATAGACTTTTTGAAAACTGAAAAAATGCACTTATGACTTTTGGTTTTGATGACTAGTGAAAAATAGATAATAGTAATAAGTGAGCTTTTTACTGTAAATATATAGTAAGAGATAAGTCTGTAATTATTTTTATATTTGCTGCCGAGAAAATCCAAAGTTTCTTATTATTTCTCACTGCATTTGTTTTTTTTTCTTTTTTTCTTCTCTCTTTTTTTCTCCTTACTATTTTCTATTAGTTTGGATTAGTTTTCATGTTTGCTTCAAAACTTGTAATGAAATCTATTTTAAAAACAAAAATGTCTAAAAATGTCAAGAAAAATATGTCTCATTAAAGATAAACCTTTAGAACAATATACTTGGAACTAAATATAAAATTAGATTATTTTTTTTCAATATATTTTCATTATTATGAACAAAATCTTTGCATGAAATTATCAAGTGGATAAATACTCTTCATAGGCTGAATTGGAAATAGACCAGAATAAAGGTATAGATATAAGATAAACAATAAAATTAGTAATCATATAGTTTTATATTAATTCAATAGCAGATTAGGATGGCAGCATGTAAATGTAATAAATAATGAAGTATGAACTATTAACAGAAGATCCTCTTTTATGCTGCCAGCCTACTTGTTGAATGTCAATAAGATTAATTCTTCCCTCTTGCACAAAGATCTGAGAGTCCTTAACACCACACCCAATTCCTTTGTCACATTCTTCTGTTTAAACTCCAAACTCTCCCAAATCCAGATTCTCCCAACATATTAACTCATTGTTATGCCCACCTAATTTATAACCAGAGTAACATTGGTCACTGAGCCTGGGAAACTACATATTTTACTTTCCAACAAATGTTGATACCACAATAATATACTAATAACTAGTGGTAGATGTATCTTATTCTATTAAATGCATTACTTTTTTAAGTTTGGCCAAGGGTTCAAACATTAAAGAATTCAGCTTTATGCACATCAACATTTTAAACAGCAGGTTTTTACATATGTAGTCATAATTTTTCAGTGTTATTGAGGCTCATTTTGCTGAATTTCTCTTTAATGTCTAGTCTTATTGTCTTATTAAAACAAATTAACTATCAGCACTTCCTAGAAAATGGAAACCATGAAGAAAATATTTTAATTGAATAACTGAAAATGTTTATCTTCTGCCTTTCATTTCTTGTTGTATCCCCTCCAAAACTGAAAACCTTAGGATAAAATTTTAATTGCTATAACCAGAGAGATATGAAGTAAAAACATAAAATCCATTTTGAGAACATATATTAAATAGGAGTTAGTCCTAAGGTCCTAAAAAAATCCTTCATATTTCATCAGATGTGCATCCACTATATTAAAACTGCTGCAGGCAATTATTTTTAATATTATTTTAATATTATTTTTAATAATATAGCATTTATCTGAAAAGGAATATTCTAAGAAAGTTGCAAAGGAAGTCAAGAGCAAAGATTTCAAATTCTTATTTAAGTAACTGAATATAACAGATTCTATTTTAAAGTAAAATTTGATTGTCTTCCCACAAGTATCATGCCTAGCAACAAACATTGGAAATATTACTAACAACTACCAACTGTTCTAAAACTGCAATGAAAAGTTAATTCTTTCATGTTTTGACCATGCAGAAAGAATTCTATTAGCAACAATGGAGAACTAATGAACCAGCACTGATTATAGTTCCCATTTTTAAAGAAGGTATTCAGGAAATCGATCAACAAAATGTATCAAAGCTTAATAAAGATCACTAGTTGAATCCACTTATCTACTGCACATCTGCCACACCACATTATCCTACTGTTCAAGTGTCAATTTTGCATTTCAATGGAGTAGCTCCATCAGATTAATACCCAAGACATTTCAGCTGTGTGGCACGTAAGTCAGTGGACGTAGAGAAATATTATGCATGGTCTGTATCACTGACACTAAGCAAAGGAAATGTGATTAGTACCAAATTGTATGTGACAGGGGAATCGGAAAGCTGTCAAACACAATGACATGGATTCAGTATTTAGAAGGTAGAATGGGGAAAATAAAAGGAGCGGGCAGTCTGGCTCACAGACAGCAATAACATAGAGCAGCTATGATAAATTAATTCATTTACTTATGAAAAATTAGAAGCTTCCACATGCAGCTCTCATTTACATTCCTGTCAATCAGATTAACTACATAAAAAGCCTGTAAGATTCAACATATTTCATATGAGCAAAGGAGAAAAAATATTTTTGCATTTAATTAATTTTATGGGGAGAGGGGAGAAAGCTAGTTAGACTCATTAATGAATATTTTATATATATTTTGATTATAAGCATCAAACAAATTATTATGCAATGCTTATGCAGTTACTCTGACCAAGTCAAAGAAACTTGTATAATATAAAAAGTTATATCCAGTACAGCATTAATATAGGAGTCCTAACAGGCCTGCCTGCCTGACATTCTTTGTATAAATTCAAGCTTTTCTATCTTTCATCTCAAGGAGTAAGGTAATGTGTTACTGAAATCCCAATTCATTCTCTACAAGACTCTCACTGACATTGTAGCTGGGTGCAAAACAACCCACTTCAAAACTTGTTTCAATACTTAAAAAAAAAAAGAATAGAAAGAACATCTTTACATAATCACAAATTAGCCTGTAACATTCTCCATATCCACTCCCCATTCAACAGGAGGAACCCCCTTCCTAGAAGTTCATCAAATTATTACAGCAGTAAAACTGACATCCAACATGCATAGTTTTCATGTCCAGATGACATTTTTACTTAATAATTGTAAGGAATGGCTTCCTTCATCCCTAGATTGTACGAAGGATAGCAAGACAAAGGCCAATCAGTATGTTGTCTTTTGTCTAGAACAGTGATGGTGAACCTTTTAGAGACTGAGTGCCCAAACTGCAACCCAAAACCCATTTATGCATCGTCGGGTGCCGGGTGGGTGTGGCCCATTGGCTGAGTGTGGCCAATTAGGTGTGGTCCATTGGGTGGGCATGGCTGTGGTGGTAACGGGAGACTGTGTGGGACTAAAAAGTTCAACCAATCAGTTCCAACTTTGCAAGATCTTTTTTTTTCCCCATGAGAAGTTGAAATTGACTGATTGAATCTTTTTTTTTTTTTTTTTTTGCACACAGCAGCAGAGGCCTAAAGCAAAAAGGTTTTATAAAACCCAGCTGAAGGCCTAGGATTGGGGTGATGATGTGCGTGCCCACAGAGAGGGCTCTGAGTGCCACCTCTGGCACCCATGCCGCCTCTGGCACCCGTGCCACCACTGGTCTAGAATTTGTGTTCTGCTGAATTAATCTAAACTTTCATTTCATTTCTCAAGCAGACAGCAATTTTACTGTTGCAGAGGGAAATATGTCAGAAGAGTAATACGAAAAGAATATTCACATTAAGAATTGACTGAAAAAGACAAATTCAATTATCTTTTAATTTTTTGTCATCTCACTGTCTATACTTCAGAAATAAGACTATTAAGCAGGAGCACCTCAGAGGTCATCGACCAACATTTTAAAATGTTCTACATAGACAATTCATGACTGTTAGGGCTGTAACAGTTTTTATCTGATGCACATTTTTTCTTCTAGATACTAGAAGAGAGAAAATTATAAATGGTACTTTAATTGATGGTGTTACAAAATACAATCAATCAAACTTTAAAATTAGATTTATCAGCAGCCTTAATCTATATACTACCACATTTTTAGCTGATAGGTTTATTTTTCATTTAGTACAGCAAAAATGTGTCTGCATAGGTGGATAGTTCAAACTGAAAACTTCCGAACAAAACAAAAATTGAAGAGAATCTGTGAGATTCTCCTCCTGAAAAAGGCACCAATTGTAAAGATTTGTGCATTCATTTTGATTACTCTGCAACTCAATTTACCAAAATTATGCACCATTTTGATTGCTTATGTGAATGTCTTCCAAATATAGAAAAAAAGCCTGGTTATACTTTGAAGTTGAAGTAATTACCAAGTAATGAGAAATAATTCATATATAATAAGAATGCAAAAAGCTGGATTAATTTATACTTTATTTTCCTTTCCTTTGTATTTCAGTCATTAAGTTTTTTTCAGCTGATAAGTTTGTGCTGTGTAAAGTTGCCATTTTTAGATTCTCACCAAATTTCAAAAAACAGTGCAGTTCAGGACTTCTGTATAGTAGTCAGACATTAATTTTTCCAGCTGATCATTTTCAGTTCTAAGCTCTACAGCAGAAGTCTTCAACCTTTCTCAGCTGGCAGACTGAAGGTAAAGGGAGGGGGAAGCATTTTACACACATGCGGGCACACACACACAAATGGGGCCGCAAGCATGCACAACAGAAATGGGGCAGTGCTAGTGCCATGTGAGACTCACTAGCACTGCCCCGTTTTCACCCCATGTGCACTAGCACTGCCTCATTTTTGCCACATGGATGTTAGCACTGCCCCGTTTTTGCCACACAGTATCCCGTTTTTGCCACGCAGCGCCCCATTTTTGCTGCAGCATGCCGTTTTCACCTTGGCAGCAGCGCTAGCGCGAGTGGGGGTGAGTGCGTGCATGGTGGCCAGGAGGCCACGGTCCAGTATTGGGCCATGGCCCACAGGTTGGTGAGCCCTGCTCTACAGAAAATTATCTATTGTGATACTTTTGGTAAAATAGACAGAAATTAATATTGCAAAAGTTGCTATAGTAAATGTTAATATTTTGAAGTGCTGTAAGGCCTTTCAAAGTGAAATTCAGAGACTAGTGTTCAATTTAATGCAATTATTTATATTTTAAAGAGAAGATATAAAAAAATAATTGGCAATTAACAAGTGGCAAGTTATTGAAAACAAAACTAGCAAAAGGCCTTTAGAAAAAACACACCTACAATTTCTTGCCTAATATTTTATTGACTTATCTATCCTAAGAGTGTTCATACATTTTTAGGCGTTCATATTAAACTATGACAAGTTCATGTATCATATATATTAACTCACGATTCCTGCTGTATCTGACCTTAGAGTTCCCTGCAGTATAATAACTGAATTCACCCAGGGGGAAAAAGATTAAAGGGGTCTCCTACAAAGATGGAAAAAATTCTAATGCCATACTGTAACATTTTATTGATCAGTCAGTGTTCTTGAAAAAACAGTAGTAACAGCCCCTTATACATGATATTCCAGTATGGAGAAGCTATAGCCCACAAGTTTCCTTTCTATGCCCTCAGAATACTCTCTGACCATGATCATGAAAATTTGGCATAAGTTGCCACACATTTTGAGGAAATAAATCTAGTGAAAATTAGTATAAGTACCTTATTTAAATAACACTATAATCCCTTCAAACCACCAGCCCAGCCCATATTGCAGCCATCAACCTTCCTAAAAATATTATGTGTTGCCCTTGGATACCAAAAGATTACTGTCCTGCACCGGGATGTATTACTTGAATAGATATATATTACTTTTCCTGATTTAAAAGCCAATTTACTTGCATTTAAAATTTTATTTCATGAAATTTCTTTGCAAACATAAATATTCTTGATCTGAAGAGTGTGTGTGTGTGTGTGTGTGTGTGTGTGTGTGTGTGTGTGTGTGTGTGTAAAACTGCAGTTAGTTTAAACTGCATCCACTAAACACTAAGTCCCCATAATGGAAACAAATCCCTATTTTATTTATATAATTTTTTAAGTCTCACAATCCTAATGCATGTATACCATTAAGAAACATTATAATAGTTAAATAATGTAATTAATTGAATTAAACCACAAAGATCCATTTAAAAAAGAAACAAAATGTGAAGCTAAAAATAACTGCAACAATTGCAGACCAAATCTATGATTCCTAGGAGAATGCCATCTTAATCCCATCCCAAAACAGGAAGTTCCATACCTTTCTCTACCAACTGGCCTTCCTTATCAGTTTGAATATGAAGGAGGATCTTTCCATCATATCCTAGGGTAAGATGACAATGGAGAAGGTGGTCTCTAAAGTATCCTAGAACAAAAGGACTTCCCCATATCTTCTCACTCGAGTTACAATTTTGTTTCAGAGTGCAAGAACGGGAAATACTGACTTACAATGTAACTGATTAATATAAGAAATCCAAGACAAGAATTTTCAATTGTCTCATGTAAATAATCAAGTGAGATTTCTAATAATCAGATAGGAGCTATTTATTTTAAAATTTTTGTGGCATTGTCCACTTAGCTACTATTTTTATGTAAAACTCTCACCATTGAAAGAAAACTATTTTCTGACAGCCTGTTCATGCTGTTCATGAATAGCATTTAACTTATTAGTAATCTTTCTAATATTATTAAATGCAGCTTCTGCAGACAGAAGGAAGAATTGATTATAGATACTCTTCAGTATCTATCGGAAACAATAATTCTGGATTAGGCTAAGCTCTACTTTAGTCTAGCACTTTGCTTTTCATAGTTCTGTAGTCAATCCGATGCCTCTGCAGTAGTTACAAGTAGGAGATGGGGTTATTTCGGTGTTATTGTTTCCCTGCAACCAGTATTGGGAAGTATGCTGCCTCCCCAATCCAGAGGGAGCACCGAAACTTTAAGACTAAGAGTTCTGTCTAGACCAGAGGTCCCCAGGGACCAGTTCCGTGGCAAAAGTTTTTCCACGGACCGGAGAGTGTGTGGTTTTGTGTGCTGCCTGCATCCCACGGATGGGGCTTTGCTTGTTTGTGTGGACAAGTTGCTGGCATGCCGCAGCCCGATACCAGTACCGGTCCACGGACCGGGGTTTGGGGACCCCAGGTCTAGACCTGCCTTCTAATACACCAGGTTAATTATATCCTGTTTGAAGAATTGCTTTCTTGTCTGCTTAAATCCTCTTCCAATCAGCTTCATTGGATAATCCACTGTCCTAATGTTTCGGGAAAGTGACAAAAAATATTCATTAAAAAATTTGCTTTTAAGAAACCAGGACCTGTATGTTCTAGTCCCACCTTAGGCAGGGAAGCCAGCTGGGTGACTTTGACCAGTCACTCTCTCTGCCCAACCCATCTCACAGGATTGTTTTGTGGGGAAAATAGGAGGAGGAAGGGATATTATGTTTGCCACCTGGAATAATTTATAAATGTAATAAGTAGGATATAAATAAATAAATATCTGGGTTGCTATCAACTGAAGCTACTCTGAGAAAGAGAGAGAAGCAGTTAAGGCAATGTTCAAAGACCAAGAACAATTGTGGACATGGGGAAAAAAAAGTCCTATTAATCGCTTGTATGTCTTTATTGAACTTACTTCTATGGCAATTTTTCTGAAAAGAAAATAGTTAACCACTTTTCTCAATGTTTGCTACTGCAATCTTAAAAATGTTTTTTTATCATTTTAAATAAGCTTCTTTGCCATTTTTTTCCTGCAGGTTGGGTAATAGACAGCATTCAGCACTACTACCTCAACTATTTTTATGCCCTAGAACAAAAACCAAAGTACCCAAGAACATGATCAGGAACTGAAGTTGTCTATCAGAGTGACCATTTTGATTATGCATATTTATTCCCTGTACTAGGAATATTTTTCACCCTAATTGGCAAATCTCCTAACAGCAACCCAACTTGGAACACATCACAGCTCAAGGCGAACCTCAAACTTAATTCCATCAAACTAATTACTGTATTTGAATGCAGAGTATTCTTTCTCCCAACAGGGAAGGGTTGAGGAAACAGTAGGTAATAGGAAGATAAAGAAAAACTATTTCAACCATCTTCTGCTGAAATGACCAAAACCTCTTTCAAACTGAGTGGGAAGGGAGGGATAGAAAGAGTAAAGCTGCAAAGAGTATAACTAAGGATAACATTGCAATGGATTGGTGCTTCAAAAAGATTCAAAGACCAAAACTGTATCCCAACTAGGTTCTGTGATCTTTAAGATACTAATAACATTCATTTATAATGGGTGTCAAACTGCCGGCCCACGGGCCGGACACATCATCCAGAACCCACGCCCACCCCATTCCTGGCAATGGCAAAACCGGCCGGATATATTGCACGATGTCAAATGACATCGCGAGTTTGACATGTCTGATTTAGAATATTTCTCAGTATCATGATTTTCAAAATATAACAATTAGATGGCAAATAAAACTCAAACTGAAGAATCCTCTTAAGAGGAATGGCTCCAGAAGTAAAGGGTAAGAGTTCCGAAGAGCTTTCCTCTTCATTTGATCCTATCTGCAAATTCACTTTGTTCATCAAGCCTCCTATTTAGATGTTAGATATTAATGCAAGTTGTTTCTTTTCATTTCTTGGAAATGAAATTGGAATTATTGTAAATAGGAAGATGGAAATTCCAATATTGCAATTATTGGAATTATTGCAAATAGGAAGATGGAAATTCTTGAAAGTATTAAAATATTATAGCAAGCAGTTCTTGCTTCCTTAAATACTAAATAATAGTCGCATCTCAATATACTAAGACAGTGGTGGCAAACCTATGGCACGGGTGCCAGAGGTAGCACTCAGAGCCCTTTCTGTGGGCACGCGCGCCGTCATCCCAATCCTAGGCCTTCAGCTGGGTTTTATAAAAATTTTTCACTTTAGGCCTCTGCCGCCATGTACAAAAAAAAAAGGTTCAATCAATCAGTCAATTTCAACTTCTTGCGGGAAAAAAATCATGCAAAGTTGGAATTGATTGATTGAACTTTTTAGTCTCACCCAGTCTGCTGTTACCACTGTAGCCACGCCCACCCAATGGGCCACACCCACCCTGCATCTGCGGATGCATAAGTGGGTTTTGGATTGCAGTTTGGGCACTCAGTCTCTAAAAGGTTCGCCATCACTGTACTAAGAATATCTACCCTGCTAGAAAACTGCTTGTATGAGAAGGAACAGAACCAAACATTTTAAAGTCAGAACACATGACCTAAATTTATGATCTAACAGCCTCCAAATATAATGAGAATATGTTTCTAACTGATTTTAAGTTAGCTAATAAAAGTTAATTTAATATCTTCTTTAAATATTCAAACCAAGTATCTATAGGTAGATCTTGGCATTGTATGTACTGCCAGGGGGAGGCTGTTCCATAAGGCAGGTGCCATAACAGAGAACGCATGCTTCCAAGGCCCCAAAGTAACCTGTCTCAACATCATATAGGTCTGTAAAGGGGACAATCAGCAACTTGAATTCGACCCAGAGGCCTAGTAGGAGCCAGTACAGCTCACACATGTATTACATGGGTATGACAAAATGCTCTCACTGCTGCACAGGTGGCCACATTCTGAACCAGCTGCAACTTTTCAGGGTACTGAAAAGGTTACTCATAATAATAATAATAATAATAATAATAATAATAATAATAATAATAATAATAATAATGTTGGAAGAGACCTTGGAGGTCATCAAGTCCAACCCCTGCTCAGGCAGGAAACCCTACACCATTTCGGTCAAATGGCTGTCCAGTCTCTTCTTAAAAACTTCCAGTGTTGGAGCATTCACCACTTCTGGAGACAGGTTGTTCCACTGGTTAATTGTTCTAACTGTCAGGAAGTTTCTCCTTAGTTCTAGTTTGCTTCTTGTCCTGCCTTCAAGCGCTTTGGAGAATAGCTTGACTCCCTCTTCTTTGTGGCAGTCCCTGAGATATTGGAATACTGCTATCATGTACCCCCTCATCCTTCTCTTCGTTAAATTAGACATACACAATTCCAGCAACCATTCCTTATATGTTTTAGCCTCCAGTCCCCTAATCATCTTTGTTGCTCTTCTCTGTACTCTTTCTAGAAAGAGTCTCAGCATCTTTTTTACATCGTGGTGACCCAAACAGGATGCAGTATTCCAAGTCTGGCCTTACCAAGGCATTGTAAAGTGGTATTAATACTTCACGTGATCTTGATTCTATCCCTCTGTTAAAGGGTCACTCTGCATAGGGTACATTATAATGGTTCAATTGAGAGTTAACTAAGACATGAGTGACCATGAACTGTGCCTCCTTATTTAGAAAAGTGTATAACTGAAATATGAGTTTTATTTGTGCAAACACACTCCTGATCATGGCTGCCACTGGCCTTTGAAGACCCAGATTGCACACCAGCTGTAACTGGGGGAGTGTCATTCCAGGCAGAGTTAAAAATGGTAAATCATTAGATATGGGAGACCCTAAAATCCACAGTCCCTCAGGGCTTTGCTAAAGACAGTTCTCCCCCTTTCTGACTGCAAAGCCTCCAGGCACTCAATTTCATTTGGAGGCCCAGGATATATATAGCTGAGTGTCATCAGCATACATAACCACGTGCCAGTGGTTATTTCACATAAATGTTAAGTAGGAGTAGAGAGACACACACTCACACACACTTTGGGGAAACCTCATAAAACAGGAGTCTAAAGACTAGCCCTCTCTTCCCTTACACCACTGACTGGAACTGGCTCTGCAGAAACAAAGTGAATCCCTGGAGAACAGTGCCAGCTAAGAAAACAAAAGAAGACAAGAATTTGCAGGAACATGTTACTATATTAGAGAAAGTCTGTTAAAAATCTGGAAAGATAAGTCCAGCAATTTCACCACTTGCATCACTGTCAACTTTGAGATTTAAGATTTTCAGATGTTTATAAAGGTGGTCCTCACTTAATGACCAGTTGTTTTATGACAAAGTTACAATGGCCATTGCAAATGGTTGCACAATGACCGCTACTATCCTGTAGTCATATGGCAGGTCAGCTTGATGCCCAGCTTGATGCCCAGTCACAGTGTGTTAAGTAACCATGATTCATGACATTTTTTACTAATTTTGGGATTATTATTTTTTTGCCAGTTTCCGGCAAAAAAAAGGCTATTCAAATGAATGGGTTCACTGAATTCTGCTGCATTCGCTTAAAAACCACTAAAGAACTGCTGAAAATTACTTCTGGCCACATGGTTGCCTCAACTTACAACTGCAAGAACTTACAACAGTAATTTTGAGCTCAATTACTGTCGTAAGTTGAAGACTTATCTCTATCACATGGAAGTTGAATTTTGGACAAAGAAAATAGACTTACAATCAAAATACTTACTGTTCAGCATCAGAAATTCAAACATATGACTCCAGCTATTCAGAACAAAGAGATGGACAGCTTTTCTAACCTCTCCAAACAAGGAGAGGATTTGAGATTTTCATAAGATGACCTTGGCTACAAAGACTTTACAAGCTTCATAGATAAACTGGGCTCTTTATGAATGGAAAAATCTCATTGTGGAGCTAAACTGAAACTTGCTAAGTATAAAGAATGTCTTCTCCCAGACAATGAGGTCTAGAATAACAGTCCAAGGTATTTATGAGAATACCCCTGCTCAATAACATTCACACTGAATTGACAATTATGATTTTATGATCATTTGAAAAATAGTTTTGTTTTCTAATAATGTATCACTATTTTTTCTTCTAAACAGAAAAGAGGCCAAAGGTTTTATTCCCACCTGGGAGATGGACAGGATAACAATGCTGTCTGCGTACAAAACAGCTGGGACCACTCAATTTGCTAATGCAGGAGAGTAGTGGGTGGCTCTGAATTATTGCACTGAAGTACAAATTACACAGAAGAGGGGCTAGAATATACTGTTGTCTCGCACCTCTCTTAGTAGTGACCACACCAGAGAGACGCCTCCAGGGGGAACATCTGAGTCTCAAAGTGGTGTTATAATGAAAGGATTGAATGAATAGAAGCAGACTTTTATATACCGAGAAACCTCTTTGTTTTATCCCACAGTCTCTTCTTTTGGAGTTAAATCAAAACCAGATTTAAAACTGATGAAGGCTGCAAAAAAGGAATGGCTGGGCTGGGAAGAATATTTCTCTGCTACACGGAGGAGAACTAAACAATGCAGTGATGATTGGTCTCTTCTGAAACTCAACTGTTCAGCTAGGACAGTGTTTCTCAACTTTGACAATTTTAAGGCATGTGGACTTCAACTCCCAGAATTCCACAGCCAGCGTTGCTGGCTATGGAATTCTGGGAGTTGAAGTCCACATGCCTTAAAATTGTCAAGGTTGAGAAACACTGAGCTAGGATGTTTCCACTTTTAACCCTGCCTAATAGCCTTAAATAGAGATCTATGTTTGCTGATTTTATTTAGTAGACTGATGGGTCTATAATTGGCAGGGTTTAATACATTATCTTTCTTTTTGTAGACTGGATTAACAACGGCACAGCCCCAGTCAATAGCGAAATAGGTTGAACTATAAATGAATAGGGAAGCCAACACAGGAGACCAACCATCCTTGTCTTCCCTTAATCATTGCAGCGTGAGATAGTATCTTCCCCCAGGGTTTTTCCAGATTTTAATAGAAAAATGAGGTTTTCGATCTCAAATACCAGCCCAGAAGGCAGTCAGGAAGATTATTTTGAGAAGAGGTCATAAATGGATTAATTATTAAGAGGTGAAAATACTCTGGAAGTAATTATCTCAGGATTATATAGATATATGACAAGTCGGACAGAACTTCTATTTGTAAGAGAGCCATTAGTTCAGCCCATTCTTCATTTATACTGACCAAGCTATTCTATACTTTCCCTCAATTTTCTCAATGTACTTCTATCCTACCATATATTATATATACACAAACAGATAGACACACATATGCACGCACATACCCTTATGCGGCTGTGCATGCGTGCACATATGTAGGGAGACAAGTGTATTTACAAAAGATTGTGGTTCAGTGATGACAATAAATCCAATTGTTAAAAGATATTCCTGAGTTAATGGGACTACCTTTTAATTTTGAAAAAAGAAAAATATCACAACAAAAAAAGTATGGAATAAAACCCATATTTTAGTGTTTATAGATTTTCTATATTCCAACTAAAACAGTGCATTGTGTAACATTCAGATGATATGCAACTTCAATATAAGTCATAGATGAGTGGTTTACAGCTGTATCTTTCAAATGGGAAGAATCTAGGCATGTTTGTTGCTTGGCATAAGCCAAGCTTGTCATGACATCTGAAAATGACAGATTTGCATTATTATAATTTCTAGTGATCCATAATTCTCCTCATTGTATGCTACATTTTATCGTGTTCTACTGAGTTCTATTAAGCCCCAGCTTGCCTCAACATCTTCAAGATTAAGAGGAAAAGGGCATTGTCTTGCGGAGATGGATAATCCACCAATGGGTTTAGACTGTGCTTCTGTCCAATCAGATCAAGTCAGCCAAAGTTGCCACGCCCGTCCTGGACCATAGAGATCCCAGTCTTGATGCAAGTGTAGCCATTGATTGACCGCAAAACGTGTTGGCTCATCAAACTAGCCTAGGCCTAAGTAACCTGCAAGGGCGGGAGTGGATTATCCATCTCCGTACTGAGAAAAGGCATTCAGGTAAGACAACGCCCCTTTTCCAGCACTGGAGATGAATAATCCACCAATGGGACATACCAAAGCCTACTGTCCATGAGGGAGGGGAGCAGGCCGGTCTGGCGTGACATTTTGAGGTACGACCTGTTGGAGAACCCTCCTACCAAAGGAGGCCTCCGCCGAGGCTATCAATCTTATAGTGCTGTATAAAAGGAGATGGTGAAGACCATGTGGCCACCCTGCAGACATCTTCAATGGACGCCTGAGTGGCCCAGGCCACGGAAGTAGCGGCACTCCGAGTAGAGTGGGCCATAATCCGTTGTGGAACAGGCAATGAAGCAGCTTGATACGCCCCCGCAATACACGCCCTAATCCACCTGCCAATCGTGGAGGAGACCTTCTGAAGCCTGGAGGAAGGGCGGAAGGAGACAAAGAGGGCCTCTGAGTTGTGGAACACCGCTATCCATGAGATATAGTACCAGAGTGCCCTGCGGACATCCAATAGATGCTATTGCCCTTCCCGATCATGCAATGGGTTAGGACAGAAATCCGGGAACACAATTTACTGGGCCCTGTGGAAAAGGGAGTTGACCTTTGGGAGAAAGGTAGGATCGAGGCGGAGGACCACTCGATCCTGGTGGAAAATGCACAGGTCATCCCAGGTAGAAAGCGCTGCCAATTCAGAAATGTGTCGCACCGTGATCGCCATCAAGAATGCCACCTTGTGGGACAGATAGAGCATGTTGCATGTTTTTAGAGGCTCAAAGGGCGACTTGGTCAGGGCCCAAAGAACACATGGAAGCTCCCAAGAAGGGTACCTGTGCACTACAGGGGGCCTGGTGTTAGCAGCCCCTTTGAAGAATGAGCGGAGTAGAGGGTGATGTCCCAAGGAAACCGCGGAGTCACAGGTGAGTACTGTGGAAAGCACAGCGATCTGCCTGCGCAATATGTTCGGGGCCAAGCCCCTCTCCAAGCCCTCTAACAGATAGTCCAGAATATAGGGAATCATAAGGTCTGAGAGTGACAAGTGTCGAACCGAGCACCACAAGAGAAAGTTCTTCCACGTGGCCACATAAATGCGGTTTGTAGAAGGGCGACGGGAAGCCTAGATTACCGTAATGACCCCTGGAGAGCAAAGCTCCCGTGACAAGATTGAGTGCTCAAGTGCCAGACGGCTAACTAGAGCCATTGAGGGTCCAGATGGAGAATGGTCCCCTGGCTGAGCGAAACCCAGTCCGGAGGAATCCTCCATGGATCCACAAGGAAGAGACTCACCAGATCGGCGAACCAAGGCCTCCGTGGCCAGTACGGAGCCACTAGGAGGATCTCTGCCCGCTCCCGAAGAAGCTTGTGGATGACCACTGGGAGGAGAGGGAGAGGAGGGAAGGCGTAAAGCAAGCCCTCTGGCCATGGGCTCTGAAGAGCATCCGTTCGTTCTGTCCCTGGAGATGGGAACCGGGAAAAGAATCGAGGCAGGTGGGCGTTGATCGGGGACGCAAAGAGGTCCAGCAAAGGCAAGCCGAACTGGTGACAGATTTCTCAGAAAATCCTTGGGTGGAGTCACCATTCAGAGTGATCCACCGTTGCCCTGCTCAGGAAGTTGGCCTGAGTGTTCGCCTCCCCCGAAATGTGATCGGCCTTGATGGAGGCCAGATTGGATTCTGCCCAGGAGCCCAGTAGAAGAGCTTTGGCCAATAGGGTCCGAGATCTGGTGCCCCCTTGCCGGTTTATATGAGGCTTGGCAGCCACATTGTCCGTGAGGACCAATACGTGACGCCTTGTCACCAGGCTGTGAATGTGGCGAAGAGCCAGATGTATGGCCCGGAGCTCCAGCCAATTGATGTTGTGCCGAAGGTCTAAGCAAGACTAACGGCCCTGTGCCCACTGTGAGTGAAGGTGCGCCCCCCAGCCGAACAGGCTGGTGTCGGTCGTTAGTATGAGCCAATCTGGCTCCTTGAAGGAGGACCCCTTGAGCATGGCGGGCGAAAGCCACGTGAGAGAGCGCGATACTTGTAGTGGGAGTCTCACCCTCTGCTGGGAGGTGCTGAGGTTCTATCTCTGGAAGGGGAGCAGGAACCACTGAAGTTCCCTGGAGTGGAGCCTGGAACAAGGGACAATCGCTATTGCCGAGATCATCTTCCCTAACAACTGGGAGAGACTGGCCAATGTTACCGTTCGACTCTGGAGTAATTGGAGGACTAACTCCCTTATGCTGTCCCGGCGTTTCTGTGAGAAGTAGACCCGGCACTCCACCGTGTTTATGATGGCCCTTAGGTGTAACAGCCTTGTTGTGGGAACCATATGGCTCTTGGGGAAGTTTACCGAGAACCCAGGATCCTGGAGCAGCTTCACCACCAGTTTGAGGTCCGCCAGGGCGGACTGGGTGGATGATGACTGGATTAATATGTCATCCAGGTAGCATTGGACTCTGGCACCATCCTTAAGTGAGCTGCTAGAACAGCCAGGATCTTGGTAAATACCCTGGGAGCTGATGATAGGCCAAATGGGAGTGCCCTGTATTGAAAATGGCACCCCCTGTGTGAAAACCTTAGAAACCGGCGGTGGGCGAGAGAGATAGGGATATGGAGGTACGCTTCCGTGAGGTCGATAGATGTCAGGAAGTCCCCTTTCCTTATGCTTCCCAAGATGGAGCGGAGTGTCTGCATCTTGAATTTGCAGTATGCAAGATAATTCAAGCCCTTGAGATCTAAAATGGCTCTCCATCCCCCTGATGCCTTGGGGATGACAAAGAGGATGGAATAAAACCCCTGACCTTTCTGGTCTGCTGGCACCGGTTCTATGGCTTGTATGTTTAGTAGATGTTGAACGGCTTTGTTCATTAGTCTTTTCTTTGTTCGATTCCGTGGGTAGGGGCAAGAGAGACATCGACTTGGGGGATTGGAGATGAACTCCAGGGACAGACCGTGGCATACGGTGTTTAGTACCCACACATCTGTGGTGATGGCCTCCCATTGGTGGGCAAAGAGAGATAGTCTGCCCCCTATGGGAGGAACCATTGTAGAGCAGCAGAATGGTCAGCCGTTCCCGCAAAAGGGCCGCTTGCCTGAGATTGCTGTCTAGGTCTGGCCGCCTGTCTGTCAGACTGCCTATCCTGTCTGTCCTGCCTGGCTGGGAAGGGACAGATGAGTTGAGTGTAGTTGTACCTAGCCCCTGTCTTCATGGGTAAAAATTAGACTGTTTGTCCGATCTCTTAAAGGGATGATTAAGGACCTTGCGTTTGTCCTTATTCTCCATGAGATAAGGATTCAAGGCGTCCCGAAACAGCTTGCCTCCCTGATAAGGTGCCACTGATAAGACGCCACTTAGACTTGGCGTCGGCATGCCAATGCTTCAGCCAAAACATACGGCGACCAGTGACACTGGAAGCCATAGCCCTGGAGGAAAATCTGGCAGCCTGGAGAGTGGCATCTGATGCATACTCGGTAGCTGCCACCATCTTGCTAAGGTCCTAGTGTGTGCGGATATCCTCCGCTGGGACACGGGTCTGGAGCTGCCTTAGCCAGCGGAGGGCCGATCTGTTAAAGAAAGATGCGGAGGTGGTCGCTCTAATAGCCCATGCAGCCACTTGATGCGTCCTGCGGTAGGCGAGTTCGCATTTACGGTCCTCAGCTTTGAGAGCCTCAGAAACGTCACCGGGAATGACAGTGGGTGATACTAGGGGCCCTAAGGGCTCATCCACTGCTGGCACCTTCAGGGCCTCCTCCAAATCCTTAGCCACATTGTATAGCTTTTTGTCAGTATTACCTGCGAGGGGAAGGAAGGCCGGAGATCTCCACTGCTTTCGGACCACATTTAGAAACATGGGAGGGCAAGGAATGCGGTGTTGAGCTGCCACTGGTTCAGTGAAGTTTGGGTCCACCTCCTATTCAGGGGGAATGGTGGTTGTTGCTAAGGAAGGATCGAGCCCGAGATGGGTTGTGGATGTGACCTTGCGGAGCAAGGGAACAAAGAAGGGTTGAAGAAGCCGCTAAAGGGAAGAGCTTTGGGAGGAGGCTCCTCCTCCTCAGACATCAGAATCCCCTGTTCAATGTCAAGTTTGCGAAGGGATGATTTTTCCAAGCAGATGGACCCAGATAGGGAAGAAGGAGCTAGTAGGTTTCAGAGACTGGTTGATGAGTAGGCATGTGAGCGACAGCCGCTGGCCTAGGAGCTTGTACTCTTGCCTGAAAGGCGCGATCTACCACTTGAGCAATCAGCAAGGCCAAGCGGTCTTCTGTGGGGAAGGGGACTGGCTCACTCAGCCGAAGCCCGGCCGCAGTAGGTGTGAAAGTAGCCTCGGGTGTCCCATGTTGAGCCCGTGTAACAGTGGGTTGGGAAATGGGTAGAGCTCCGCCCATCCCACACAGTGCAGGGAAAGGTAAGGGTTCCCTTGTCGACTATATCCCCAGGGAAGAGGTGGGGGCCCCAGGGGTAAGTCAAAGATTGACCCTTCGGCTTGGGGGGACTGGCTATTTTCTGTGCCTTTGAAAATTCCTTTTCTAGGGCTTGGTGTCTCTGGCTGGCCTGCTTTTCAGCTCTCTTGGAGGTCTTGGCGGTAGGTCTGGCCTTGGCTTTGGCCGCAATCTTGCCAGTAACCTCCTGACTAGAGGATTTAGGATGCACAGGGGCCTATGAAGACGGCAAAGCGTCCTTTGCAGAAGGCATAGAATCCTCCATTCTCTGATAACACAGGAGTACGGTAGAGGACCCCCGGTATCCAGAGAGTAGTATACACTGGATAAGGACAGGCGCACTATAGGGGAAGCCTGGAATCCAGATAAGCTGCTGCGTGGATAAGAACAGACACACGACAGGGGACGCCTGGAATCCAGCTATAGCTATTGCACAGGGAATCCAGATACAGCTGTTGGCAATTTAGTAGGCCCAGAATCACACTGGGTTAGGCCAGATATGAGCAAGGTGAGGCCAAGAGACACCAACCCAGAAAGGGACCAAGACCAATAATGTGTATAATAATATAAAATAATAATAACAACAACAACAGACTACACCTGAAGTCTGTTGTACTTGATAGGCCTAAGGTGGAGGGTGAAGGCAAAAGAACTCAAGACCAGATCACAAACAGAGTCATAAGATGCTTGGAGGCTCCATTCCTCCTTTGAATATTAGGTCTCAAGGTAAAATAGGCCTGTCTAGCTCCCAAAAAGGAGGCCATCTCCAAAAATGGCAGCCTCCTGATGCCGGTGGGGCCTTGAATTCATTATCCCTGGACCGCCTGTCTCAGATCACCCCCAACATACGTCCCTTTTCGGTAACAGGGAAGAATAGTTAGTAAGGAGGAGGAAGGAGCCCCTTCCTCCGGTATTCCCCTTGTGGAATTGGAACGATCTGGTAAGGATCGAGACCACGCGGTCCAAAATGGCAACCGCGTGGGGGGAAGGTGCCTAGACCTACCGCGGTCCGGGAGGCTTCTGAAGACAATGCCGGCACAGAACGAACGACCACTTGTCCGAAGAGAAGGTCCGTGCCTGGAAGCTTGCAATTTAAAGAAAAAGTGGAGCCTTCCGCCCCTCCGATCCGCTGCTTAACAGCTGATTGGTGCTGGTTTATTTGGTGCGTGCATGCCTCCGGCCGTAAAAGCACGATCGCAAGGCCCCAGAGGCTGAAGGGGAAAGTAAGACGGCCGGCGGAATTAGGCACCGTAGCTGCAGCCGCAGCTCCAAGAAATCAGAAATGCGAGCATTTCCGAAGGGAATCCTGGGCCCGTCGCGACCAGCCTCCTCCGCCTGTGCTGGTATTCAGCCACCGGAGCTGCAGCCACAAGCTCCAGTAGAAATGAGGCCCAATTAATGTCAGTTGGGGAATAATGGCCGTTAGTCCATAGGCTGAATCCAGCAAGCTAAGGCTGAGGGGAAAAGAGGAGGGGGTTAAAGAAGGAGCCCCTTCCTTAGAAAAGACCCAGTTTTTTTATCCCCCTGGAATTAGGAATCAAGAGGAAAGCAGGATGTTTTTTGAATGGGAAAAGGAGGAATAATTACTGCTAGGAAGCCAAATTCTGTGCTGAATACAGCACTGTTCAGCAATTTGGAAATGGAAAATCCACCAATAAAGACTGTACCTGCCTAAGAGCCAAACTTGCATGACTGTCCTGGGCGAGATCAAGTCAAGACTGGGATCTCTATGGTCCAGGACGGGCATGGCAACTTTGGCTGACTTGATCTGACTGAGCAGGAACACAGTCTAAACCCATTGGTGGATTATCCATCTCCAGTGCTGGAGAAACCAGTGTTCATTACATCTACTAATGAGTGATGGAAAAGATATCAGGGTTTTGTCCCAATTCTGAACTAAACCAAATAAGGCTTACAGAGGAGCAAAGGCCACCTCTGTATTATTTGCTCATAGTAGTTTTAAGTTTATTTTCTTTATTTTTTTCTATTTTCTCTATCTTTCTTGCAAAAATCCTGAGCATTTTTAGCTGAAAAATTTTGTCTTTATTAGCCCGTGGTAGCACAATAAAATCACTATTTAATAGACTAATCAGGAAACGGAAGTATACATTATTCCTTCTATTCCACTGAATATATAAGCACTTGATTTCTGTCAATTAGTGACGTTTGCATAATGATGTCGTTACACAAACCACATAAATTGCTGCATACTGAATTTAACTCCTTCATCTAGACAACTTGGGATGCAACAGGTCTATCTATTATTTCAAGGAGATGTCCAGTCTGTGCAAAATTGATGGCCAACTAATCTGAAATCCTGAACAACTGAGCAGTGTCATGGAATTTCTCCCACTAAAAATTCTAATTTTCTTTCATTATGGCAGCCATGCCATCATGCAAAATTTTGTGATGGCACCTGGCACTTGAAAAGACTTCTATTCCCTGCCATAACTCAGTAATGAATAGTAGACAGTAATAAATGTTCATCCCAATATACCACATGGAAATCACAATAAAGCTTAATTGTGCTAATATTTGGCAGGAGGAAGAGGAGTGTGGGTTTTTTTAAATCGAAAGCTAATAAATAATTACATCACAAAGGGCTTAACAATGCTTTTATAACATCAGTTTCTATAACAGCCGTTCTCAATCTATGGGTCGCGACCCCATTTGGGGTCGATCGACCATTTTTCGGGGGTCGCCAAAGAAGGCGATCTGCCATTTTCTCCCCTCAGGGGGCGCCACCGCGCATGCGTGCCACGCATGGGGGCGGCAGCACCCCCATGTGCGCTGCGCATGCGCAGAACGTTTGTGTGACGGGGGTCGCCGTCACACAAACGTTGAGAACCACTGTTCTATAGGTACTGGATCCTCGTACCGTTCAATCAAAATGTCACATAACTTTAAATCTGAATATTTTTGTAGACCATTAGGATATAACTTTGCTGTTATTGTAAGGGAAAATATATCCACTTCTCAAATCTGATAAAAAAAAGTACAGTGGCTTCTGGGTTTTTATTTATTTTATGATTGCTACTTATGAATATGTATATGTATCAGAACATTCAAAATTCATTTTCAAGGAAGTTCTGCAATTTTAATTGGAGATTTAAAAGGAAGACAGTTAACTGATTAGCTATTGTAAATGTGACAAACTTTGCCAGGCTTTTAATTAGTTTATTGATTTTCTGTATTGCAAAGTTGTAAACTATCATGAAAAATTATTCTGAAAAGAACCAATATCAAAATATTTAAATAAATAAATTTGCTATACCTTATTTATGAAGATATAAATACTCTAGACAATAACTTCACTTCTAACATAAATCAGACTGATAGAATAATTTTATCTAATTTCTAAAATATAAACGTTTCCCTGTGAACAAAACTTCGTAGAATAAAAAAAAAAAGTAAAATCCATATAAATAAAAACAATGAACTACAGTAAAAACTTTGTTAATTATAACAGGCACCAAAAGAATACCATAAGCAATTTTTTTAAAAATATCAAGAAGTAAAATTCTTTAAAACAATATTGACTAGTCCAAAAGAACACAAAGATGTTCAGTGAGTGCTAAAAATGAGTAATAAGAGTAGGCACCAGGAAGAGCTTCTTAGCTGAAGTATTCCATAAAAAAATACTGAAAAAGTCTGTTTCTGAGCAGTCATAACTAAATACTCAGACTCTGATGATGATATCAGGCTCAGGAGGAATATATGGAGGATGTGTTTGTTCAGATATTGTTCTTTGCTCATCACAGAAACACATACTTGTTACATAAGGGGCCCATGTACCCCAATTTTGCCTTCATGAATACTCTGTTTATGGAATTTATGAAGCACTAATTTAAAATTTCAGAAAGGAAAATCAGTGACACTGGAATACATCTACTGTAAAATAATTGCTTACTACTAGCTGTAATTGATACTTCAGTTTTCCTTCTGTACCCTTGGAAAAAATTACCGGAACACATTTGTCCATAAGAGAGAATTCTGAGTACAAATATGACAACCACTCTTTGTTTCAATGAATTCAAAGCTTTTTATATTAGTTTTTTAAATACTGCATGAAATAGCCTGGCAAGTCAAGGTAGATGGAAATGTGGAAGAAAAGGATAATGATTGGAAGAAAAGTGATTTCCTCTCCTCAAGCACAATATGATTCCCCCTCCTCAAGCATAATATGTAGCTTGCTTTATACAATTTCAGTTTCAATAATTTTCTATTTCTACTGCAGAAAGAGAATATATTAATCACAAGAAGGTTATTGGAATCAAAAAGGTTAACATTCTTGTTTTCCACATGAAGAGTATCTTTAAATATCAATCTTATAAAATCCTTAACAGGATCAAAACTGCTATAACTACGGTACTGATTTTGTAAAATCTTTTTAAGGTAAAACATCACTGTAATTTTCTAATTAACAAAAATATTGTTGCACATGATTAGTTACTAGCTAACCCAGAAAAGGCCTTGAATACATATATAATAATAATGATAATAATGATGATGATGATGATGATGATGATGATGATGATGTTGGAAGGGATCTTGGAGGTCATCAAGACCAACCCCCTGCTCAGGCAGGAAGCCCTATACCATTTCGGACAAATGGCTGTCCAGTCTCTTCTTAAAAACTTCCAGTGTTGGAACATTCACCGCTTCTGGAGGCAGGTTGTTCCACTGATTAATTGTTCTCACTGTCAGGAAGTTTCTCCTTAGTTCTAGGTTGCTTCTCTCCTTGATTAGTTTCCATCCGTTGCTTCTTGTCCTGCCTTCAGGCGCCTTGGAGAATAGCTTGACTCCCTCTTCTTTGTGGCAGCCCCTGAAATATTGGAGCACTGCTATCATGTCCCTCCTTGTCCTTCTCTTCATTAAACTAGATATACCCAATTCCAGCAACCGTTCCTTATGTTTTTACCTAGACGTAAACACATTAGATTGAAAATGTCTGTATGGGATCAGGAATATACATTCAAGAGGTTACTCCAAAATAAACCATAAAAGTAGTGGCAGGTTTCATAACTTTCAAGAGGCAATACTGAGTAATTGAAGTATGCAGACAGAATTAATCTTGATTCACATGCTTAGGCCAACAGGCAATCAATCCGTAATGTCTTCCGAATCTAGATATAGTATTCATTTATAATTCCAAGTCTTTTTAGAAAAGGGTTTGGTTTAAATGCATGGCAATTATTAACTAGACTAGTTAAGCTAGATATGTTAGTTATTACAAGCTAATTAAATTGTGCTTTTTTTGTGCTATTTTTCTATACCCCAATTTTTGTACACTGAGGCATGGACAGCAACAAGAAAGAAATAAGGAAGGAAGGAAGGAAGGAAGGAAGGAAGGAAGGAAGGAAGGAAGGAAGGAAGGAAGGAAGGAAGGAAGGAAGGAAGGAAGGAAGGAAGGCACTCAGAATAGTTCTATGGACAAAACATCCATTGAAACTGAGTATGATCATGATCTTTTGAACTGGAAGCTATGTTGGGGCTTGTCGGCCCTTCAAGTTAGTCCCAACAAGAAACCAAAACTATTAGCACTAATACTACTTTTATTGTCAGGTTACAGTAACAAAATCTTACAGGTCTAAAAGCACGTCTCTCCCCTGTTGACTTACTTTCCAGGGAACTTCTGAGTCACTTGCCACGTTCCTATTCCTTCTGCAGGGTGAGATCTCTTACCTGGCCATTCCCCTGTCTGCCTCTCTTCCTTCTCTTATGTCTCAAAGATATTCCCAAGGGGCCACTGTAGGACCAGATACACTTCTATAGGAAGTGAATTCTAGGGTACTGTGGTTATGACTCAGAAGACCTGATGCCCAGCTGATACCCCCTGGATTTCATGTAAGCCTGGAATTCTCAGCAGGCTCCCTCTAGCAGAATCATTACTAGCAAGACAGACCCACTTTCATGTTATACAGGTCTATATACATAGACTAAATTGGACCAGAAGCATGTAAGCAGCTAGCTGAATGAGCTCTAAATGTACGTAATTCTACTATAGCAGATTTCCATAGCCAGCAGCCCAATTGCTGAATTCTGGAAAAGTTGATGCTTTCAAGAAATCTTCAAGAGAACTTAATACAGTAATCCAATTGTTTGCTGATCAGGGCATGTAAGACTTCCTGATCCAGTACATTCATAAACTGATTACCAGCCTTGGTTGCATGAAGACTCCCCCGTAAAGACCTCCACTTGCTACTATAGCAAGAGCCATGATTTGAATCCCTTTCAGTTAAAATCCCTAAAACAAACAAATTAAAACATATTATGAGACCTATAGGCCAGGAACAAATTTGTTTGGTAATTTTATATTTGATTTTACATTATTAAACCAATTTTATGAAATGAAAGAAATAACCTGTCAGAAGCTGCAGTCCTGCAAAGTTTTAATTCTCTGATCAAAAAGAATATTAACATGCACATCAGAGGAATAAATCTTAAAAATAACCTTTAAAATGAAAGATTTCAAGAATTGTTTGTCGAAAAAAAATCACATATTAGGTAAAATGCCATATTTGACAACCAGTTTAATGAAGTGGTACTACTTAAAAATTGGGGAACTGTGAGGTCAACTCCTGCCTTAGGTATGAAAGCTGGGTGACTTTGAGTCAATCACTCTCAACCCAACTCACCTCATAGGGTTGTTGTGATGGGCAAAATAGAAGGAGGAAGGAGTATTGCATATTTTTGCCACCTTGAGTTATTTATAAAAATAATACAGGCAAGGTAAAATCTAAAAAAATAAAAAATATAATTATACAAATGTAAAGAAATATGCATGAAAATATATATTTATAAAATAAATATAGATGCAAATTATAAAGTAAAATTCTAATTGGTATTTGAAAAGTAAATAATTGTGGTTTATCTTCCCTTTTAAAAAAAAGAAAAGAAACAATATGCCTGGCTAAACATTCATTTGGAATATTGATAAAATCTAGAATTAAAAACATCTTTATCAAACAAATTCTATTTTAAAAGAATCAATATGCCAAGGAACTTTTCTTAAAGCTCAAATTACTTTTTGTACATGGAGAAATAATTTCATTTACATATTATTTTGTGTATTATGTCAGAACTAAATTCAGTCACAAAGAACTAAACAGATAAACCTCAAACATATCAGCCATAAAAATAATAGCTACAGAAATAGGAATAACACTAATGTTGTCCAGCCTACTTCCCTGAAAAATACATTTTATGAAAGAAACAGCTAAACATGTTTCACATATGTGATAAATATCAATTTTACTTTTTTGAGAAACCCTTCTACATGCAAAATCTTGTCCTGTATATTCAAGAGCTTCCGAGCTCTTTGAATTGGTATACTGACAGGTTAACTAAGTATTTTGACAGGCAATGCAATGCACCTGCTTCTGCTCAGGGAAAAATATTGAAACTTTTCTTCCAATTTGTTAAACAAACAAGTTAAAAAAAATCTTTAAAGGTAGGGTGTAAGTTAATATACAGCCAGTAATGATATAGTAAAATATATATAGTAAAAAAAAAATAGTATTGTATACACATGTCAATCTTTTATCTATAAATACCACTTTAGATGTGTTATGCATGTTAAATTCTTTTTCTATTAAAATGTAAAGTCAGAATAAATACATATAATTTATACTGATGCTATATTAACTTAAAATTATGAATTAAACTTTATAGGTAAATGTTTTAAAATATATTACCACTGTGGCAAATTATATTTATCTGTATGTTTGTTGTTTCACTTTTTTGCTAATCTCCAAAGCTATTTTTTAGAATTCTGATAGTTAAATAAATGTTGGTATTTGTCACAGGTATATTTGAAATTGGCCTTAACTATTTATATAGATCTTACAGCTCCATCTAGCTCTATACAATGGAACACAGTATTAATAATGAAAAGTGAAGATACATTATGGAAATGTATCTAAGCTGTTAGCAGTTCTTATAAATAATACAGCAATACTGTTGCCAATAAATTTGCTTCCATTAATAAATAAGAATTTTGGTAGTCCTTTATTATTTCTATCCACAATAAACTAGCCTGAGTCCATTCTGGGATTATTTTTACAAATGATTGGTATGAAAAAAGAAAAAAAAATGAACAAGACATCCTAAGAAAGGAAGGAACAGAGTAAGATTTAGAGTAGAGATAAATTGAGAATAAGGAGAAAGGAACTGGAGAAAATAAAAATCATATAACAGATTCATGAATGTTTAATATAATTATCTAATTATATTTGTCAATATTATTAATCTCTGGCAATACTTAAATATAAAGCATTTACTCCAATTTACCTTACAAGGGCTGTCAATGTGTTTTCCTCCATAGTTATAAAACCTGGGTCATCATATACACCCTCTTTCACATCACTGAAGCCATCTCTCTTTGAGTTTTCTACCACCTCAATTTGTTGAAGTCTTTGTTCTAATAACAAGTCTACGAGTGAAGACTTTATTCATGCCAACTTGTGAAAAACATCCTTCTCTTTACAGCCCATATGTCATTGTGGATATTGACATGCTAAATTACTTTACTGTAATTTACTGGGTAAGATATGTATATTTCATAATCAAAGTATGAAAGTTTCACTCAAGATGCTCCGCATATGGTGGATTTTGCCTTATTTGACAGGTGCCCAGGCAAAATTCTGGAAATACTATACTAACTGAATCTTAAATTGATAGTCTTTATTTATTGTTTTAATGTTTTATATGGTATTTTTATTGAATGGCTTTAAACCGCTTAGAGTTGCATGGGCAAGATGAGCAGCATAGAAGTTTAATAAATAAACCAGTCTTCATTTTCTGTAGTCTAGTGAAGGAGGGGACTGTACTGATAAACGTTTGATGTAAGGGGCTATGGCTACTGAGATAAAAAAGAACCAACAGTTGTCAATCCAAAAACGTTCATTATATAAACAGTTTCCCAATGCTATTATGCAACCACCAAGTATTTATTAATTTAGAAGAGCAGGATGAGAAAACCAAAGTTTCTGGCAAACCCCAGAATATAGCTACATGAGTCTCTGAGGCGTTTGCACTCCAGTGATCAAGTGTTCTCCAGCATGATTGGATGGAGAAACCACGGATGGGTTGTCTTAATCTATCTGCTCCAATTAGACTAAGTCTGAAATTTAGTACCGCCCCCTCTGTGCCAACTGCACCCCAGTTTTTAGACTTAGTCTCTTTGCTCTAAGACGCGTTTTTTCTTCGCTCCTGGAGCAGAAGACTGTGTATTCCTATTTTATTTCATCCCAACCTGTAGCCTAGCAGGCTGACAGGCTGACAAAACCTCCCTTTGGGGGGGGGGAAACTTTCCCTTTCTCCCTTTGAGAGCCTTTCAGCTTCACAATCAGCTTGAAAATTGGATTCCCAGAAGCAAGAGAAATCTCCTACCAGGGGCCGTTCCTCTGCATCAGAGGCTCCATTCTTCTAACCAGAGCCTGGAGGCCTTAGAGGCAGGGGTAAGCTTGCCAATTGACTGGGGGGCTCCGCAAGGGACGACGAGGCTCATCAGGCCTGGAGGGAGCCTTTTCTAGGTCCCTCGGCCTCAGCAGACCGCCCCAGCAGCAGGAGAAAGTTTTTGGCATCGATCCAATTTTCAGAGCCTGGAGGCCTTACTAGGCCTCGGCCTGCCTCAGCCTCTCTCAGCTCACCTAATTGTAATCCATTCGCTGCGTTAGGAGCCCAAGCGATTCCTCGGAACGAGGGCTCATTGCAG
Source organism: Crotalus tigris (assembly GCF_016545835.1). Lineage (NCBI taxonomy): Eukaryota > Metazoa > Chordata > Lepidosauria > Squamata > Viperidae > Crotalus > Crotalus tigris. Next base: position 84,389 of record NW_024097731.1, read on the forward strand.
CTTAGACCACAGGCCTCAAGGCCTTCTTCTTCTAATGGCCTTTTTTTTTGGAATCCATTCGCTGCGTTAGGAGCCCAAGCGATTCCTCAGAACGAGGGCTCATCGCAGCTTAGGCCTCAGGCCTCAAGGCCTTCTTCTAACTGCCGTTTTTTGGCGCGAACTCTGTGGCCGCCATTTTGAAATGACTCACGGCGGCCATTTTGTGTGTGACTGAGGCCCAGACTGCCTGGAGTTTCTCCTGAAGGCAGTGTTCATCACTGGTGACAGAGGCTTCGAGACTACAGCGTTGAACCGGGGAGGGGCTGTTCGCTCCCAAGGGACGCGGTGCCCATTAATTCCCCGCCCACCCCCCTCAAGGGCTGAATCATCTCTGCAGGCTCCCTTGGTGAGTTACAGCGCCGAGGGGGGGCGTTTTGCCAAGGTTGAGCCCAGAGCAACTCATCATGGCAGAGAAAATCAGCGAGCCGGCCAAGAGGAAACGCCAAACAGAGGCAAGTGGAAAGAACACCACCAAGCGAGCCCGGCCAAGCAGGGAGCCACAGAGGGAGGAGGAGTCCCAAAGACTGAGAGCGGCCTCCCCAGATCTGACAGGCACGATGGGAAGGTCCATTTTTGAACCCCTTTCCTCACATTGTGCCTCAGCCCCAGGGGCCTGGTCTTCCCCCAGGGGAATTCCCCAATTAGATTTAACCACAAGAGTGGACCCAGGGAGGGGCACAACCAACCAGGACACCCCAGGACCCCAGGCCACGTTCACCCCCACTGCAGCAGGGCTTCGCCCTCCTGAGAACCAGGCCTTGAACCCGGACCTCCTTCAGTCCACGATAGCCCAGGCTGTGGCTCAGTTTATGGCCTCCAACACCCCACAGCCACCCCCCCAGGCCACGTATCATCCACAATCTCCAGATTTGATGGAGGATCCCTCATCGGATTTGGAATCTACAGGGGCTGAACAATCTGGCCTGATTTTGTTTGAGGACGAGGGCATCACTCCCTCTGACCCCACCCCTCCTGTCGGTCTCTTTGACCATTCATTCTTTAATTCCCTGCTACTCAGGGCCTGCACTACTGCAAACCTCCCCCAAGAACAGGAGACCCCACCTACAACGTCCAAGGGTCCCCACGCCATATACACCGAGCCCTCAGTCTCACAGAACAATATTCCCTGCCCTCCCCTTTTTCTGAATATAGTTCAAGAACAATGGGAGAACTTAGGATCCTTCTTAAGCCCCGGTGCAGTAGAGGGAACATTATTCAATGTTGCCCGTTCTCTGGCCTCTCTATTGGAGATTCCTGAGATTGATGAGCCTTGAACTCATTGTTTCCCAATGCTAACATCCCTGGGGACATAAATGAGGCACTTAGGGCGGAGGATAAAAAGATTGACTCCGCATTGCGTAGTTCCCATCTGGCACCAGCCTGGGCAACAAAGGCGGCAACATCCATGGCCTTCTTCGCCAGGGCTTCAGCCCTTGGGTTACGTGAGCTCCAGGACAGGATCCCTCCGGACCAGCTCAGAGCTGACCAAAATCTGGGTAAGTTAGTGGCTACATCCCAGTACCTAACCGACGCTTCTCTGCACATGGCTAGATACACTGCCAGACCATCGCTGCAGACATCTCAGGACGAAGGCTCCTTTGGCCCAGGAATTGGCGAGCAGACACCAAGACCAAGTGGCGTCTGGCCTCTAAACCTTACACAGGTGGACATCTCTTTGGTAAGGCACTAGAACCATACTTAACTGAAGGTAAGGACAAACGTAAAACTCTGGTTAACTCATGTCACAGAGCAGTTACAGGAGGCTGCCTTTCGACCAGCTCCATCCTGGGACTGGGCCCAGGCATCCCTCTATTCCTTTCAGAGACAAGAACGACAGCAGGATCGTTCAGCATGCAGAAGCAGACCACAGATCCAGGCCAAGCGGCCCCTTCAAGGCCGAGGGGCCGTTCCTCTAAACGAGGCAAGTGATCTCACAGTCTCACTTCCCATAGGAAGCCAGCTGGCCCCTTATTCCAGCACTTGGGCAGTCACCACTACAGATGCCGGCTGGCCCCTTATTCCAGCACTTGGACAGCCATCACTACAGATGCATGGGTGTTAGACACTGTCACGCAAGGTTTGAGACTAGAATTTTGTTCTCAACCACCTGACAAATTCCGCTCTTGCCCTATCCCAACGAGCAGGTCCAGGGCTGACTTTATGTCAGAGGCCATAGCTCATTTATTACAAATATGAGCAATTGAACCAGTACACAAGACCAAGAAGGACGAAGGTTTTACTCAAACCTCTTCATCATCCCTAAGACTTGGGGGGCTGGAGGGCAATCTTAGACTTGAAAGATCTAAACCTTACTTGAGGTATAAGAAGTTTAAGATGCAACCACTTCAATCAATCCTGGCCAGCATCAGGCAAGGTGACTTTCTTACCTCAATAGACCTAACTGAGACATGTTTCCTAACCACCGCAAATTCCTCAGATTCAGCTATGCCCACTACCAGTACAGAACCCTACCATTTGGCCTCTCATCGACACCGAGGGTATTTACAAGGTACTGGCAGTGCTCGCAGCCCACCTTAGACAAATTCCAATCAGAATTCAATGCTATTTAGATGACATACTAATTCAGTCATCATCATTCCGAAATGCTCAGTCAGACCTCGCCCTAGCCATCAAGGTCTTTCAGGAGCACGGGTTTTCTGTTAATTTCCAGAAAAGTCATACAACAACCCGGCTCCTCCATTTGGGCGCTGTTATAGACATGGACAATTGTACGGTCTACCTATTTCAGGACCGAAGGAACTCTATTCAGACTCTTGTACGTCGGATCCAAAGGGCCAGAGTAGTCACATTGGCCTCCCTATCACAGCTACTGGGGAAGACGGTGTCCTGCGTGCAAATTGTGCCATGGGCACGCCTCCACGCCAGAGAATTACATGGCTTCTCCTTCCATTTCAGAGACTTGAACTCCCTTCAATGGTGGGACTCCCCGGCGCTGTCACAGGGAGCAGTATTAGAACCAGACAGGATTACCATTACCACAGATGCAAGCCTGTTTGGGTGGGGGGCACATCTCCACACGCACTGGGCTCAAGGTCGGTGGTCCAAACAGGACCTAAAGAACAATATAAACTGGCTGGAACTCAGAGCCATACATATGGCCCTAAAGGGATTCATCGATATAGTACAGGGCCAACATGTCCTGATTTTAACCGACAACATTACAGCCAAGGCCCACGTCAACAGACAAGGGGGGACAAGGTCCAGGCCTCTTATGCAGGAGGCCAAATTGCTGGGGTCCTGGGCAGAACTGAATCTTGCCTCCATCAGGGCGGAGCACATATCCGGAGTGACCAACTAGCAGGCGGACTCACTGAACTGAGCAACCATGGACCATTCCGAATGGCAGCTGGATCCGAAGGTGTTCAAAGAGATCGTGGACAGGTTTGGTTCCCCAACCTTAGACCTTTTGCCTCCCCCACCAACTCACAACTTCCCAGATTCCTTTCTGGGTTCCCACCTCCATCAGTGGAGGGAACAGATGCGCTCCGCAGTCCCTGGCCCAGGGAACTGCTCTATGCCTTCCCTCTTCTGCTGTTTCTTCCTGCCACGATCAGGAAGATCCTTCGCAAACGAGCAGAGGTCCTCCTGGTTGCGCCGCATTGGCCGAGATGCTCTTGGTCGCCGACCTGATGGAGCTCTCCGCATCATCTCCATGGAGGATCCCAGCAAATCGCATTCAGGGGAAACTACGCCATCCAGACCCTCAATGACTCCAGTTAACCGTCTGGCACTTGAGAGGCAGGCCTTAGGCTGAGACTCATATTCGTCAAGGGTCATAGCTATGATTCAGCAATCCAGGCGACCCTCGACGAATAGAATATACGATGCCACATGGAGAGACTCCTGTAATTGGTGTTCAGTTCGAAAAATTGACCTTTTGGCGGTTTCAATGCCAGTTATCTTGGAGTTCCTGAGGGATGGTCTAGACAAAGGGCTTTCCACAAGCACCATCCGCAGGCAGGTAGCAGCACTTGCCACAGTTATTTCCTGTGGCAATGAATCCTTAACACATTACCCTATGATACGCTCCTTCCTAAAAGGAGCTAACAACGTCAGACCATCAACTGTACATAGATACCCCTCGTGGGATCTTCATCAGGTTTATAGGCTCTTGTTTCGCACCCTTTGAACTATTGACACTGGTTTGTTTAAACAGTTATCGATGAAGGTGGAATTTCTTGTTGCTGTAACTTCAGCGAGAAGGATATCTGAACTGGCTACTCTTCAGTGAGGAAGGACCTGTGTACGTTCCATAAGGACAGGGTAACCCTTAGGCTAGGCCCCTCCTTCGTGCCTAAGGTCAAGTCCTTGTATCCTAGATCTCAGGAAATAGTTTTGCCGGACTTCTGTCCTAACCCATCTAATGACATAGAGGTTCAGTGGAACAAATTAGATGTGCGCAGGGCTTATATTGTTATATACAGAGAACCTCATCTTTCTACAGAACAGAGGCTCTGTTTGTGTCCTATCACCCTTCATCGCTAGGTCAGAAGGTTTCTTCAACCACAATACGCAGGTGGATTAGAGTTTGTATTTCTCTGGCATACCAGTCTCAGTCACTGCGAGATCCCAGGCATATCACGGCCCATTCAACCGGGGCGCAGCTACTACAGCTGCCTGGTCTACTCAGGCCTCCGTAGAGGGAATTTGTAGAGCAGCAACATGGGCATCACCCTCTTCCTTTGTCTGTCACTGCAAGAGGGATGTATATGCATCTTCTACGGCTTCATTTGGCCGCAAGGTTCTAGAACACGCATTAACGTTGGATGGGACCCAGGCCCAATCTAATTCCCCACCCTAGGGACACAGGGCTTTGGTATGTCCCATCCGTGGGTTCTCCATCCAATCATGCTGGAGAAAGGGGCGTTGTCTTACCTGAACGCCTTTTCTCAGCATGATGATGGAGAATCCACTCCCTCCCATTAGGTCAGTTGGCCTGGTTCCCATATTGTTCAGACGCGTCGGACTAAAGTCTGAGTATCGCCTTAGCCTAAAACTGGGGTGCAGTTGGCACAGAGGGGGCGGTACTAAATTTCAGACTTAGTCTAATTGGAGCAGATAGATTAAGACAACCCATCCGTGGATTCTCCATCATCATGCTGAGAAAAGGCGTTCAGGTAAGACAACGCCCCTTTCTAAGGCTTGAAACTTTTCTGCAGTAAAGTTGTAATTTGTTGAATCATGTATGCAGCTTTTGCCAACTGTAGCTGATAATAGAATGAAGTGTTAGGTGCTTAGAGCAGCGGTTCTCAACCTATGGGTCGCGACCCCATTTGGGGTCGATCGACCATTTTTCGGGGGTCGCCAAAGAAGGCGATCCGCCATTTTCTCCCCTCAGGGGGCGGCGTCGCGCATGTGCACCGCGCATGGGGCGGCGTCGCGCATGCGCACCGCGCATGGGGCGGCGTCGCGCATGCGCACCACGCGTGGGGCGACGTCGCGCATGCGCACCGCGCATGGGGCAGCATCGCGCATGCGCACCGCGCATGGGGCAGCATCGCGCATGCGCACTGCGCATGGGGCAGCGTCACGCATGCGCACCGCGCATGGGGCCCGCCCCCATGTGCGTGGTGCCGCACGTGCGCAGGACGTTTGTGTGACGGGGGTTGCCGTCACACAAACGTTGAGAACCGCTGGCTTGGAGGCTGACGTGACACTTGCCCATTTTGCTGAAGATCATAAGAAATGTAAGTGGCTATTTCATACCCCAGTGATATTGATTCAACAATTACAACATAGCAAAATACTGGAAGTTTTTCTATGGTATCAACCTCCACAATTGCTAGAACCTGGCAAAACTGGACAACCTAGTAACTCCTTTATAGTGGTCAGAAATTGGGATGCAACTACCTTTTGTTTCAAAGTGCTCCTTTAGAACTTAGGAGGGACTATTTTTCTGATTTCCCTTTCTTATGCTTACCCTGGGTCAATGAACAATGGAGGCTGAGATACGGTCAAAGGACATTTATCAAATGCAGTAAAGCTGTCGTATCATTTGCAATAGTGATGCCAATGGTGGGTCCAGCAGAGCTGCTACTATCATGACAGTGAATCGGTGTTTTTATTAAGAGAAAGGGCTACCTTGTTTTCTCCTACGTCTGCTCATCTTTGAAGCGTCATTTTCTTTTCTGTTTACCAAGTAGAGGTACCACACTCCGCCTGGAGTTGGTGGACTAGTATCTTCACTTACCTAATATCAGAGGAGGGAACTGTATCTCTTAGGGCCAGCATGAAGCCTTCAGGGCCAGTCACAAGTCATTAGATACTCAGCTCAGTGTGTTTTATGTTAGTAAATCAACAGCTAATATGGCTTTCTATCAAAGGAGGGCACTTGAGTGTGCATGCTAGGTTTGTGTCTATCTATTCTATGATCTGACAGCGTATACATCAGTTAATGAGCAGTAATATGAGCACATCTCAGGGATGAATACTGCAATACTTAGTACATTTCTGAAACACCCTGATTGAAAATGCTAACATCACACTCCACTAGTTCTCTTTCAAAAGAAAGAACAAAGGAACAATTTAAAAGCTTTTTTTTATGTTTATGTCAAAGGAGAGAAGAAAAGGAGAAAAAAGTACAAACACCAAAGGGTAAAAGAGAGGAGAAAAATGCAATTCCTTCCTGATGGAGAAATTTATTTATTTATTTATTTACAAATATTTATATGCCGCCCAATCCCAAAGGACTCAGGGCGGCATACAAAGTTAAAAACAGTCGTAAAACAATAAAATAATCCAGTCATACCGCGAGTCCGATCATATCCTGGCCCCCCGGGGACATCAGCCCCAGGCCTGCCGGAACAGGAGAGTTTTAACAGTTCCTGATGATGCAACTAATGCAGCAATCCAAGCTAATTTTTAAAAATGGGAGTTATAACTTTAGGCATGGACTCTGGAATAGGCTTTCCACAAAAATCTCAACCACAGAAGATTCTGATGGAGGTACAAAACAGAATGTGTGATATACAGACTCCAGACCGGACTGCTTTTTTTAAAGGCTTATCTAAATGTTTGTATCTTGATTAATATAATTTGTGATACTAAAAAGCACATTGTCTGAGAAGGTTTTTATGCTGTATTTTGAACTTTGAAGAATAAAACAAATATTAGATCTCACTCTGAATAATGAAAATGTTAATTCATGTATGGTTTTGATACTAAACCACAACATACTATGGAAGTCAAGTATATTTGTTTAAATACTAGAAAGAATCAGAATAATCCAGTAATATGTTTTCACTTTTTTTTTAGTTAGGAGATTTTGTAATGGAAAATCTAAACTGTTTCAGGTGGTTTAATAAAAAAGCAGGATTTAAAACTGATTTTTTTTTAAAAAAAAAAAAAAACATTGAGGACTGTGAAAAGAGGGTAGGCCCATTAATCATCAATCCCATAGCTCTGAAGCAGGCAAAAAATAAAGGGAGGAAAATGCTTAAAAGTATGTTATGGCCAGATCTGCCTTGGATCCAGTTAGGATAACAACTATCCAGGGTCTTAGAGTTGCAACTACAACATAAATACATCCTATCTCAAAACTAGAATGTATCATGCTGATTTTTAAACTTATGTATCAAAGCCTTCTATGCTTATTCTGCCATAAAGTATGTTCCTATTCCAATTAAACTATATGAAAATTTTAAATAAGTCAGCACTTAAAAATGGAATAATTAGAGTTCTAAGATATACTCTAGGGCAGTATACTTCCATAAAATTATTACTTGTCTCTCGTAACATTAAAATAAACCAAAGACAAACTGACTTAGCCTCTTGGGAAATGTAACATCTCCAGAAAATCTCTATTTAAGACTTGTCTCTTACTGGTGTGTATGATTCTCACTTAAAGGTCACAATAGATGAACTCGCTATAATTTTTAAGGGCTTATTTCATTAAAGACATTCTGTTTTAAAAAGGTAACTAGTACATTTAGATGAAGTGTAAAAGGCAATTTCAGACAATCAAGAATTTTATTTTTCTAGGAGCATGCTAGGTGGTATTTATTATCCAATTTCCATAGTGAACTCTTGTTTCAATCCATTAAAATTGCTCTAAACTTAATCACCCTATTTTAAAGCAACATAAAAGCAAAAGTGGACCAGCACTCAAAACTAATAGCTGACTTTTCATGAACCCAAAAAAAAGCTTACTAAAAAAAAGTTTTAGCAGCAAGTTAAATGCTCTTTCTGGATAGTTTTACTCATTTAGTGGTAGACTATACTTTTGGCATAGTTTTATATGCCATATTTAGTTTCAGAGATGTATTAATCTAAGAATTTAGCATTAATAATATAACTATTTTTCTAGGAACTTAATTATTGCTTAATGATTTTAATCTTGATTAATATGTTACTATTTCAATAATTATATATAATATATAGTATATAAGCCAGAAGCAGCAAATGGGGAGGAGGGGGAGAGAAGATTAAGAGAAGTGTAATGGGAAGGCCCTGCATGTGATGTACCATTGACAAATAGCTGAATGGTAGACATTAGGAAATCCTACCAGTGGCTAGAAAGGGCCAGACTATCATAGCAGCACAAGAACAGGACTAAGTTCCAGACCATAGAAGTAGGGGTCTACCATACTAGACAGGACTCAAGATATAGGCTATGCAGAGAGGCCTCAGAGACAGTCCAACACATAGTGGAAATGAATAAGATGCAGAATGAAACAGCAAACACTGAATGGCACAACCAAGTAGCTGGCATTGTGTATAAGAACATTTGTACAGAATATCGGTTAGACCTTCCTAAGTCTAGGTGGGAGACCCCACAAAAGGTTCTGGAGAATAAGAAAGCTAAGATCCTATGGGACGTCCAGTTCCAGACAGAAAGGTCAATCAACCAGACACTGACCAAAAGACAGTGACCGTGATAGAGGTAGTACTGTCAATTGACGCCAACCTCAGGAAAGAGTATGAGAAACTGAAGAAGTACCACAGCCTGAAAGAGGAACTGGAAAAAATGTGGAAAATAAGCGATTCCAGTGGTGGTTAAGAGCACTCGGTCCTAAGCTGGGAGAGTGGCTCCAACAGATCCTAAGAATGACAGGCGGCAAACTTACCTAATATTCCTTCCTCTTTCTATTTTCCCCACAACAACAATCCTGTGAGGTAGGTTGGGCTGAGTGTGTGTGACTGGCCCAAAGTCACCCAGCTGGCTTCCTGCCTAAGGCAGGTCTAGAGCTGACAATTAGAATTAACAAAGCAAAAACAAATGTCTTATTAGAGCTTCCTTGTTTCCATTATGAACTGAACATTAGCAATGTAACCTCAGATACTCTTGATTCTTTTGAATGCAGCTGGACATCTGATTGTTCTTATTCAATGTAGGAGTCTGGATACAGAGTATTATCCACTAATAGGTTAAACAAATGAAACTGTCTGGTAGCTTGAGCTTCCTCTCTCTGCTCTTTTTTTAGCACTGGAATAAAAAAAAAATCTATTTCATTGGTCGCTGCTATGTTTCCATATTAGTTTATAAACTGCATGTTAGTGTTTCAAGTGTATCCTATTTTCAGATTTAAACAATCCTCTGGGTATTTCAACATCTCCTTCAGCTTTCTTTTTAATAATATTTTCTAGAGCCCATTTCATTTCATAAACATTTGGCGCTAGTTCAGGCATAAAGCCTTCATGCATACTGTATCATCAGTCCTGGGATCTTTTTGACTACTTTTTGCTACCTCTTTCTTCATGTTATCTCTTTATATCTTCTTGCTTTAATAGACATTTGTCTTCTTTGTTTTTAGCATGGAAATCTTTACATAAAAGTAATTGTTTTAAATAATTTATTGTCCTTTGCATTCAATTATCCTCAATTTCTTTGCTTACTTAGTTAGCTCCTTGTTTCTACATGTTCTTCTATGGATCTCAACTTTTAATTTGACAGTTTTTCTCTATCTCTGCAATAATTTTCAACATCTCAGTAGACAGCTATTTCGCTGCCTTCTGCTTTTTACATTTCTGGATATTTTTGTTTGCTTCATCTTTAATCATGTCAGACACTTCATCCCAGAGAACTTCAAGGATCCTCTTTAAAAAAACGAAACTCAGCAAAACCTTGAGATAGAAGTCTTTATCATTAAAGCATGATCCTATGAAATATTGCTGATGTAGTAACTTATCTAATACATTTATTTAATTTTAGTTTCAGATATTATTTTACAAGGAATCTTTAATGACTAAATACCGATAGTCCTCAATTTAATGATGGTTCAAAGCTATGATGATGCTGAAAAAAGGGACTTATAACCTGCTCTCAAAGTTACAACCATCACACCATCCCACAGTCACTTGAGCATGATTTCTGTACTTGGAAACTGGCATCTACGATGGTTGCAGCATCCTACATTCACCTGATCGTTATTCCAACAAGCAATATCAATGGAGGAAGCTGGATTCACTTAACAATTATGTTATTCATTCAATGATTCGCTAGACCAAAGTGGCTCCTGTATTAATATTAATGTATACACAGATTCTGTTTATTATATCTCCAAAAACAATACAGTCATTCTAGCATCTTCCTTACATGTACAAATTCTATTTTTGTGTGAAGTGAAATTGTTTCTACATGTTCTTCTATGGATCTTCTATTAAGCAACATGAGCCTTGTGTTTTCTTCAAAAACATTTTCAACTCTTTTGTAAAAAGTTATGTCCATTCTTACTGGAAATCAAAAACTGAATCTATTATCATGCTATATCTAAATATGAAATTTAGTCTTAGATCATATTCAGTCAAAGTGAAATGACAATAGAACTATTTACTGAATGGACAATTTTTGCAACAGAACTGGATATGGATTAGTGTAACAAAAAAAATGAGATCTGAGCTGACAAAAAACTTTTATTTTAAAAAAATCAATTTGAATTCAGATTGCATTTTAATACTCAGCCTTTGAAATGCACTAGTACCATTTTTACTTCTATGCTTGTTTCCCATATATTCCCTCTAGGTATTTTTAAATGAAAGAAATATTCTATACTCTTCAGTGCCCATCAGATAAAGAAAACTATTCCTGGACTTTTTTACACTTTGAAAAGTTGTCTTACTATTATCTTTAACAGTCTAATCACATTAACCCTGAACAAAAATAGTGAATAAAAACTGTTGAGCATACCTATCCATCCCTGTAGAAATAGATTGTCTTTTGCCTTTAAGAAGCCAAAACACATACTGTTAGCTGGAGATAACATATCTGGGATTTGGATTTTGAAGAGGAGATGTTAATAATGCTTCAGGTTATCCATCAAAAATACAGAATTCAAGATTAGAAGAAAAACTAAGATTACTGAGTTTCTCTGTTTTATACTGGTACTGTTAAAACAGTATATAGCAATGTATAGGCAATTTAGCAACATTTAGCTTTAGCTCTTATGATGCTAGTAGACATTGCTTCGTCGTAAGTATGACATATAGCAAAGCAACCACTTTTGGATCCCTCAATTCCATGAAACTTCACACCACTATAAACTGTGTCTATTAGCAGTGGTAATAAATGTATGTACTGTCCAGGCTATTTCACTACTTTTTCCCTTATCACTTTCTCATTTGTGCACCATACAGAGTATTTTCTCCCCTGAGAATCCATACTGTAAAATACAGACTCACATTAAAACCGAACATAGGAGATTTTTTAAATTATTATTATTTGTTTCAAAAGCAGAAAGAAAATATTATTTAAGATCATGAGAAGGGAAGAATAGTTTGAAGGTGATAGTAGGGTATTTTAATCTTTTATTCTCAAAATAGAAAAGATAAAAAAATCTATTTATAGGTAAGAGATTTATAGGTAAGTGGAGGTTGGTTAGTGTGTGGGGGGGGGGGCAAGAGGCATCATGTCAGTCCAGAAAGTGTGCAAGAGGAACAGCGGGACAGTGTTCTGTCCCAGCCTCCACGAATACTGCTCAACCGCTTACTCGTGAAGAAAAATCTCTTTCCACTGAACAAGGCAGGACTTGGTAAGATAAACCCCTTTTATTTTGACACAGCTTTTATGGAACAAAACTCCAACCAGTCCTTTAGCTGCTGAAACAAAGAAGATCAATCTCTGAGTTCTCAGCTGGAATGCTCAAGGTTTAAGTCACTCAAACACAGAGAAATCCGACAAACCTACAAACAAGCAGTTAGAGTGCAGTACTGCAGGCCACTTTAGCTGACTGTGTTCAGCAGGTCAGCGGTTCAAATCTCACCGGCTCAAGGTTGACTCAGCCTTCCATCCTTCCGGGGTAGGTAAAATGAGGACCCAGATTGTTGGGAGCAAATATATATATACATTGCTTACTGGTGTACACCGCTTAGAGAGTGCTTGCACTTAAAGCAGTATATAAGTCTCATAAATAAATAAATAAATAAATAAACCTGGTTAAATATCCAAGAATCCTGAGGCAAGGAATCCAATGACAGAAGCACAAAGCTGTAGCATGAACAGCTGCCTTTGGCAACCAGCTCTCCCCCACTTCTCTTTATAGTCCCGCCAGGGCATGGCTTCTTAGAGTCTTTTACTTTTCCTGGAGAGTTGCCCCACTGCCCTCCGCTGTCCTGCACACCTTTCCTCCATGCGCATCCATGCATCTGGAACAGACCCCAGCTGCTCCTCATGTTCACTCAGTTCATGCCCCAACCCATCTGTCTCTCTGCCTGAGCATGAGCAGATGGGCCCGGTGTCACATCTAGCTCTGAGTATCTGTGCTCCTCAGAACCTTCCACAGACTCCGATGTGACCCCAGGCAACCCTTCCCCCTCATCTGATTCATCTTACTTGGCTGCCAGATCTGCTGGCAGGCGAGGACCCACAACAGATAGGTAGAGGGAGAGAGGGTATGCAAAAGGTCCTGCATAGGTCAGGGGGGTTGTGCAGCAGTGCAGCATATGCTGGGAACAGAGTGAAGATGTGCAAGGGTGCAAGGGAGGCACAGCAAGGTTCTGGAAGAGTGCAAGGGAGTGCCCAAGTGGTAGGTAAGGAAATATCTCTGATATGAGATATTGTTTAGTTGTCTAGTTGTTTTTAAATGTTGTAAGTTTCCCAGAATTGCTTTGATGGGAAGGACAGCTATATAAATTGAAAAATTAGTTAATAAATTAAATACAAGACTTCCTAGAAGATCTCAGTAAGTGTGGAGATTCATATAAACAACAGATGCTTTTCCAGCTACCTACAACTTTAAATACAATAGTCAGCATTTTAATGTTGTCCTACTGGTAGACAGAGCTTTGCTTTACTCAACATGCAATATAGTCTGTTCACGTTCTTCCCAAGCTTAAAGTGGCTATTTAATTTTGTACCAATTGGAGGTCTCCAGAGTAGACCTAAAGGGAGCACCATGTACAGTACATTATTTATACTCTACTTTAAAGAAGCTTACCAGCAGACATCCCATAACTTTAGGGGACACAATTGGTTTATCCACCAAAGCTAATAAAGTAGTATCCTGACCACTGCAACCTTTAGATTTTAGATTTTTTTTTATTTTGCTTTTATTATCTTTATAAACAACTAAAGCAATGAACACAATGAATTCTTTCTCTTCCTATTTCCTCCACAACAATTCTGACAGGTGAGTTAGGCTGAGAGACAATGATTGGTCCCAAGTCACCCAGCTGCTTTGCCTAAGATGGGACTAGAATTCAGTCTCCAGGCTTCTAGCCTGGTGCCTTCACTTCTATTAGATAATCTAGGAAAGCACAGGGTTTCAAATGTTGTTGTTGTTCAGTTGCTATATCATGCCCAACTCTTTGCAACCTCATGAACCACAGCATGCCAGGTCCCTCTATCCTCCACTGTCTCCCAGAATCTGTCCAAACTCATGTTTGTTGTGTCGAAGTCAGTATCTAACCATCTCATTCCTCTACTATCCCTCTTTTTTTCTTCAATATTCAAACTAGAAGCATCTCCAAATTACACCTTTGCTTTTCTAGTGGCTGATAAAACACTGCTCTGGAATTATAGTTCCTTGCAATTATCACTTCTTTTATCTGGATTCAGTTCTCTGACGATATTTACAATCAATCAAACTGCATTGGTGTACTACACAATACAGTTTAGGCAGGAAATCCAGCTATAATTTATAGACCAAGGAAGAAAATTTGCAAATTCCTACATGACTCAAAAATTATGTTCTAAACTATACCAGTATAGTTATTCAATTTAAAAAAAGTAGTTATCATAATTGAAAGAGCAGCTGTTCAGGTTTAGTTTGGTTTGTGTTGATGTTTGTTAGCCATTGCCACTTCTATAATTATTTCCCAATTTTATGTTTAAAATAACTATTTCACCAAGGTAAATCTTTTTAGTGTTTATCTTGGCGTGGGCAGATTAAACCAGGCTACAATGAAAGAACCTGAAAAATGAACAGCTATCTTTGAAATTGAACCTGCTATCTCTGATTGTACAGCTTTAAGCCTATTCATAATCAGCATGGTGAAGGCTAGGTGAGAGCCTGAAGGCAGATAACATATAAAAGAAAATATTTTCAAAGCAAGTGAAACAAACAAAGGAGCTTTTTTAAAAAAAATAGCTTGACATATTAATTCTTCAATGAACAGTAGGTTTACTTCATGCACAAAAGAGAAGTTATCTCTAGGATCAATCTTAATAGTATGCTGCAATAAGGAATTCACAGGTGGAAAAAAACCAAGATTCTATAGACTTAAATATAGATTGGCAGAAACCTTTAAAATTCTGGTCTCAACGCAAATAAAATCTAATTTAACAGAAGCAAATCCCAAAGAAGAAAAAACATTAAATACGTTTCCAAGCACCGCGAAATTTGAAGTTTCCGTTGCTACCATGAATTTAAAAAAATCTTTTGTATACAGTATGTGCTTTATAATATATTGCCAATATTACTCCAAAATAATAAATGCATGAACATCAGAGAATAGTTGAGGTGGGGGGGGGGGGTGTTCCTGAATAATAGCTCTATGAATTTCAAAAATAGATAAGGCTATTATTATGACATGGCATGTAGAAGTCTTATGCAAAGAAAGATTTTAAAACCTTCCATTGTGTATGCATATACTGCTGAATGTGCTTAACTTCAGAATATTTGTAAAGAAGCCAAATTATCTGGAATATCCAAAACCATTAAGCTGTTCTTTTTTATTGGAATCTTAATACAAAGGACTAAATTCCAGAAGTTCATTATCTTTCATATAAAACTGTTTAACATTTTAGTTGAGAAAAAGAGGGATATTACTTGGATACCACGAAAATGTGTTTAATGAAACTTCCTGTTAAAAGATTCCAAAAATAAGGTATTTCGAACATTTTTTTATCATGGACTGGCCATGCGGTCTTATACACAGAGTGACAACTTGTTTCATAACTTCTTTATTCCACATGACCATCTTATACTATCTTGAGGGGAAAAAAATCTGAAGATTTATAATTAAAATATCATGGACATATTTCCATTTTCCTGTAAATGTATCAAGTAAACATTACAATGCACATTTATATCACAGTTCCTAAATTTCTGATATAAAAGGAAAGCTAACATAAAGATACATCCTGAGCAATTTCTTCTATTTAGGAACATCATTCAAAGTACTGATTAGCTCTCATATTTTCCAGAGAGAAATTTTGACCTACTGAAGGTTGCCCTCAACTTACAACCATTCTTTTAGCGACCATTCCAAGTTACAACAATAGTGGAAAAAATGTATTTACAATTGATCCTTGCACTTACAACTGTCACAGCATCCCCACAGCCACATGGATCAAAATTCAGGTGCTCGGCAATTGGCATGTATTTTTGATGCAATGATTGCAGCATTCCAGGATCATGTGATGGCCGTTTGTGACCTTCCCGGCAGGAAGGTCTGGCAAACAAAGTCAATGGGGGAAGCCAGATTTGTTACAATTGCATGGTTCACCTAACAAATGCCGTGATTCGCTTAACAACTATGCAAATAAGTCATAAAATCAGTTTTTTTCTGAAGAAGTGATTGGTGTAGGATCACATATAACCTGTATCATTCATTTCTTTTTCCCTGAATTGAAAATACGCTTGTTTGTAATGCCGTAATAATGTATGTATTTGAAACTGAAGGTAAGAAAGTAATAGCAGGGAACATTCTATAAACCGGTTATGTCCCTAACTTGTAGAAGCTTAGCAACTTTTTGGTTTGTGCTGTGTTAAGAGATGGCCAGAAGATTCTTACATGTTACTTTAAGCTACATGATGGGGGGAAATTATCAAAATTTGAAGTTTCAAATTGTCTGAAAAATGGGAAATGTTCATTTTTTGTTCATTAAAAGAAATATCATGATATTCCAATTGAAAGTGCCCTTTTTACACAAAAATTTAATAGCGCTTCATGTTTCAGATTAAAGTTTAAGAAAGGAGAGTCGTAAGGCAAGAGGAACAAATCAAAGGGCTTGAGATCAAGAAGGAAATATATAAACTCCAAGCATATGCTGATGATTTAATATTCATATTGGAAGATCCTGTGCAATCAGGTCAGAAGCTATTTGAAATACTGGAGGAGTATGGAGATTCGGCAGGCTTGAAAATAAACAGAAATAAAACAAAGATCATAGCAAAAAAATATGACCAATATACAAAAAGAAAACCTTGGGGAAAAATTAGGTATAGAAGTAATTCCTAAAATAAAATATCTGGGAATTGTTATTTCAGCACGTTGTTCATCAATCAAAGAGGACAATTACGGAAAATTAGTAAAGCACATAAAAGTTGACTTAGATCGCTGGTGAAACCTACATCTTTCGCTTTTTGGAAGAATCTCAGCAGTGAAAATGAATATTCTACCCAAAATTATATTTTTGTTCCAAAATATTCCAATCCAATTAGATAAAAATTTTTTAAAGAGTTGAATAAATTAACCTTGGATTTCGTGTGGCAAGGAAAGAAGGCGAGAATAAAACAAAAGTCTCTACAGGATGCCAAAGAGAGAAGGGGATTAGGTTTTCCGGATTGGGAGCTGTATTATCAAGCAGCGGCCCTGATGTGGATTAGGGATTGGATTACTTTGGAAAACAAAAGATGCTTATATTTAGAGGGGCATGACCTCTAGCAGGGCTGGCATGCCCATCTATGGACAGGAAAAAGTAGGAACCATCAATACTTCCTGAGACAGTCCAAGAAAATACAGGACGTTCTCCCCCTGGTCTAAGAACTAAGAACTATAAAGAAGGGGGTGGCAACACAAGTGTAAAATGTAAAGGTGCATCACACAGTACTATGAGTGATGTAAGGATCAGCTGGCTGGGACCTGTCACGAGGTCCATGAGCTGAATACGGGCGCAGCTGCGCTCATAAGCGAGTTTCCCCACTCCCTGGTTTTACACCCTGACGATGATGGCAGGTTTGTAGCCATCGAAAGCTCGGTTATTTATTAAAACCTTATAGTATAATATATATATATATATATATATATATATATATATACGTTGCTAACAAAGAATAAAGAGAGAATGGTATAGCTATTTCGAGTTCCTTTAACTCTCTTCAGCCAAACTTACTCTTCTGAGATTCGAACCTGGGCTATCTGCATGTTAGGCAGTTGTTATAACCTCTAAGCCACAGGCTCTCCTCACTTTGTCAGCTGTATCAGGAGACAGGGGGAGGAGATTTTTACCTTGAATGAACACCCTGTCAGCCCAAATATGGGAGAAAGAAATCTTCTTTCATATATATATATATATATATATATAAAAATCAATAAATAGTTGAACACCAAGAGAATAAAATTATACAAAAGTTAAAAATGTTAAAACTTTTATTTACTAAACCTAGCTTTCGTCAAGAGCTCTTGACATCATCAGGGTGTAAACGGCAGTCGTTGGGAGGGCAGCCTCCAATCATTTGCGCTCGGCTCTTGGATCATGTCATAGGTCCCAGCTGTGTGCGTTGTAATCCAAGTGTGTGTCCTGCATTGGGGTGTAGTTGTTTCTCACCCTTTCTACGTATGCTGTTATGTGTGTTTCTCGCTAGTTCTAAAATTAGCTGGGGTATTTCCCCTTTCCTTGCAGTTAGTGCATGTTTCACTAGTTTCCCGTTTGTGATTCTGTCTGTCATGGGTAGTAGTTGCTGTTTTCTGCTTCCTTCTAGTTCCTCCAACCATCCCCCCCGAGCCACATTCCAATCCTCCTGTTCTCTCAGATCGTAGCCCCCATGTGCCATCCCGTCCTGCACCACTCTCCCTCCTATTCCTTTCCATCACTCCCTTAGATCTATCATCACTCTCCTCCCTATATTCTTGGGAGGAGTCGTTCTGGAGTGTGTGCATGTCAGTAAGGCATTGCCTAGCTCGTAACCAGTCAATCCGTTGCTCACTCCATTTGGGGCTTCTGTCCTCATCCTTCATCGGAGAATCTCTCAGGCACGCTCCGTTCGTAGTTTTCTGTCCTCCCAAGGGATCAATCACCACGGAGCTATTCCCCTCCCTCTCACAAACCAGCCCACCTAGCATAATGAGAGTGTGTTTCACTCCCCGGGGGGTAAATCATTCCCCCCCGGCATGTGCAATTGTAGTCCGAGTGCTCTATCGTATGCTGTATTTCCTATTCCTCCCCCCACAGTTGTTATCTCCGTTCGTATTTCTCCTATTGACCCAATTGAGGGGGGCTCACTCTTTCTTTCCTGCTGCAATTCAGTTGTCAAAACACCTCCACTCGCTCCGTTCATCGGGAAGTTGTTCCATAATTGACAGTCAGGTTTCTGGTGGCTGTTTGTCATTTGTGGGGGATTTTTCAAAGTTCTACCGTCTTGGTCCGAAGCCAAGGGAATGTCCATTTGCTCGTGTTGTGTGTGGGGGGATGTCCTATTCTTCTCCCACACATGTGGTCGATGCCTAGGACTTCTCCAGCAGTTCAAGCAACGGTTCATGTGCCATGTTTGTAAGGTCCGTTGTGCCGGGCACATGTCTATATGGCGATTAATGGAATTTTCCCCCGAAAACCAGGCCTCCTTTAATAGGCGGCCCCCCTTTGTGGCATCACAGGCCAAGATTTGTGTGTGGTCAAAATCAAAGTTATGACCACTTTCAGCCATATGTGACCAGATCTGCGAGTATTGCTCGCCCCTCTTGATTGCCAACTTATGTTCATGTAGGCAGGTCTTCAGCCTTTTTGATGTTTCCCCTATATAATTACTGTGGCAACCCATGCAATCAATTTTATAAACCACCGCAGACCTTTCTGCGGTGGGAAGGGGATCTTTGGGGCGCATGATCTTTGATCGCAGAGTCTGGTCAGGTTTATGTGCCACTCTTATGCCATGGGGGGCCAGCAGTCTGGCTGTGGCTTCGGACACGTTATGAATATACGGTAGGGAAATGCGTGTTAATTGTCCTTGGGGGGGAGTTTCTTGGTGGTCATACCTGGGTATCCTGCTGTGAAGTTTTATGAATCGTAGCGGATATACATTGAGTTGGCAAATCCGGTACAAATGTCTCCTCTCTTCCTCCTTTGCTTCCACCGTGCTGCAATGCTAATGCACACGCTTGAACAGCATTTTAATACAGCCAACTTTATGGGATACTGGGTGGTTGCTGTTATAGTGGAGGATTCGGTCCATGTGGGTGGGCTTGCGATAGACCTTCGTATGTACTAAGCCCTCTGGTGTTCGTTGGACAAGTACATCTAAGAAGGCTATCGAGCCCCGGCTCTCCTCCTCCACCGTAAACCTAATATCCGGATAAACCAAATTGAGTATTCCCATAAAGTTGGCTTTTTGGCATCGTTTGACGACAACAAACGTGTCGTCAACGTACCGAGACCAAAATTTGGGCTGGTACTGGGACATAGCCTCACGTTCCAGTTGCTGGAGAACTGTAGGTCTTTCGTTATTCGGGTTTTCTCCCACATAAAATTTGAAGTGTCTTGGCGACGTTTCAATGAAGTCTCATTCATCAACTTCAGGCTGCTGCTTTCGGCTTCGTGCTTCTAGGAGCAATGTGTGATTGTAGCTGTTTCCGCCTTTTAACTGCCAGTGGGGGTATGAACTGATTGGATGAGAGCTTGGCTGTGTTCTGATTGGATGGAGGTGTGTTCTGATTGGTTAGGAGCTTGGCTGTGCTCTGATTGGCTGGGGGGTTGGCTGTGCTCTGATTGGCTGGGGAAGTGTGTTCTGTTTGGGTGGGGGCTTTGTTGTGCTCAGGTTAGTCTGAGTTGCAGGGGGGTTTAAAATGGTGAGCTGCATTGCTATTTTTTGGCTTCGCGTTCGTGGTCGTGCCTCATCTTCATGGTGGGTGTCAGTTTGCTTCATGTATGGATTGGAGGGGTTTAAAGTGGCTAATGATGCAGCTGTGGTCTGGCTTCTGGTTTGTGGTCGTGCCTCATCATCGGTGTGGCTTTGGGTTTGTTTTTTGCGTGGATGTGTGGTGGTGACATCCTGTGTGGTTTTTGTGAGTGTGGGTCTGGTATCATTTTTTGTGTTAGGGAGTCGTTTGTCAATAAGGGCGGGTTTCCAAATGGCTGGTAGGCGGGAGGTATCATCTCGCTTGTTCATGCTGTGTGGGCGTTTTTCTATCTCGATGGCTTCTCTGATTATTCTGTTATTAAAATGTTCACTTTTGGCAATGGTTCTGGTATTTTTAAAGTCAATTTCATGTCCTGTGGCTTTAAGGTGTTGGACCAGGGAAGATGTTGGTTCCTCTTTTTTGACTGAGTTCTTATGTTCTTCAATGCGTGCACTTATTCTTCTGTTGGTTTGTCCGATGTATGTGGTGGGACAAGTGGTGCATGGGATTTCGTATACTCCTTGATTTTCTAATTCAATTTTATCTTTGGGGTTTCTAAGGATGGTGGATATTTTTCTGTTTGTGCAGAATGCTGTTTTGATGTTGTGTTTATGGAGGATCTTACTGATTCTGTCTGTGGTGCCTTTTATGTATGGGAGGAGGGCTTTGCCGTTTTCTTGTTCTTTGTCTTGGATTTTAGTGGGGGTTTCATGAAGCAAACTGACACCCTCCATGAAGAGGAGACACGACCACGAACGCGAAGCCAGAAAATAGCAAGGCAGCCCAAAATCTTAAACCCCTCTGCAACTCAGACTAACCTGAGCACAACCAAACAGAACACTCCCCCAGCCAATCAGAGCACAGCCAAGCCCCTAACCATTCAGAACACACCTCCACCCAATCGGAACACAGCCAAGCTCCCACCCAATCAGTTCATACCCCCACTGGCAGTTAAAAGGAATAAACAGCTAAGACCACACATTGCTGCTCAAAGCACAAAGCTGAAAGCACCAGCCTGAAGATGACGAATGGGACTTCGTCGAAACGTCGCCAAGACACTTCCAATTTTACGTGGGAGAAAACCCGAACAACCAAAGACCTACATACAAATACCCGCGAAAACCTCAGAAAACAATATATATATATATATATATATATATATATATATATATATATATATATATATATATATATATATATACACATACACACACACATACATACACACACACACACACACACACACAAGACTTCATATAAGTCTTCTTATATATATATATATATAAGATGACTTATATGAAGTAGAAATTATAAAGTTATCAAAAACAATATAAAATAGAAATCACAAAGGAAATGAAGTTATCTTCTATCCCCTTCCAAAAGAAAAAAGAAAAACAGCAAGAGTGTTCAGAAAAGGAACATTTTTGAAGGGCATAGCAGCATAACTAAAAAGACCCTGCTATTAATTACAACATATCTGGTGTCAAAGGCTGGAATAACAAAAAACTGTGTCCCAGGGACTTTAAAAGGAGAAGTCTACACTTCTTATACTTCTTATACTGGATAATTTATGTGCCAATGTCTTGAACTATTTTATACTTTAAAGGTCAATATTTTTAATAGTGCTTGGACACAAATCGGTAAGCAACACATTTATTTTAAAACTTGCAACTTGCATTTCTTCTTATTTCTATTACATGATTCCGAAGATAAAAACTGAATCTTATGAAATATTTTTATGAAAATGCTATGGACAGAGCAGTAATCTTCGAACAACACCTTCTGAACTGACCCAGAAAACAGGAATTCAATTATGGTACTACTAGTTCTAATCTTAGACAATCATTTATTTTAAAAAAACAAACAAAAAGGAGATGCTATCAAAGTCTCTGAAAAATTAAATACTCAGCAAAGATTATCCATGAAGCTGACCAAGCTTCCTTCATTTTCAATATGTAGAAATCCTAGATTAAGTTTTCATTCAAATATCTTGCCCCAATCACAGACTGTCACTAATCAGCAACTGTTAAGTCCTAATTCAATTTATGATTTGTTTTGCTGTGGACTCAAGACTACATGGGATATAGACAGTCCTCAAACAGAGACTGCAAAAGTTCACTGTTAAGCAGTATAGTCATCAAGTGAGGCATCGGGTGACTACACCCAATTTTACATTTTAGCTGCAGTTGTTGAACAAATTACTCATAGTCATTAAATGAGACATCATACAAGTATGACTTGTGACCTCCTGCTAGTTTCTCCATTGACTTTGCTTGTTGGAAGCCAGCTGGGAAGGTCATAAATAAAGGGGATTCAATAACTGCAGGACTTGGCAACTATCATAAGTGCAAGCTGGCTGTCTAGCATCCAGTCACAATCACAAGACCATGGGAATGCTGCAATAATCACAAATGCTAGCATCAGTCATCTTTTTCCATTGTAACTTGGAATGATTACTAAATGAAAGGAAGTACATTTCAAATGTATGCCTCTTCTATTACATGCAAATTACAACAATTTATAAAATCTTTTAAAAATAAAGTATCACTTCTAATATGTTTGGTAAACTATTAATCCCCGAAGGACTATCAACAGTGAAAAACCCAAGTTTCAAAATCCTTAAATATATGTCTATATAAGAGTGAGTACTTGTAAGACAATTCTTTTAAAACTATCAGATTTGTTTACCCACTGTCAGTCCTCATGGATAAACCAGAGAGGTAACACAACTAAATGAGCCAATTCTGCCTTATTTTAAGGCTACATTAACAGAATTGTGCAAATCTGAAAGTACATATCAGTGTAGGAAATGGTTAATTCAATGTGATGTTGAAATTCAAGGGGGACATTTTGATTACCAGTGTTCAGCACCAAAATGTTGAGCAGCCTTCTCATTATCAAAGGGACCAAGGGCCATTTTCCATAGAAATAACACAGTACATCAACTTTTTTGTGTTCATTTTTATTGCGATCTGAAAAAAATGTGAATATTTTTTAAATCTTAAAAAAGATTAAAATATCAGGCAAAGGTTCATTTTTCCCTTAAAAAACAAGGAGACAACTATGCCAAAAGTCTTCTTGCCTCTTTCATTAACCAATGTATAGTAAAATGCAATATGAGTATGCTAGATTGACTCATCCTTTTCCTCCAACAGTTAATGCAATTCAATTTTACACTTTTTAAAATTGAGTAATTCAGGAATAATTACAGAATTAAGATTAGATTGCAAGTAGTCTTCAACTTATTTATTTATTTGTATCCCGCCTTTATTGGAGTCTTTCTTCTCTGGAATCCACCTGTTTAACTAGTGTCCTTCTCCACTTCAGAGGACACAATACTAGCAAAGCTAGCCTTTCAGAATTTACTTATTGCTAGTATTTTTGCCAGATTTGAGGCCTATTCCGCCAATGTGTGGGAGGATTTCCTGTCCATGCAGAATAGGGAGGGGAATCTCAGCACACTGGAAGAACAGATCTCAAAACCTCCGTTTCCTCCTTTGGCAACCTTCCCTGCTGGTTTCCTTAGAAGCCAGCAGAAAATACAGCAAATGAAATAACATAATCGCAGGGTGCTCGGCAACAGTGTGCCAAATGCCCAGAATATAGTCATGTGACTGGAAGACACTGCAAGATTTTACAATGCCTAGAAGTGCTTCCGTGAAAGACTACATATATTACGCTTGTCCAGAGTTAACCAAAATGCATAGAGAAAGTTTAACTTGAACAGAAAAGTAGGACATAATCAAATGCATATTTTAATTTACTTACTAGCTTACGGTCTGACTTTCTGGCCTTTCTTTACTGCTGAAAATATCCCAGTGAAGCATGAATTTAATACAGAAATCAAATGCATTGGTATTTAGTCAGGTAAAACAACCTTAACTTGAAGAAATGACTGAATAATTTTAGGATTACTATGGGATCTATTATAACTTTTATAATATATAATGGCTTCAATGGTTTTATCTTGCTGAATATCTTGTTTAAATTGTTGAAGCATAATGACGACTGTGGCAGATGGGAATTGTAATTCAATGTAGAGAATGAAGAGAAAAATCAAATGCAAATGTAATAGATTGGCCCCCAAGCTCTGGAACATCGTGCCACTGGAGGCGAGATCGGCCTCCACCCTCTTGGCCTCTTGAAAAGGTCTCAAAACCTGGCTCTGCCAATTTGCTTGGGGTTCTGATGGAGATGTTCTATGCTGGAGGTGGCTAGTGGACCAATAAAGAAGATCCCACCTCTGTTCCACCCATATACTGGTTCCTAGTTTTATGCAATTATTAATTTTAATATTTCTATATTCTTGTTTTTATTGTAAGCTGCCCAGGGTCACTTTGATAAGGAGCATATAAATTTAATATAGAAATAATAGCAATAGAAATAACATTAAAAATACAGGACATTCACATTAGTAATAATACTTCTGAAAAAGAACAGCTGTAACTTTTGTAAACCGAATAATAGTCAACAGTTTCCCTTGTCTATAAAAAAGTCAAATGTGATTTCAGCCTGCATAAAGACACTTACATTTTTCAGAATCAGAAGTAATAATTCCACTCTATTCCACTGTATCGGTCAGTCACCATCAAGCCAAATACTATGTTCTAGTCAAAAGCAAGGCAAACTAGGGCAACTTCACAACAGAGATAAGAGGACAGGAAACTAAATCATATGGAGAGAAATATAGGGAACTGGAAATAATTAGGGTTGAGAAGAGAAAGGATGAGTATGATAACACTCTTCAAATGTATATAATACAAACAACCAATTATTTATCAACATTCACGGCTTCCAAAGTTGAATGGGTACACTAGCTGTTGACTATGGCAGTTATGAAGTGGCAATTTTTACTTTATTGTCTTTTAATCTAGGAAAAAGGATTCTCTCTACTAGACCATCTAATACATTTCTATAACTTTTTATTTTTTCATCAGAATTACTTTTTACCTTTAGCAATAACGCAGAGTGTGCAGTAAAGCATTTTCCCAGAAAACACGCTTTGCAATAATATTGCAAATTATATTTTCATTTAAAAAAAAACATTAGTTGCTCTGCATCTTTGTCTTCAGTTTCATTACTGGGAAATAGTATGATTTAAAAGTTAGGATTAGTTTTCTATTTATCAAATTATTTCAGGTATAAATTCAGATACAATTCTGTATTTTATTAATTAGTTTTTTTCTTTTTCATACTTCTTTTTAATCCTCATTATAATCCTTTGTTATACAATAATAGATCTAGTTTGCAGGCTCTGAATAAACTATATTACAAACTGGAATTGGTTGCTTCTGGAAACCCACCATGTTTAACACTTCAGCAGAGTATGAATGTTAATCTGTTATTCCTTCTTACTGTTTATGTCTATCTACACTTCCTTAAGAAGTACTGGTAATCCTCAAATTACAATCATCTCTCCAACATCCATACAAAGTTATGGTGGCAGTGAACAAATAATAGTTATACCAAGTCCCCAATGTTATGACCGTTATATGTCCCCGTAGTCACATGATCAATCAAAACTTGATAACCTGCTCATACTGACAACTATAGGGGCACTTCAACTCCTCCATCACCTGTCTCTTCACAACTCTGCGCTTTTTACCACCCTGTGCTTCAGTGGACCTGACAGGCCCTCTATGGCCTTGCTGCTCTGCACTCCATAGGCAAGCTCGAAAAAAGCAGGAAGACAAAACTAGGCCCCAGCTGCATCACCATGAAAGAAGGATCTGGATAGAAAATGAGGAAGTGACAAGTATGGAAGGGTGTGAGGGAGCCACAGCAAGGCTTGGGGAGGGTGTGTAAGGGCATAGGAAAGACAGGGCAAGGCTCGAGGGGGGAGGTGCATGAGTGGCATAGCTAGACTTGGGAAGGTGTGTGGGACTGCACAAAGTCTAAAGGAGGCACAAGCCCTGGGGAGGGATGCAAGGATGTGAGGGAGGCATGATGAAGCTTGAGGAGGGGTATGTGTGTGTGAGGGAGATGCAGTGAGGCTTGAGTAAGGTGCATAAGGGTATGAAGGAGTAAGGCAAAGTTCAAGAAGGATGCAAAAGGATCCACAGGGGTGCACAAGGGTGCAAAGGAGGTATGGCAAGGTTCAGGAAGAGTGTGTAGGAATTGTAGGAAAGGGTGGCAAAGCTTAGGGAGAGTGAGCAAATTTGCATAAGTGGCCAGGGTGGTGCAACTGCAGAAAGGCTGAGAGTGTATGGGGCTGGGAGACATCCACACTTGTGATTTATGACTTTTCCAGCCAACTTCCCCAGTGACTTTCTGGGGAAGCCAACCAAGCCAAGAAGGTCATAAATGGCAATAATGTAATCAGAGGGCATTATGACCAGTCAGGCGAGCCATTTGCCAAATACCCAGATCACAATCACATTACCACATGGGGATTGCTAAGACAGCCAGACCAGTCATAACCAGCATTTGTTCAGCACCATCATAACTTCAAACAATCACTGATGATATTGGTCATAAGTGTCAAATTACCTTACTGGATTGTAAATTACTCCTTCAAGCATTGTATAATCATTCTTTCAATCAACCCGCACCCTATAAGAGCTACAATCCTTTACATTTTAATATATTTCAAATGTGAGAACTATATACATATGCTTTTTTAAAAGTGATAGACAGGCATTATTACATTTAGAAATTAGAGAAGAATCATAAGCCCTAGGCTCTTTTTTCATGGTCAGTATTATCAAGAAAGCAGAAGTAATGGTGGCTCACAGTGAATTTTACTTTGAAGCAGACAGCAGGACAGAGACAAAGTCAAGACAGATTATTGCACTGCAGCAGTTAATAAATCATGGATAATTGGCTATCCAGCATTACTGGTATATAGTACTCAATTTATTCAAGAAAGTATCACAATGGCATAGCTGAAGTTTGATTAATCCTATCTACAAATAAATTCAGTCACCCATTATATTGCAAATGCAAACATATCACTGTTTGTCATGACTCTGAGTATTTGTATACAGTATTTCTGTATCCCAAAAACTTATCAAAATACGAAAAGAGAGAGACATGGCTTCCTCCTGATATGATCGGATTCTATCAAATATTTACTAAAGGTCTTTGGCACAGCATTCCAGTTATCAGTCTTTTTTAGAATTTAGAGTTATTATTAAGCAGCACTGGGACAGCCATAAGTCCAAAGTTGAATGCAATCAAGATGGAAGTCAAACTCTTAAGAAAAGGAACGGAATGCACATAGCTGTAATGGGATGTTCATAATGATATACAAGCTGACCAGAATTGAATTGTGATTAAGAACACATTTTTCCATCTGCTCTTTCTGTAGATTGGTACCTTCTTTTTGTAACTGATTAAAACACATCTGCTTTAAGGAAATGGAAAATGTAACTGTTTTGCATGAAATTCTATGACTGCCACAGTAAATTAAAAATATTTTCAGAGTTATCTCAACATTGTCCTACTTCTAACAAATATTTGATTTCACAGATGAAGAGGTTATTTATTACTTGATTTGTGACTGACAAATTCCATGTGTAATTTTCATTGTGCAACAGGTCACACAACCAAGTGACTGAAAACAAGTACTTTTATAATAAGTACTAGAAAACATTGGAAGTAGTAGTAGTAGTAGTAGTAGTAGTAGTAGTAGTAGTAGAGTTCTCGAATGTTAGCAAAATCTTTCTTTTCCAGCAGTTTCTCCCAATTTGATATTGGAGAAGTCTTTTGAAAATATCATTGATCATACAATGAGTTGACCCAAAGTTCTCACTTTAGGCACAAATGGCCAGGCCTCCAGTTATCCTATTTCAGACCTACTATGCAGACCTAGCTCTCTCTAGAAAAAATTCTAATGCTGAGAGAAAGGTGGAAGAAAAGAGAGGACGACCAGAAGCAAAGATACAGAAACAATAGGTGCATGACTGAAAGACTTGAAGGACCATGGAGAAAACCTCTATGGTTTCTAAGAATCAACCCAAACTTGATGAATATAAAATTCAATGAAATTTATAATTTGCATGTGTTTTACTTCATTATTCATTTTTAGGACATTTTAGATGTTTTAAATTAAAACCACTTACAGAAGCAGAAATATATGCATAACATTTTTTTAAAAAATCTACTGAAATGTTTTTCTTTAATCAGAAATGCCTACTCATGGTAAAGTACTGCAATTAGATGGATGTCAAGGTTAGCTATGAACCTTTTCAGTACAAACACTGCATCGGTGTAAAGCAGAAGTGTCTTGTAAAAATCAATTTGCAATACCACATCTTCTTCATGCTACAATTTCTATCCACTCAACATGACTTTGAACAAGCAGGAGAACTGAACTACTGCTATAATATTCAACCTTCACTTGAAATTTATCTTGAGGGCAGAAAATAATTGGATGTTGCACCTATTAACTCAGTTTCATTCTGCTAATTATCCTACAGTAATAATCTTGGTTTTCCCCTCATCACTGTATTTGGAGATGGATTAATGAATGCACTGGTGAAATTATTTTGAGAGTTATCAAATAATACACTAAATCAAACTTCTGTGAGCATATCTAAGGACAACTACGATATCAAATGTTTCTAATGAATTTAGAAGTAATTGAAATGCTCTATCTCTACCTCAGTTTCTTATTTAAGCCTCAAATTAGCCTTTTCTAATATTTTCTTTATTGTAATATTCTCAATTTTCTTTCGTGGGCCATGCTTATTAGTTGATGAACTTGCATAAATTACTGACCAGAATTCTTTTCTTATTTATTTCAAAAAATAAAACAATCTCTATGGATTAAATACATCTTTGTTATACCACAAAGCAGGGGATGTGAGGGGAGGACATATGTACTATGAAATTAATATACTCCTGTAACAAAGTTAATTATATAATATTTGAATAGCACCAGAGAAAGCCAGTTAAACATACACAGAAAAAAATGGATAGGAAGAAATCCAAAATGACAAGAACAGAATTGGAAAACAGAAGAAACAATTCAAGACACAAAATGAATTAAGAGGAACCAACTCAAGTGAATGCTTTGTGACACATAATAATTGTAGGAATGTTATTAAAATTAAGAACAAAAAAGATCTATAAATAGAGCATAATATCCTGTTCTCCAATTTTGAATTAATGAGATTTCTCCAATTAACATGAATGTAAAAGCCATCCATTTCATTTGCCTACTATCATATTAGACGCAAATGGATAAGCAGATTGATAAAGGATTTTTTTTACATTTCATATCCCACAATGCATTATGTGATTAATTTTTAAAAGAAATTAATTCAAGTGTCAATAGCATAATCTTACTTCTAACCATCAAAACCTCAGATTTCAGGATATAGTATATCAATACCATATCAGTATAGTATTACACTTCCATCTGGTATAAAACCTGATACTATTTAGTTGAGATCAGCTGTTTCCAATGATTTGATGACAATGGACAGCTGCAGGAAACTTTTTGGGAACATAAGTTGAAACAAAACATTATAATTTGGATATGTTTTGTGTTTTGCTATAAGTCTATGTAATTGTTGGTACATGTATGGTTAGCTCTATTTAGGGCAAAAACATAGTAAAAATAAGCATATATTGAATATTTAGGGGACATTACCTTTTCAAAAGATTTGATAATTTTATGTGTTAGATGTTCTAACAGAGAAAGAGCTACGTAGAGCAGCAAATTAATCTACCTAATTTATTATCTACTATTATCTGATTGGTAGCTGCTCTCCAGAGTTTCCAACTCTGCCTGGGGAAGACAAAGATTCAATCTGAACTTTCTAACTCCACTACTGAGTATCTTGTTTTCCTTTGATCTTGGAAACATTGGTGAACAAGAGAGATGCTGTGGCATCTATAGGGGGTGTTTTCTGTAATGGAAACAAGAAAAAAAAAGGCCAGGACTGGTAGATCACCTTACTCCCACAAGGTGTTGAAGGTATATATGGTCACTACACCATTGTTACAACAACAAATCTAAGACTTTTGCACATTACTGTACACCCATTGTTTCTCAAAATGTAATGTTTGCATTATTTCAATTTTATACTAGTAATATTCTCAAAGCTTCAGATTTGTTCATGGAATGGCAGATTTTGTGTGAGGCTGTAGAGATGACCTTGAGAAAGAGGGACACAGGCAGTGGTGGCTACATAAATAAAAGCTTATTTTAAGCCTGGGCTACATTTCAAGCATTGACTCCTCCCTAGCTCATTACAATATAGGAAGGAGGAGGGGAAGTCCTTCAAAGTAGGCCGGGTGAAAAATAAATTTCATAACTATATTGTTCCAGGCCATAGGAACAGAATCAGAATGCCTGAGTTCTCTCCTCACTCCCTCTTATAAATTACAATTTTTGGTAGTTCTGATGACAGAATAGCTTGTCAAAATAAGATAAGACTTGACCATTAGGCAATGCATTTTTTTTCAATATGTAAACTTGTGAAAAGGTACTCCCAAGACCAAACTATATATCTGTCCTTTTTAAAAGAGTGCAACCCATACTAGCGATTCCTATAATCAGGAATGACCTACAAGAGTCAATCCCAATTTACTATATAGGCAGATCTGCTATTAGAATTTTGGCTACCTCAGCTTTATAATATAAGTCTAATTTCACTAAACAATAATCAATGAAAATTGTAAGCTTTAATAATTGAAGCTACATGACAAACATGGTAGTTTAGCACCTAAAAGTAGAATGATTAAATGAATCAAAATTAAATGTTATAATAATTTTTCATCATTTCAAACCACTTCAAATTATTGAAGACTGAATGTCTCAGCCTGAATTTATTTAAATGTAAGTTACATAGCATTAACTCATTATGTTTATCAGCTTACATTCCTGTAACTGTTCATGAAAGGCAAATTACAATTTAAAATGTATACAGTGGGTGTCAACCCCACTGTGATAGTCTAATTAATCATTACAGCCCAAGACTTAATTTTTAATGCAGAAACTTAGGTTAAAAGACTTTAGCACAGAAAATCCTTTTGAAGCAACAAAGAATAAAGAGATTTTTCAACTTTTAAAACGGTTTTCAAACTAGATGGACACAAAATGAAATGCCATTATTATCTACCTGATGATCCTACAAAAGACTACAATGTTTTGCAAACAGAATTTGATGATCATGGTATTTTGACTGATATTATTGCCAGTATCTCAATTTATTCCCAGTCTATCCACTAATTAGGGCTTTTCAACCAGTGGTACGCGCACCGCTGGTGGTACGTCAGCACCTGGCAGGTGGTACACGTACGGCAGGTTGAAAAGCACTATAAAAAAAAGTGTAAAAGTGTAGGCCTGTGGGAGAGTCAGCTGGAGTTGCGGTGTTGCCAGAGCTCTGCTGAGCGCCCAGGATCAGCTCGGGGCTCCAGCTCGGGGCTCAGGGCTCCAGCTCGGGGCTCACAGCTCAGGCTGACTGGTGCTTGCATCCACCTGCTTTATCCTGCAAAGTAAGGCTCATCCAGCACTCTTGCCTGGTTTCATGCTGGCAGCCCCGGTGGGATCAGGAAGGCTCTGAAGGAGGTAGTTGCAGGGGGGAAGGGAAAACAGGATCCAGCCCCGTTGGGATCAGGAAGGCTCCAAAGGAAGTAGTTCTAAAATCGATGTGCTGCTCCTGGGGAGGAGAATCATAAATAGGGCAAAACAAGCGTAGTCCATCATGATGTATTGATTGCCAAGTTTTCCTCAGGTTTTCCTGTCCCTTCCTGGGCTATTAAAATCACATTGGCAAGGTCTGTAGCGAATATCTGGCTGAAAACTAGTCAACTGGATTTTAGCCTAGCCCCTTGTGCAATCCCAAGCCACATTCTGGAGGTAAGAGGATGTAGTAACTGGAGAGAGCTACAAAATTGATTCATTATTTATTCTTGCCTTTAGTAGCAGTAAGTTCTTTCATGGCTTTGCTAGCAACCTGCAGGCTGTGAACTTTCCTTTCCCTCTTGGAGAAAGAATTTAGAAATGCTAGATTTATTTTTCCTGCTAATTACAATATACTTTGTGGGGTTTTTAAGGAGCTGTGAGAAAAAGATGTGTCTGAAAATTAAAGGATGTATGGATTGAGTTGTGGGACAGGAAAGGGAAGTACATGGACTTATGCACTTCCAGTTGCTGACAGGTGTGCCACTAATAATTCTGACTTGACACCTGCAGGCTCTCTGGGCCCAAAGATTATCTTCATTTTTCATAGGCTGGTATTGCAGATTAACTAAGTTTTTCTGGGTTCTGATTTTAAGGTGAGTATCTTGAGCTACGGAGTCCTTTGATCATCTTCTTAAATATATAATAATAAAATAATGAGAACTAAAGGCTCAAAGGGAAGGCAGATTAGAAAGAACAAGACTTTTTGGGTCTTCAATTTCCTTCCTGTTAAAAGTTCCTTAATAAGGTTTGTTCTTCCTTCTTAACATCAATAAAGGTGGTTTTTCCAGAAAATATGTGAAGAGCTGTAATTAGCGCTTAGCTGCTAGCAGTTTGGGAGGCAAGGAGTTTGTGGGGCATTGAGTTGTCCCCACAACAAGTTAGCTGATGCGACTTGTTCCATTCCGACCCAGCTGTCTCCAGTTGAGCAGGCCATGCCCACCTGCAAGGCGACTGATGGTACTTGAGTATTGCCATATCCTAAAAGTGGTACAATCTCTGAAAAGGTTGAAAAGGCCTGCACTACATAATAGGGCCTTAGTCTTCTGGAAAAAGTTACTTAGAACATTAATGGAAATAATTTTTTTAATTTATTTATAATGCAATCTGAAGACTAGAGGGAACAAAAAATAGGTAATGCAACTATATAGAGAGATGCTTGAACCAAGTTTTCTTCTATTATGAATGAGGACAAGGCATTTAATGCCTCTATCATGTACAGAAACTTTTTGCAGAATAGTAAATTTCATCTTTATTTCACCATTCATTTATTCAAGTTTTTTAAGTATAATTTATAATATTCATAAATATAAATATAACTATAAAAGTCAACATGTCTACAAATCTACAATGTTTACACACATTGTACTCAAAATCTGGACAGGCTCACAATACTTGCATTAATGATAAAAAGTGAAGTAGGACATTTCACATACATGCGCATACGAATTTTCTTTTTTTGAGTTCTATGAAGATAATTTTTTGACCGTTTTGACTGAATTAAGTATACGTTAACACAGCTTTGATGCTTCCTCACCCAAGTAACAAGAAATAGTGCCACTGGTTTTTGGCAATTGTAGTTGAAGAGGACTCTGAGGTCTCCAATAAAGGGAGTTTACTGGCAGCCAGTTATTCCATTATATAACTATACACTTTTCTGATCAATGGCCATAATAAAGATATGCTCTGTTTTATTTTTGTTTTAATGTTACCCATACTTTAAAAAAAAATCCTATAGTAATAGTATTGGAATTGAATTTTGCAACATCAGGTTGCAGATGTATTAATGACTAGGACAATAGATAACGGGGGAATTAGCTACCTAACTCTCTAACAGAGATTATGCTATTTTATCTCTTTTCTTTGCATAGAAGACTTGATTTGCATCTCTCTGTAGAATGTGCCTGTGTTGGTTAGATCAGTGTTTCCAACTGAGCATTTTTGTGATGGGTGGCCTTCAGATCCCAGAATCCCCCAGTCAATATGGCTACTGCTAAGAATTTTGAAAAATGAACTCCACCCATCTCAAAGTGGGTGGGAGATTGGGAAATACTGGTTTAGACCGATATTCTCAGGGTTTTCATCACTTCCTCATTCTCTTGTACAATTTTGGTTCTCAGGGGCCTACTTCTCTCACCAAGTAATTTTAAGTAACTTAGGCTTTCCTATTCCAATGTTATTTCTTAAATAAAGCACATCCTTATTTTCTTGTATGTAAACATCACTCTCAATGTTTTTTTTTTATAAAAGTTAAACTTGTAACATTACTGTTCCTTCATTTCTCCATATATTATTTCTCCTGTAGAAAACTCTCTGCTATCGAATAAATAGTCACAATAGCAAAATACTATGTCCCCTTTCCCCAACTACATGCTCTCCAGATATTTGAGACCGTACTTTCCAAAATTTTCATACAGCTTCTGGAGGGCATCAAGTTAAGAAGGTTTTTTTAAAAAAATAAAAAAAATGTATATATAACATTATCTCAAGCATCCAAAGTTTTGCTCCTGAGGCATTAAGACTGTTTAGAAGGAGTAGGAGGGACACTTTGAACCCAAATCCCTCTTATATACCTTCCAGAAATGTGTTTATCAAAACAATTGACAAGACAACCCAGGTGTTTTATAGACACTAAGCCATTTCTCCTATTATTAGTTTGCTGCCAGCAATGTTCTTTCCACCTCCCATTGCCTTTTAGATGAAGCGAACACAGAATAGATTTATTTATTTTTTTGGTAAGGCTGGTCCTTTTATTTTTGGCAGCAATGGGAGACAAAAGTGCAAAGAGCAATCTGTAGAAATAAAAGCAATTTTGTAATCTTGAAATTACCATTATTTTGCACTCCACTTCCTCAAGAGGAAAAAACTGTGTGAACCCCATGGTCTCTTCTTTTATGAAAGATGTTTCTTTAGGGACATGCAGTATGAAATGTCAGTCTCTCCATTCATCAAATTCAACATTCTACTCCCATATATATATTTCTAACCACTTCTCTCATACAGTACAAACATGTATTTGCAGGCAATTAGGAATAGATAAAATAATTGGAAAAGATGTATTTCATTTTGAACCTTTTAATGAAATTTGCAGATGTAACAACATAAACAGCTCAATGAAAACATATTGGGAAGGGCAGGAAACTGCCAAAAATCTAGTGGCAGAAAAATGTATAGTAATAAAAGGAAACAAAATACCAAGCAATGTATCACCATAATCTGGACTTCGTGATTTCTTGCAAGCATAACGTTTAGTTTTGATGAGAGTAGCAAAAACTATTTACTTTTGCCATGAGAGAGATTAATAGGTAATTTCTAAGAAGCTGCAA
The DNA here is from genome assembly GCF_016545835.1 of Crotalus tigris. NCBI lineage: Eukaryota > Metazoa > Chordata > Lepidosauria > Squamata > Viperidae > Crotalus > Crotalus tigris. The sequence continues at coordinate 119,621 of NW_024097731.1, forward strand.
TCTTTATGCTATACTATGCTCTATGTGCTACATCTGCATCCCCCAAAAGTCAGTAGCAACGTTCCATAAAATATAAATTTGCACAAAACTAATTTCAAAAATTATATGCCAAAATGGAACACAATTGCTAAACACATTGAAAAAGTCTGCCTCTTTGCTAACAATGGAAGAAGGATTACAACTCAACTTAATAACATTCAGATGCCAATGGTGAATCATTTTCAACATAGATTTCAATCTCATGTCGGATAGTTTTAATAAGCTTTGTTCCATATCCTATTTCATTGAAAGTTAATGAAAGAAACATCTAAATCTGTTTCCCATAGTAATCTTTGACCAGGTGATTCTCTGTAATCACTGCAGCTTTTGCAAAGTATGAGGGTTGTAGCTTAAAAAACAAATCTTCATATTTAGTAAAAACAAATCATATAGTTTACTGTTTAGCAAATTCAAGAGGTTAAAGTAATACTATTTGCAATGTATTTATCCATGTGAAGTGAAGTCTGAATTGTAATACTTCTGGTTTGTAATATATATTCTGCCCTTCATCTCAGAAATGAAGATGAAATAACTTCAAATGATCTAGAGAAATTGGGGAAATATAATTGTGCAAAAAATACACACTCAACATTTCCAGCTTTGAAATAGGGGCTAAACATGGATTTGTCATATAGAGTGTCATTACTCTGAATAATATGGCAAATCAGTGGAAATGTTGAATGGGAATTTCCAATGGGAACCAAGAAACAATACATTCAGTCTATGTCAGATCTGCCTCAGCTTGAACCTCTAAGTAAGAATGATCCTTAACTCCATTTACTGAGAAAGATATTATTAGAAATCAAGTGAATTACAGTAACGCATAGCCAGAACTGAGAATCGGGTACAAAATCTCCCAGTCTAACTTTTCCCTCCCTTAGTAGCCTCTCATTACTGGGCCTCCATGTCCAATCAAATTCAAACAAGATTTTTTTCAGAACGGTCACTTCAGGCCCAGGTTTGGTATGCAGCTGCATTCCGTTCCCAGCCGGTTCTCCCTGAAGCCCATCTCAGAGAGATGGGCTTTTTTTTTTTTTTTTTTTTTTTTTTGTTTCCCTCGAAGCATCCCCCTCTCCTATCCAGCCCCCCTTACGTTCATGGCAGCTGATACTGATTGTTTGCAAAGCACAAGCATAAGGTGGCAGCTGTCAGATTAAACGCATTATATTATGAATATGACTTCACCAGATATAGCTGAAAAGCTAGGATTTCCAAGATCTCCCTCATCCATTTCCCTTTATATTTTTACTTCAGAGAATAGAATTCTTTTCATATTTTTTCCCAGAAAAGATTGCCAAGCTCTGACTTGAATTGCACGCAAAGATAGCCATACTAATCTTTCTAAAAGACTACAGTTTTCAGTACTCACTGGCATGAAGTTTTGAAAGAAGTATCCCAAACTTTTTGGAGACTCAAAAATCTAGGATATAAACCCCCAAATTGCTAAGGCTTATTCTGTATATCTCATGGAATTGTTCAACAAAAAAAGTTCTGATTCCAATGTAGCATGGAACCTGGGAAATATTATAAAATTTGAATTTGGAATGACATAATACATCAGTTGGAGTAGAAATTAACTTTCATGTTACAAACTTTCAACTCCTCTCCCCATTTACAAATGCATTCTGATATCTCAGGGACTGCCACAAAGAAGAGGGAGTCAAGCTATTCTCCAAAGCACCTGAGGGCAAGACAAGAAGCAACGGATGGAAACTAATCAAGGAGAGAAGCAACCTAGAACTAAGGAGAAACTTCCTGACAGTTAGAACAATTAACCAATGGAACAACCTGCCTCCAGAAATGGTGAATGCTCCAACACTGGAAGTTTTTAAGAAGAGAGTAGACAGCCATTTGTCCGAAATGGTGTAGGGTTTCCTGCCTGAGCAGGGGGTTGGACTAGATGACCTCCAAGTCCCTTCCAACTTTATCATCATCATCATTATTATTATTTACTGAGGGATTATAGTCACAATGACAAAAATTGGCAACCTTGTCTTATGTCTTATCCTGATTCCAAATACATATACTGAATTGGAAGACTGCTTTATGCAGAGAGAAGGGAGGGGAAGAATGCTGTCTAAAAACAATCCAAAATGTATTTGATAGTTTTTTCATAACCTATTTTATATAAGTAAGGCTAGTCCAATCTATATTGTTTTTAAATATCTACAGTAAATAAAGCAGAAGCAAGTTTAATGGTGCTGCAATGCTGACTTATATCTACCTATATGCATAAAAGAGCCTTAAGTCTGAATACAAATAAGCTAATTCTGCAGACAATGGCAATATATGCACACACACACACACACACACACACACTTTATTTAATTATGCAGCTGGGCAAAGAAACTCATGGCATTATGTTCAATTTAAATTTAGATAAAATCACCAACTCATAGGCATCCCATGACTTTGTAGATAATACATCATTAAATAAAGGTTTCATATACTGTATTAAAATGTCTCAGAACTTTCTAAAGTAACCAAAAAAAAAACATATCTGTTTCAAGTATGCCATGTTAAAGAGATGTAATAATGTTCAATGTCTTGATCTGGGTTAATAAAAGGTGTTTGATGTAGATTAGAAAGGGAGGTCAAGTCAGCCTAAAGAAGAAATGAATGAATTGCTCTAAAATCTGGATTAGGGAAAATATATAACATATAATTCAGCAATTAAGATACCTCAAGTATCTCCCAGTTTTAATTTGAACGTTGAACATTTCCTTGTTTTTTCTTAATAAACAATGTATGAACCTCTAATTACCAAATTTATAAGATGGATCAGAGAACTGAATCTGGCCTATTATACATGGCCCTGATATTCTACTCATTCTACTCTGCCTTTTGCTCCCTATTAATTTCTGACAAAAAAATAAATCTATTCTCTTCATTGAAATAAATAATAGTGCACATTTTCATGTCTTTAGCAAGGAAAATACTCTACCCAAAGGAAGAAGCACAGTCCTGAATACAGTTCTCAGCCTAAAAAAATGACAGTTTTCTTTTCAAATTTTCTCCACCAGTGATTGCCAATCTTTAAAAAAAAACTGTTAGAAAGATGTAAAAGTGAACTCAGAGAATTATATTTAAGTTCTAAATTGTTTTTTGTCCAAAAATAAGCTACTTTCAAAAGCTATGCATCACAACCATCAAAATATTTCATTCTAAGTCTTTAAAACATTCAAAACAGTTAAAGCTATTTAAACAATCAGATAAACAGACCGCAATTTCTCTGAGGAGAAAAGCCTACAATCTTTTTTTTTTTAATTGAAAATTTTTAGGTTTTACAAAAAGAAAAGATTCCCCTCCCCCACACCCTCCCACCCCTCCCCTACCCTCCCCCAATCTTCCCAGAGCTGAATACAGGCTTAATTAAAAAAATTTTAAAAAAAATCTTGAAACACTTATAAACCATAAACAAATCTAAATACGTTAATTAAACAAATTATAAAATAATTAACAACAATATATAAAAAAATACAAGAAGAAAAGAAAAAACAGAAAAAGAAAAAATAAAAAAAATAAAAGAAAATATCTAAGAAATATCTTAAACTTTAATTATAAATTATTCAAAAACTAAGTAATATTTTTTTATATCCAACTTATATTGTATGAAATCTATCCATCTTTTCCATACCAGGAGATACTTCTCCTGCGATTGATCTTTCAAGAAAGCTGAAATCTTTGCCATTTCCGCCAAATAAGAAACTTTAAAAAACCATTCTTGCAATGTAGGCAAAGATTCCTTCTTCCAACATTGCCCTACTAACAACCTGGCCGCTGTAATTAAATTTAACATCAATATAATCTCTTTACTGTCACAATCAGAAACAATACCTAACAAAAAAAATTGTGGTGTAAATTTTATCCTTCTTCTGAAAATTCTTTGAATATTCCACCATATTTTAATCTAAAAAGCTTTTATATTTTTACATAACCACCAGATATGGTAATAAGTAGCATCCAAACATCTACATCTCCAACATTTAGGCTGCAAGTCAGGATACATACGAGACATTTTTTGTGGATCAAGGTGCCATCTATAAAACATTTTATAAAAGTTTTCCCTTAAATTTTGGGCTTGTGTAAATTTAACATTCCTCACCCAAATGATCTCCCAGGTATCTAATAAAACCGGTTCCTCAAAGTTTTGTGTCCATTTAACCATACATTCTTTAACTAATTCTGCTTCTGAATCCAACTCTACTAACACCCCGTAAATACTCTTAATGTGAGTTCGTCTTTGATCTTTTATTTGTTTTAACAAATTCTCATCTTCTCTAAGCAAACCCAAATTACGATCTATCTTCCACCTCTCTACTATTTGTCTATACTGAAACCATGAATAAATAATATTTTCTTGTGTTAAATCTTCCAGAGATTTTAATTGCCAATTTTTACCATGCCATCTGAGTAATTGTGCATAAGAAACACTATCCATCTTGACTCCTCTCCTTATCCCTTCTGTCGCATGCCCTGGTATAGCCCATAATGGAATTTTAAAATCATTTCTATAATATTTCTTCCAAACCCAAAGTAAAGAAGTCCTTATAATATGAGATTTAAAAACCCTGTCAACCTTTTTATTGAAAATTAAATAGGCATGCCATCCGAAAAGCAAATCCCAACCCTCTAAGAGGAGTACTTCTACATTTGTTAAATTAACCCAATCACTAATTAATGTTAAAGCCACAGCATCATAATACAATTTCAAATTCGGTACCTTGAATCCACCCCTCTCACGAATATCTTGTATAATTTTAAGTTTTACTCTTAGTTTTTTCCCTGCCCAGATAAATTTATTGATACCTTTCTGCCATTCATTTAAATTAACCTCATTCTTTAAAATGGGTATCATTTGAAATAAAAAAAGAAACTTTGGCAAAACATTCATTTTAATCACCGCAATTCTCCCCAAAAGAGATAATTGCAGCTTCTCCCAATTTTCCAAATCTCTTTGTATTTTGACCCACAACCTTTCATAATTATTTTTATACAATTTGGCGTTAGAAACAGATAAAGTAACCCCCAGATATTTTACCTTGTTAACAACCTCAAAATCTGTCAACCTAACCAAGGTCTCCTTATCCAAATTAGTCATATTTTAGGCAATATTTTATTCTTATTATTGTTAATTTTAAAACCCGAAACCTGTCCATACTGATGTATCAATTGTAATAACTCTATTACAGAATAAGTAGGTTGAGATAAACTAACAACCAAATCATCTGCAAAAGCCCTTAATTTATATTCTTTTTTGTTAACTTCTATTCCTTTTATTTGCTGTGATTCTCGAATTTTAATCAACAAAATTTCCAAAGTTAGAACAAACAGCAATGGTGACAATGGACAACCCTGTCTAGTCCCCTTCTCTATTGAAAACACCTCTGACAAACTCCCATTAACTATAAGTTGTGCTGTTTGCTTTTGATAAATAACACAAAGAGCTTGTAAAAGTTTTTCTCCAAAATTCATTTTCTCAATTAATCTTAACATAAATTGCCAGTTCAGCTGGTCAAAAGCTTTTTCAGCATCTAAAAATATCAATCCTGCAGAAATTTGATTGTTTTTATCTAAATATTCTAATAAATTAACAATTTGTCTAACATTATTCTTCATATACCTTCCAGTTATAAAACCCGTTTGATCCATATGTATTACATGATGCAAGACCCTCATGAGTCTATTAGCTAAAATTTTCGAAAAAATCTACATTTAAAAGAGATATAGGTCTATAATTCTTTGGTAAAGTAAGATCTTGATCTTCTTTTGGAATCAAGGATATAAAAGCTCTACCCCATGACGGGGGATCTCTGAACCCTGTAATATATTATTAAAAAGCTCCCTTAAAGGTTGAATCATCTCTTGTACCAAAGTTTTATAATAAATAGATGTCAATCCATCCGTACCCGGTGCTTTACCTAATTTTAATTCTTTAATTACTGTCTCAATTTTCTCACTAGTAATCAGACCGTTAATTTCTTGTTTCTGATCTTCTGTTAGTTTAGGAAAATTAGCATCTTTTAAATAATTGTCTATATCTAAAACCTGTACTTTAGTACTCATATATAATTTTTGATAATAATCTAAAAAAGATTTCTTAATCAACTCCTTCTGATATACCAACTTACCATTATAATTTATTTTATCTATAGTTCTCTGTCTCTGCTTCTTTCTCAATTGATAAGCCAACCATCTCCCTGGTTTATTAGCATTACAAAATGTATTTTGTTTCATATACAATAAATTAGTTGCAGTTTGATCAGCCATCAACATATTAAATTGTGATTTAAGCAATTTTATAGAATCCTTAATCTTCTCATCTGTGGGATTTAAAATCAGAACTTTTTCTTTTAATTTAATCTCATCTTCCAACTCTTTATGTTTCTGCACCTGCTTCTGTCTATGAACCTTATTCATTTGTATCAAAATCCCCCGCATATAAGCTTTACCTGCATCCCAGACCATTGACATTGAAGTTCCCTTATACATATTTAAAGCAAAATAATCCTTTAATTGCTCCTTTAATTTTTGAACATTCTTTTCTTGTCTAAATAAATTTTCATTCATCCTCCAAGATCTCCTCTCCTCTTTTTCATCAACCAGTTCCATCCAAACTGGACTATGATCCGTCAATGTCCTAGGGAAAATCTTAACATTCTTTACCCTAAAATATAAATCAGTTATAATCAAGAAAAAGTCAATTCTTGAAAAAGACTGATGTCTGTCCGAAAAGAAGGTAAAGTCTCTCTCCTCCAAGTTATGTTCACGCCAATAATCTCGCAGCTCCCAATCCTCTTTCAAGTCAAAAAAAGCTTTAGGTAATTTAGCCTGTTTAAAAGAAATAGAGGGTCCTTTTTTGTCTCTTTGTGTATCTAAAACACCATTCCAGTCTCCCATTAATATAACAGATCTATAATCCAACAAAGTTAGTTTTTGATGTAAAAATCTATAAAATTGTTCCTGTTGTTGATTTGGTGCATACAATCCCACTATAAGTACTTTCTTACCATACAAACCCACTTCAATCATAACATATCTCCCTGGAGAATCAGATTCTACTAAACAGGCTGATAGATTTTGCTTAACATAAATAACTACTCCCCCTTTTTTCCCAGGAGCAGAAGATGCAAAATGAGATCCCAATCGAGCATTAACTAGATATTTTTGATCCTTAGAAATAATATGTTTCCTGCAAACAAATAATATCATTGTTATGTTGCTTTAAGTAATGAAATATTTTCTTTCTCTTTTGAGGGGAGTTGAGGCCATTAGCATTCCATGTCAGGAGCTTTACCATCTCCCTTAACCAGAAGCCTGGAGAAGACTGCTTGAAGATCTGCCATTGAAGAATGTACTGCAGAGCTCTTAGGTCTTGCTCCTCCCACAGGCACTGAGGCCATTTCTTGTAGAACCTCTTTAACATCTTTCTTCTGTTGTTCCTTTTCCTTATGTCTATGGGCTGCCCGGGTCATTCTTTGCTCTTTCATGTCTGCTTGTTGCAACCACTCAGCCTGTAATTTTCCACTGTCCATCAATACTACTTCTTCAGACTGCTGTTCCGCCTCCTTGCCATCCGAAACTTTCTGCATCATAGGTGGTGGTGAGCGTGCTCCCAGGACCGACTTGTAAAACTCCTTTGCTTTAGAAACAGTATTAAGTCTATAACGTATCCCCGCATGACTCACCATGATGCCAATCGGAATCTCCCATCTGAATGGCATCAATCTTTTTTTAAGTTCATCGGCTAAGAAAGCAAACTCTTTTCTTCTTCTTAAAATTTTAGATGGAATCTCCTTTAAAATAATAACATCTTGAGCAGCAATCTGAAACCTCTTGTTATAAAAAGCTTGTATAATTTCATTACGCAGAGATCTCTTCCCAAAATAGATTACCACATCTCTTGGCAGATTTCTTTTCTTTGCAATCCAAGAATTGACTCTAAATATTTTTTCAATTTCTCTAAATATTTCCTCCTTCTCTCTGTCCAAAATGACAGCAAAGTCATTTGCTACAATCTCTCTCAAATCTTGTTGCATGTCTTCTCTCAGCCCCCTGATTCTTAAAGCGAACTCCATTTCTCTATATTGAGACATAACAATATCATCTTGTGAAGTTTCCATCCTTTTTTCCATACCTTCAAATCTATCTTCCAGAACCTCCACCTTATCTGCAACTTCTTCCACTCTAGAGTCCAACTTCTCAACCACAGAAGCAAGTCCTGTTAGAGCCATAACTATATCTTGCCTCAAAATAATATTATTCTCCACTAAAAGCTCTTTCACTTCCCCTCTGATTTGAGATATAGCATTTCCCATTATATCTTGCATGTCTTTTACCGTTACTGCTGGCAAGGGGGGAGAGGGTGGTGGTGTAGCTTTAGGTTGTTGTGCTGGTAAAATCGCAGGAGAAGAAGCCACCTTAGGTACTGTAGATGTTGCTTGCCGCTTTGAAGCCATTTTCAAAAAAAAAAAATTTTGTTTCTTCTTTCCTCCTTCTTTGAAAAAAGAAATAAAAAATACAAAAAAAAGAATCCCCTGATAGAAAAAAAAATAGCAAAAGAGAGTTTAACAAAAAAGAATATTCCTAAAACACAAATCCACCTTAAGAAAATTTTTTTAAAAAAAGAACAATCTAGTCCTTTACATTCCGTTCCACTCGCTTTTTAAAAAAAAAACAAAAACTTTCCGATCGCCATTTTACTTTCACTCTCACAAAAAAAAGAGAAAAAAGAAGGGAAATAAAAATCAACCTTTCAAACTAAAGCCCAAATAAAATCCAATAAAAAAAATCCTTTATCCAGCTCTGTCCGCTTTTAAAAGTAACTCACCCGGTCTCTTTAAGCACGGAGGTGGGAGCGGCGTCTTGCTTTGTCCCCAAGGGACAAAGATAGCTGGGAGGCGAAGGCAACCCGAACTCCGAGGGAGCACTCTTTTCACCCCCCAAAGAAAACTTCCTGGGGGGTCTCAGAGGCTCTACCTCTATTCAGGTGATACTCCCCTCCCCCTCCTTTGCCCGGGAGGGAGGTTTTGAGCCACGGAACAACTGTTGTCTGCTGTTCTCTGTGGTTCTAACGCTTTCCCAGGAGGACGGCTACAAAGTAACCACCATCACCGATGCTAATCCACCGGAAGTCTCAATCTTTTATTATAGACTTATCTATCTCATTTTGTACACAATTATTTATGTATAGTGATGCTTAAAAGTTTACGAGCCCTTCTGAATGTTCAATATTTCTGAATAAATATGACTCAAAACATGATTTGTTCTGCAAACAAGTCGTAAACTAGATAAAAAGAGCTTAATGAAACAAGAGTCAAAAACATAATTGTTCATATATTTATGGAGGAAAATGATCCAAAGCTACAAATTTGTGTGTGGCAACAGTATGTGAACCTCTAAGATTATCAGTTCATTCGAAGGGAAAACTAGAGTCAGGTGCTTCAGTCAATGGGATGAGAGTTCTATCTTATTTAAGGAACAGTGTGCTGGGTATTTACTATCTAAGTCTGTCATGGCTCCATCAAAGAAGATTTCTGAGAATCTCCGAAAACAGATATTGATACTAACCCAACTACATAAGTTTACAAAACTATTTTCAAAGTGTTTGGACTCTACCAGTCCATCGTCAGGCAAATGAAGGTAATTCAACACTATTGCTACTGTCCCTAGGAATAGACAACCAACAAAGATCAAGATGGAGGTCTCAAAGAACTCCAAGGTAATCTAAGGGTCTAAAGGTGTCTCTTGCACTAGTTAGTATCAGTGTTCATGAGACTTCCATCAGGAAAATATAGAACAATGGTGTGCATGGCAGGTTTGCAAGGACAAAGCTACCACTCTCCAAAAAGATCATTGCTGCCCGTCTACACATTGCCAAAGACTACATAGATAAGCCCAGAAAACAATTGGATGAATATTCTGTGGATGGTTGAGACCAAAATGAGATCAACATTTTGGTTTGAATGACTGGTGAAAGGAAAACCCTGCATTACAGCATAAATGCCTTATCCCATCTGTGAATCCTAGCGGTGGCAGCAACATGATTTGGGCCTATTTTGCTATCTCTGGACCAGAATGGCTTGCCTATGAATTCTGAACTGTCATGCAGCAAGAACCACTGAAAACATGCAAGATGTACCATCAAAAAATGCTTAAACCAAAGAAAGTTAATATTTTGGAATGGACAAAATAAAAAATATCATAGAAATGTAGAAGGAGCTGAAGTGGGCAATTCGCACACAGAGGCCCAGCAACAACATGAGCTGAAGCTGTTTTCTAAAGAGGAATGGGCTAAAATTCTTCCAAGCTAATGTGAACACCAGTTATTGGAAATATTTAGGGACAGTTATAACATTTGGGGAAAATGTAAAAACTGTGTTCAATTGAAAAATATCATTATTGTCTGATTAAATTACATACTTACTTTTAATTACTATTAAACTATAATTGACAAATTATAGTTTAATAGTAAACCAAAATGAATCATGCATTTTATGTTTAAGTAACAAAGTGAATATTTAAGTAAGGCTGTCATAAAAATGGCTTAGCCGAAAAATGAAACACAATTCAGCCAAAGTTCAGTTCTGTATAGACAGAATCTTGCCAAACTAAACTTACACTACTCTCACTCCAACTGATATACCCTGGGAGATTCTAGGGAGTGTCTTTACTAAATCACTTCCTCTTCCCACAATCCAATTCTGGAGTGTGCTGTCTCTAATCTCACTCACCCCTCCTTGGAATGTGCTCCTTCCTTCCTGGGAACCTGCTGCATTACTGTGGTCCATCACATTATCTCTCTCTTTTTAGACCATTGCATCTTATATTTTTTTTCTTACATTTTTTCCAAAAGGAGGAAAATATCCATTATTCCAAAATTATACCAAAAGTATAATAATTATATTATTTTATTTTTAATATAATAAATGAAAAAATAGAATAAAATCAGAATAAGGGATAAAACTCATTCTTACAATTTTGAAGCGAACAGTTATTTGCCAAATCTCATTGACTATTTTTAGGTTGTTTGCTTTTAAGTCCAAGGAATTTATAGACTAGAAAATGACTTATTTATAGATAATTTATAGATAATTTATAGATGACTTAGTTATAGATAATTTCCCCCCACCTCTGGTTCAGAGGATCTGCGCTTTTGTTGCTGTTGTGGGGGGGACAATTGAGGGACTTGTGTGACTGAATACGAGACATTGTCTGCCATTGTGCCAGGTACCCCGAGTAGGCAATACCTGGAGTGGGGAATTAGGTTACGCAGATCAGTCGCAGATAATTGGGACTGAAAGTCCTCCTCTGCACAGACAAACAATGGCCGGACTGACAGAATCTTTTGGACAAGAAGATCCTGTAAGGCGGTGACTAAAGGTCACAATAGAAACAGTTAGATAAAAAATATTCCTCCTCACCTCCTCACTGAGGTCCAGACTCAATCTGGTCAATATGTTTTTTTTTTCTTTCCCCAATCTGTGGCTGTGGTAGCAGACCACGATCAGAACTGATAGCAGTTCTCTTCTTTTATTCCTCTTCCTTCCTCTTGCCCCAATGTGTTAATGTAACCTCTGTCGGGCAACTTGCACCGAGAATCCTTTCTTTATAGGCAGGGAAACCAGCTCCGGATGGTAGGCCCACCCACAAGGAAAAACAGCGGGCTAAACCGCTCGTTTAAAATGGTGAATGGGAGGAAGCCCCGCCTCCCAATAGTAGCCAGAGGAGCCACGAGGCTCCAAAAATGGCGGATCTTTACTAGCCAGCAATAGGGTAATTACCGGCTTAAGTGGCCTTTTGTCCTTAGGGGGGCTGCGCCTCTCCGCTGAGGAGGAAAAAACGGCGCTGAGGCTCTGCCGGTCGGTTAGGGCGCGCTGCGCTTCTCGCGCCGCTCAGCTGATCAAGACCGAGCGGCGCAGCGGCTCTGTTGGCCGCCGGGTTGATATTTCCCGCGCCGCTCAGCTGTTTGGCGCTGAGCGGCGCCTCAGCTCCTCCGTCCGGACGGAGTGGGGGTCCCCGTGCCACTCCGCTGCTCGGCGGGCCGGAGATCGGCGAGCGATCCGGGGAATGTCCCCGCGCCAAACAGCTGTTTGGCGGGTCGGGGATCCGCGGGAGATCCAGTGACCGGCCCGAGCCCCCCCTGACTAGCCCCCCTGACGATCCTCTCACCACTCCGACGATCCTGGTTGGGAGTCCATCAAGGGTCCTAGTCAGCTGCCAGAGATCCCTGCTTGCTAATACAAAAAAAACAGGAAAAAAACTGGAAGAGGAGATTTTTCTCTTTGTGGTGAAATTTCTTTCTTTCCTAAGAGCTGCTTCTCGCACTTCTACCAGGCTTCGAGACTGAGTCAAAACTGGGGTCACGCCCAAAGGAAGGGGTGTGGCCGAAGTTTTTACCCAGTCTGCCAGGCAGGAAGGCTGTCATAGAACCCATCCATTGGACTCTACAGCCATCCTGCTGGAGGAAACTCATTCTTACAATTTTGAGGCGAACAGTTATTTGCCAAATCTCATTGACTATTTTTAGGTTGTTTGCTTTTAAGTCCAAGGAATTTATAGACTAGAAAATGACTTAGTTATAGATAATTTCCCTACTAATTAACTGCATTGGTTTTGCTATAGGGGAGATAGCCAGTAGCTACTTATTTTTTCCTTCCAAATTCTTTCCATTTTTGTACTCATTTAATGGCAAAGGATGGGACAGACACTTTCACTGGACAAAAAGTACCCCAAATTTACTTCTCTCAGATTTCAGGTTTTATCTACTAAGAAACAAAATATAATATGCTGAGGACTAATCCATGAAATTTCTATCCCTTGTGTATTAAAGTGTAAATAGCTAGAAATATGACATTTTAATCTGCAGGAGATTTACCACTACAAAAACTACCACCTCCAAATACTACAAGCTTTTTTTTCTGGCTCACACCCTCTACACTGAATAACAGATGAAAGTTGACTTAATTTTCCCTTTGAAAAATTATTCTCTTTCACACATTTCAACCCAATTAGAGACAAGGCGGATTAGTGTGAAAAAGGCAGTTAATTTTAGAAAATGTATGCATAAAAATCAAATGTGTTTAATTATTTAAATATTTTAGTATGTGACAGATTTATTTTAAATATGTAATGAAATCATTCTTTACAAAATGAAATAAGAACACCAGATTAAAATGTGTAGAGCTCTCTACATGTTTTATTTGTACTTCCATTCAATAAGAGTATGTTAATAAACAACCAAAACTGCTGATTCTGAACCATTCAGATTTTCCACAAGAGGTAATGAATGTTCTGCCATGTATGTGATGTTAAATATCAAACTATGTTTTTCTAAACTCAAACTTAATATTTATAATCCCTGTTATTAAAAAACTTTCCTAAAAATCTAAATGCCTTGTTATGTTTTTAGTATAAATCATTTTGCCAGTATGTGTTGTTTTCACCTGAGAAATGAAACAAGACTTTCAGACACACCTGAACAGCAGCACCCAAAACCAAAAATAAAAAACAATGGTGTGCAAACTTAGAAACAGAGTCAAAGTGAAAATAACAGTGTTTTTGAAGATTGGTTTAACCTACATCAATCTGCCAAATTTATAGCAGAGGCAAGATTTGATCCAGGAATATTCTTGTATACAAGAACAATTCAGGAGACCATGAATTTGTTACATTAAAAGTGCTATTGTGCAATTCTCAGCTATACCATAAAGAAGAGCAATATTGACCAGTCTTCTATATATACCGCAAATTATACAAAGACAGGATAGTTTCTAAGTAATTTCTTATGCTTTCTTAGAATTTCTATACAGTTTTTCTAAGTATTATTATGGTTACAACCAAATTATTATATGTGGGAGTGAAATATTCAATCATGTGTTAAATGCTAAAAAGAAATGCTAAGAGGTGGGGAAAGAATGGAGAAGGGAAAAAGTTTTTAAAAAAGAGCAATAAGTGCACAGAAAGCAGAGAAAATAAATATATGATAGCCTACGATAGATTTTGCCAATCAACTGAAATGACCTCAAGACAATATACTGCACCATTGATATATAAGAAAAGGATGATCCAAAAACAAGAGAAAAAAGCTAAAGGAAAAGGAAATATGGATATATTTGGTTAGAGAAACAACTAATAATACCTTGTAAAAGGTACAGTATATACGAAACCAAAGGTGAATGAAAAACAGAAGCTGAAAGATACTTGCCTAATCTTCTTTTTGATCATGAATGTTTCCTGTTTTTTTCCTCAAATAGGAAATGTAGGAGTTTATATTACTGGAATATTTTGTTGTTTTGCTCATCACCTCCAAAGCCCTCCCCATTCTTATTACCTCAAACAGCTGTTAGCAAGCTCTTCTCAAAAATCTCAACAGTTAATTAGCAACAAGACACAGTAAACATGTACAGCATGCCACATTTAATTATACTGTAATTTTCTTAAGTTAGAAACAGCACATTATTCAAAACTGTGTCATTTTTTCCTTTCTTAGAAAAAGAAATTTTAGCCTTCCAGTTAAAATTGCCACAAGTTTCCCTGACAACCCAAGACTGTTGAATTATTTGAACAACCCATTTCACCTTCACAGAATGCAAATCATGTAGAAAGCTAATAGTTGTAATTTTTGAGGGGCAAAAATCCTCTATGTTGTTTGGCAGTATGATAATTGGAAGCAGGTAATGCCTACACTTGTTTTTACTTCAGGCCTTCAACTTTCTATGGTAGAGAAACTATAGAAAGTATACACTAGTTTAAAATAATCTATAAGATTGTTGCAGAATATTCACATTATCAAAATACATGTTTCAGAATAAAATATATTTTGTCTCCCATAAAAATCACAAATGAACCACTAACCTAATACATATCCTCACATTCCTCAATTATTTTCTAATTACTGACCAATCAAATAATCTTCCCAACTCCCAGAATTTCCTATGGCCATTGCTGAAATTAATGGGAGTGGAAAGGTTGAAAAATCTGATACAAAAGACCAGATACTACACTATTGTCTTTGCTGAGCATATAGTACCATGAAACAATGATTAAAACATTGTAAATAGGACCCAGAGTTCACTCTATTAAAAGTGAGTAAGTCCAGTATTTCTTCCACCACCCCAAATCTACCATTTCAGGAGAATATGTTATATGGGTATATTTTTCAAAACTGCTCCCTGGAAGAGAAGGAACAAAAAAGCTGACTTTCTCCCATCTTTCTCCAATTGTATTTCCTACTACTCAAATCCTATGATTCAGATTTTTTTTTTTACTTTGTGAAGGAAGACAAAAAATCCTTTTGTACAAATATTTTCTCTAAACCCTGCTCAGTAGGAAAATTAAGAACCAATCATTAAAAGTAATGAATTCATTTAGAACAAGTGGATTATTTCATCTTTCATATTTTTTTCATAAAGAGATAATATATGGAATAGAGACAAATGAAAGGCAGAAATTTGTTTGCTATTATCAATCAATTTAGGGGCAAATGAAATTTCTATGAAAATACTGTACTGTCTGGAGGATGCATACATTGTCTCAAATTATGGATTAATTAAACCTTTTATAAAATATTTAATGAAGAAAGACATGTATTCATGCAGAACACTGCCATTATCTTTGTGAAATCATAGAATCCAATGTATAAATCTAAAATCAATGCTTAGTTCCATGAGCTTCTCAAATTTCAAAATCATAAGGGCACTCAATATTTTTTTTTCCTATTGAATACTTAATACAGTGGTTCTCAACCTGTGGGTTGGGACCCCATTTGGGGTCAAACGACCATTTCACAGGGGTTGCCAAACAAGGCTGTCTGCCATTTTTTCCCCCTTTTCTTTGGCCACGCCCCTGGCACCCAGTGATGTATAAGTGGTTGGGGGTCATCACAACATAGGGAACTGTATTATGGAGAACCACTGACTTAATACATGCTAACAATATATAGCAGGTATTTTTTCAAGAATTTTTGCCAAGTTCAACAAAAACAAAAATGAGACTGTAATATAAATGTTTAATGCATTCAACCTAATATTAGTCATACAAGCATCTATTACACATACGAATTTAGCATGAGGTTATTATATCCAAATCATATCTTAATTTAACGAGACACTTTCTCTTTAAAAATAAAGAAATTATTCTCCATCAACCTTATCTTTGTCTTCCACAACATCTGCCAAGATGTCATCTGGATCCAGGATTCCGCCATCTGTGTATTCCAGATGGTGAACATTCACCCAATGTGAAGGATTCTACAAATGAAACATAAGTATGTGTTCTCATTAATCACTATTTGAGCACACTTCTGTCTACAATATGAAGGTTTTCAGTTATTATATTTTTTCACACTGTATACCATTATATTTAAAAATATCAAATTCTAAAAAATATAATTGCTGAACATACACTGAAAAGCAAAATGAAAGTGAAATGAAAATTTAGTATCAGAAAAACAAATCCAAGCAATGTTACATCACTACAGGATTTGTTGTGCAAGAGCCAGTAAAAGAACAATGCAAGGCTTTATACACACACACACAAACACATATAAACAGTAAAAACCCTGCGTAAGACACCTTGAAAACTTTGAATTTGTCTGTCTTATTCTAATTTAGAAGAGCATTAGTGAACATAATAATTAATTGAAATATTATTTAAAGTGTCACTCTTTAACCATTTCTGATAAACTAGCCATAAGGTTTATATGTAACACTAAATCAATCCATATGGGTCCTCAGAAATCCTGCAATCTCACTTTGTTACTAAAACAGCCATTTGTTACATAAAACACTGATTCCTTGATAAAGCTCTACAACAGGGCTCTTTTGAGGAAGCTACCTCTTACTTGACCTACTTGAATGTACCTCTTCTATTTGCATGATACCTGGATCCATGTTAAAAGGTAAAACATAATGTTCAGCTACTTGCTCTCGGTTAACAGACTCACCTGTACTGAACTTAATCACAACTCAAGTCTAAATATTATAGAGTACTAGGGTTCATTTTAACTGATGCTAAATTATATCCTATAACCAGTCCCAAGATATCATAAGAATATCCAATGTCTCAAAAAAAATACCATTTGGCTCTTGCTTCCACCAATGTTAACTTTTTAACATATGAAAAAGTTGCTGAAGAACATTTCTTACGGCACAAGATCATTTTTTGAAAAAAGTATCAGACAATACCAACTTTTTTATAAAAATGGAACGTTACAAGGACTTACTCACTATATAAAGAAATAAGGCAAGTTTTTGTTAGGCAGCAAAGAGAAGCTGTGTTTTATAAAAACTAACAAATCTTACCTGCTGTAAACTTAGATCATTTGGTTCCATTAAATATAAACCATTACCCACCCCATAAAGTTATTGATGGGAATAACAGGAGAGCACTTTGGTATACTAGATGAGGTTCAATAGCATTCAAAGAGGGTCAGAATTCACCCTTTTCTGCCACGTAGGGATTTTAGGCTAAGTCCCTATTTGACTCCTCCACCTGGCTTAACCAGTCTCTCTTCTATATATTTTGTTATTTAAAGTTCACAATCCACTCTGAGGAATTTATCAACTCTGTCCAACCATTACTGTTTCAATCTTCCCCTTTCTCTTGTCTCATTCATTCTTCTATAATATATTTGTCTTGGTGGTGCAGTGGTCAGAATGCAGTGTTGCAGGCTAACTCTGCCCACAGCCTGGAGTTCAATCCTGACTGGCTCAAAGTTGATTCAGCCTTCCATCCTTCTATAGTTGGTAAAATGAGGACAAAGATTGTTGGGGGTAATATGCGGAAGTTGTAAACTGCTCAGAGAGTGCTATAAAGCACTATAGGGTAGTATATAAGTCTAAGTGCTATTAATGTTGCCTTGCAAGTTGATCTTCGTACATTCTGTCTATATGACAAAATCATCTCATTATAGTGTTCACTGACTTTTGAATCAGATCACTAATTTCTTGTTTTATCACATATATTTCATAGGTTCCCAATTTCTATTGCTGCCAATTTATTTTTCTACCCTCTCAATTTCATGTAACAGAATGAGAAAAAGCACACTGTTGCACGAAGACATTTTAATTTCTTTTGATATTCATTCCTCACAGCAAGCCACATGCCTCTTAACCCTTTCTAATAGCATTTGCACATTTTAAAATTTATAAACATTCAATATCTAAATATAGTGAACTAATTTATATAAATATATAAACATATAAACATTCAACCAAGGTACACAAGTTCATTCTCACATTCATATATTTCTCAGTAACCTCTGAAGAACAGTGTCTGTTGCACATTCTTCTGACCAGCATAAAGCCAAATTGCACTTCATAAGTTTTGCTCAGTTGCTTCTTGTACCTTCTTAATCAGAATTCTGTCAAACATCTTTCTAGGCACACTTTACAAACTAACCCATCAATACTTTGTGGAACAGCTTGCATTCAGAAATCGTGGGCGCTGCAATACTGCAATACAAATCTCGTGGGAGATTTTTAACAAAAGACTAGACAGTCACTTGTCTGAAATGGTATAGGTTCTCCTGCTCGAATAGGGGGCTGGACTAGAAGACCTCCAAGGTCCCTTCCAGCTCTACTCTATTCTATTCTATTCTCTGCATTCACTCTTACTACATTTTCCCCTACAAAGGGTAACAACAATAGCATTTTTTCAATTGTCAGACACTGATGTTACATTCATAATAATTTTCTAAATTTTCTCTCCTTCCCACCCATCCCTTCACATCACCTAAAAAAACCATTTTTCCCTGGGTTACATTCAAGCCAAATATTACATAATTTTAGCCTATATTTGTCTCTGGTTCCTTCATCATCATCATTTACAGAAGCATAACATGCAATTATCACCAGTATGTAGACTCCTACTTTTTTACATGTACTCACAACACAAATGACACTAATTCATACTTTCTGATAAATGTTTTAGACTCTTAATTCATATTTATCAATTCTATTCCATATGATCAAACCACCTTCATTTAAATATATTAGTGTCACACTCAACATTTTTTTTCCCATTCAACACTTGTCCTTTACCAAATATTTAGTAAATATTAGTAAATATTTAGAATCATGGCGGCGCAGTGGTTAGAATGCAGTATTGCAGGCTAATTCTGTCAACTGCCCCCAGTTTGATCCTGACCGGCTCAAGGTTGACTCAGCCTTTTATCCTTCCAAAATCAGTAAAACAAGGACCCAGATTGTTGGGAGCAATGTGCTGACTCTGTAAATCACTTAGAGGGATGTACAGCACTATAAAGCAATATATAAATCTAAGTGCTAAGTGCTATTGCTATGTTCCAAGTTGTAATCTTTCGTATGCCACAGACTTCAACTAAATGATGACAGATGTTTGCCTGAAATAGTTTAGGGCAGGAGTGTCAAGCCTGATCACATCGTGGGCCACATCATGACTTATTGGGATGTTTTTTGTCCTTGCGGAGCCAGGTTAAGAGTGGCATGCATGGGCTGCATCTGGCCCACGGGCCACGTGTTTGACACGCCTGGTATAGGGTTTTCTGCCTGAGCAGGGGGTTGGACTAGAAGACCTCCAAGGTCCCTTCCAACTCTGTTATTCTGTTTAGGAAAAGTTTAAATAGAAGTATGGGGAACCATCTCTTCATCAGCATATAATGGCATCTAACAATAAGAACTGAGTGACAACAAGCAATAGTGAAGATAGAAAAAAAAGTCTTGTAGAGACTGTAGATATTATGCAATCATAATAATTATATAATTATAACTGGGCTAGGCATGATTCTATGGTGTAATTTGAATAGCCAATAATCAAACTTCATTAAGCTTAGAACAATGTTTATTTTACTTAAGTATTAAAAAACTAATCTATTGATACTGCAAAAATGTGTATGCACAATATTTTGCACATAAAAGAAATAATAGATTCGGAAAATCAGTAGGGGAGGGGAGAAAGAGGTAAGCTCTGTGAAGATTAGTAGAGTTATGGCTATAAGATCAAGACAGAGCAGGCTGATGGGAAAGCAAATTTGTTTTTATTTCTGTTATTTTCATATTAAATTACACTTTCATTATTTTTTGTTAGAAGACAAACCATTTCACCTTATTTTAGTTAAAATGTACATCATTTTGTACTTTATTTTGAATTTTAATTATGAAATTGTTTTTTCATAGAATAAAAAGAGAATGGATTCAGTCGGAAATGGAGAGTCATGAGAATGATGTCAAAAAACAACAACCTTGCCCTAGATCAGTATTTCTCAACCTTGACAGTTTTAAGGCATGTGGACTTCAACTCCCAGAATTCCACAGCCAGCAATGCTGGCTGTGGAATTCTGGGAGTTGAAGTCCACATGCCTTAAAATTATCAAGGTTGAGAAACACTGCCCTAGATAAATGATGAAGAGAAGGAAGGATGAAAAATATACTTCAGTTCAATGAAGGCCAGAGAACAAACATCTAAAATTCCAAAACAACCATGAAAGTTCTGTGACATTACTACTCAAATTGTAATATATATTGCAAACTGAAATATATATTGTTGGCTCATTTATTTATTATATTTTTATCCCACCACAAACAAATTTCTCTTGACA
This sequence comes from Crotalus tigris, assembly GCF_016545835.1. NCBI lineage: Eukaryota > Metazoa > Chordata > Lepidosauria > Squamata > Viperidae > Crotalus > Crotalus tigris. The sequence continues at coordinate 140,238 of NW_024097731.1, forward strand.
GCATTACATTTCTTGCAGTTCTAAACGCTGACATCATTTAGTCTCACTCAGTGGCATCTCCAGAGGGAGCAAAAAAGTCAAGATTCTAGTCATAATTAAAATCCTGTTCTTTTGTATGTATGCCTGACATTGATGCACATACCCAAGGGATGGGGCTTTTATCTTAATACCATGATCACCAACATGATTCGTTTTGACACTATCACCCCATAGACTTACTAGACTTACTATTGTTCCATATGAAAATTTCTCTATGTTGAGCAAACATAAGAATGATGAGAATGCTTGACACAACCCTCCTGCTACTTAACCCACCTTGTCAACTACTGCAGGAAACAATAACAAGCATGGATCAAGTCATAGAGGATTTTTTTAAACTCTGACTTATATTTCTGGTGACAATTCTTGATGACTAAAGTTTACAAGAGAACTTATGGCAGGTTCACCCATTTTTTAAAAAATATTGGCATGGAGAATCTTGTACACAAGAATTACATTCAAATTAGAGAGACTGTAAGAGAAGAACTACATTAGAGGACGGAAACAGATTGATTGTCGGAAGGTATCAGCTTAAATTAATTTCATTATTAATTTAATAATTAAATTAATTTCATTATTAAAACCCCAAATTGGAGTTTTAAACAAGTGTACTTTGGGTCTATAATCAATAAAATAAAAAAGAAGCTCTCATAATTGTAGGATAGTGCTGTAGGATCAGAATCAAACAGATCAAACACTAAAACAATTTCTCCAAAGCCAATTCACTGCAAAATCTTCTATGACAAACCTACTTTTGAAATGCAAAGAGCTATCTTTAAATTTACATATATTATGTAAATTTTAATATATTATTAAAAAAATATTGACAGATATTAGCTTACCATTACAATATCTTAACTCACAAAATTAAGAATTTATTACATCTGCTGCCACACGCTTAATAAATCTTTATTTGTTTATAGTACATTAATTGAATAACTAATTGCTAATCTCAAGTCAGTTACTTCAATCAATTAAAATGTACTGCTCAAGGTCAAGTTCTACATAACATAACCTTCATAAGCTTCAGTTTATCTATTATTTTTATACTATATTTTAGAGAAAGCCATAACTTTTTATATACTTAGATGCTGTATTTTATTCCCATACATATTTTTATCCTTGTTTATTTTTATTTGGGAAAACTCTTTGCTTCCCAAACACAATAATACATTTATAACACATCTTTCAACTAATAAAAAGTCAATTAAAGATAGATATATTATTTTTATTTATTTTCCCAAAAGTGTATTATCTTAGGATTATGGATCAAATCAATTCAAGGAGCCAAAGAAAAGCAGCTACACAAGGATATTCATGTGAAAGCTACACAGGATATTCATGTGGAGATAATCAAGAGCAGCTTTTGAATCAACCACACAAGTCTTGCAAGAAATACTGATGCTTTAGCATTTCAAAAAAGATCTTTCAGATGTGATTTTGTAGAGTATCATGTGTAAAAAAAATATTTACATATATAATTTATATGTAATTTATATATGTGTCATTGGCCCCAGGGCCAATGACACAGTCAGCTCTTAAGGAACTTCCACAAGATTAACAGAGATGGAACTGTAGGGAATAGAATGTTCCAAAGGTGTAAGGGCTGAAATGGCTTGCCTCCTAGGACCCACCAAGTATACTTTCCTAATAGATACGACCAGCAACATACCTTCTCTATCTGATTGGATGAGAAGGACAAATATACTGTAACTGAGGTGAGGCGCTGTCTCTGACAGCAATAGCAACAGCACTTAGACTTATATACCGCTTCATACTGCTTTACAGCCTCTCTAAGTGGCTTACAGAGTCAGCATATTGCCCCCAACATTCTGGGTCCTCATTTTACCAACCTTGGAAGGATGGAAGCCTGAGTCAACCTTGAGCCATTCAGAATCAAACTCCTGGAGTGAGCAGTGATTTAGCCTGCAGTACTGCAGATAATATGATCCCATGCCATGAAGGGCTTTAAAAGTTAAAACAACACATTGAATTGGACCTGGAAGCAAATTGGCAACAGTACATATACATAACAGCCTGCATCACTATTCTGCACTAGCTGACACTTCTGCATACTCTTCAAGGGAAGCCACATGTGGAGCACATTACAGTACTCTAATCAGGAGGACATGACTATGAGCAGAGTCCATGAGAATCAGATAATTCACTTTTTTCTAAGGTACTCTGAAGCAGCTGTACAACCACCTTCTCAATCACCTTTCCCCCAAAGAGAAGGCTAGATATGAGACAAAAATTGTCCATTTTACTGGGATCCAGAGATGGTTTCTTGAGGAAGAGGCAACCCAAGACTTTCTTAAGAGGTAAAGGAACCAATACTCTCACATAAAGAATTCACCACTGCTTAGAACCCACTCACATGACAAACCCTGGGCACTGATTTAAAGGTAGCTGAGCTCATAGTTTTAAAGACCCTGTCCACTTCTTCAAAGAAACCTAAACAAGCTCAAACCGTTCCCAAATAATTGGACAAAAGTCTTCTCCAGATATATCCTCCAGACCTGCAACAAGGCCGGCACTTGCCACTTGTAATAAGGGAATATCTAAGGCTTTGGATCAGATCATGCTCATGCAACATCTTCCCTCTTAGGAATCCTGTCACTCCTTGAAGTTTATGTAGGAGTTGAAGGAGAAGAAATAAGAGAAGAGATGATTATAGAGTATCTCTGGCACTCAACAAGGAACAAGTTGATTGAACATGGATTAGAACTGCTCTTGGCTTACCTTGTGTCAGTAAGGGTCTTGAAGTGTCAGTATTTCTCTGCCCTTATTGCATCACAGATAGCCATTACGCAGTCCTGTTTCAGGTGACACAAGCCTCTTAGTTATGTAATGTGAGGTCAGAGAAATTCTTGCAGAGATTTGTGGAGGAATTTATTCAGCATCTGCCAGACAAAGCTGCTCAGATTTTCTCAGAATTGGATGCCGGCAACCAAAGTTTCAGATGGACCATGCAGCCAACCAGCAGGAACTGTCCCCAGCTCCCTCTGAAACCCATCTGGGTCCATCAGTCACTGGGGGTGATCAATCTAATGGGTTAAGGCTTCCTGCAATGGATAGTGGCAGTAAAGAACTCCAAGGTTATCAGGCATGATCTGACCATGACAAGGGATAAATCAAAAGTTCCCCCAAATACAGATCCAGTCAAAGCCATTGCTCTGATCTGGTACCTGACCACTGTCCTATGTCAGGCTCTGGATGATCTGGGATAGTCCAATGGCCATCATGGTGGCCATGAACTACCAAACTGCCTCAGATCCCACACCAGACAAGGCAGATTGAAATCCCCCAAATCTTCACATCAAGTCAAGAAGCTAAGCTTGGAGTCAAGGAGCTAAGCAAGAAGTCAAGTCAAGGAGCTATGAGTGAAGGAGCTAAGCAGAGAGATTGTTGTATAGCGGGGAGGCTGGTACAATAGCAATCCCAAATGATGTCTTGTTGTTGTTAATTGCGAAGTCGTGTCCGACCCATCGCGACCCCATGGACAACGTTCCTCCAGGTCTTCCTGTCCTCTACCATCTTCTGGAGTCCATTTAAATTCACACCTACTGCTTCAGTGACTCCATCCAGCCATCTCATTCTCTGTCGTCCCCTTCTTCTATTGCCCTCAATCTTTCCCAGCATTAGGCTCTTCTCCAGTGAATCCTTCCTTCTCATTAGGTGGCCAAAGTACTTGAGTTTCAACTTCAGGATCTGGCCTTCTAAGGAGCAGTCGGGGTTGATCTCTTCTAGGACTGACCGGTTTGGACGCCTTGCAGTCCAAGGGACTCGTAGGAGTCTTCTCCAGCACCATAGTTCAAAGGCCTCAATTCTTTTGCGCTCAGCCTTTCTTATGGTCCAACTTTCACAGCCATACATTGCAACTGGGAAAACCATGGCCTGGACTATACGCACTTTTGTTGGCAGGGTGATCTCTAGACTTCAAATTAATAAATAAATTCTCATATCTGGTGATGCAGAACCCCAGAAAGCCATACAATATTCTCAGATGACAATCACCATACCTCCATCCCTGCCCTCAGAAACCCAGGTAGCTGAAAAGACTACCTCTCCTCCAGTCAGGTCTCAGTAATACATGACTTGTTGGCCCTGTCATCAGTGAATAAATGCAAACCAACCTGGCATTTAGTAGCAACAGCCAAAAACCAGGGTCTCCGAAGCTCTGCTTACAAAGTACCAGAACTGAGACCAGGGAGATGGAATTTAGAACTGGTATAAGACAACTGTACTGCATCCAAAGTATGGTCCACTCCCTGTTCCCACTGTATCTCCCTATGGCCATCACCACAATAATACTGTAGTCCAATCCCTGTCCCGTCCAATGGCAGTCCCAGCCTAAAATCTATCCCACCCCCATTCCCAAGACTAGGAACTTCCCATTTTCCTTAACTACTCCAGGAGGACAAGCTGGGCACCCCAAGGCACTAAGCTTTACTAGCTCTCAACACCTTGAAACACACATCACAACAAACAAACATGAAGACAGCATCATTCAGCACCCACTCCTATTGTCATCTTACCAGAAGGAAGTTACTCAAGGATCCATGAGTTCAAAAGTTTTAAATACTTTCCAAAGTCTCACTAAACATTTATGAATTGCAATATTGTAAGTTCAAAAACACTGCTTTTTGTTTTTGAACTGCAGTCTTTCTTATAACATTTTAGGAAAAGTTTAACTTGACAAAAAATAACATATTGTTCTATACCACAATCTGAGTTATATATACCGTGGAGCTATAAAAAAATAAAAGCAAATCCAAATTAGAAGATGATTGAAAGAAAAATATCACAGCAAATAGTTTGCAGATGACCAGATTTTATTAAAAAATGAAAACAGCTAATCTTAAAATCAATACCTATAAAATACAGATTAGCATTAGTTTAGAGTTGTCATCACAAGAAAGAAAACATATCAATATCTGAAGTTGACAAATATGTAAGTTCTGCTTGTGCATCATAACAAACCATGTTCCCATTTGGCTGGGTATGATAACCTAAGAGTTCTGGTTTGTTCTATGAAAATTTCAACAACAAAAATACTTCCTGGTTTCTAGTTTGCACATCATGATGTTCCATTGTTACTTGAGGTTTTTTATTTTATTCCTGGGCTAACAGAAAACTATGAGGGAGCAAGAGCGCCTATACTGGGGGACCTGAGTTTACTTTCAATTTGTAGCTGAATATTGAGATTGCCTAAGTAATCTCTTGAGTAAGTGTTTTATTTTAGGTTGGGGGATTGGGGGAAAGGCAGAATTTAGAATGTAATAAAATTAATTCCTGTAAACAGCTTGTTTATATATTCCTGTAAACAGCTTGTTTATAATTTCTGTAAACAGCTTGTTTAAGAGGAAATCCATGGCATAAAAGATGAAAGTTTTCAGTCTTTCTCCTCCAAAAAAAAAATAGTACTTTTATGTGCAATTACTCAGAAAAATCACACTCATTGTGTCTCTTACAATTGCATTCCTGAGTCAAAATGGATGATCAGCTAAAGCAGTGTTTCTCAACCTTGACAATTTTAAGGCATGTGGACTTCAACTCCCAGAATTCCACAGCCAGCATTGCTGGCTGTGGAATTCTGGGAGTTGAAGTCCACATGCCTTAAAATTGTCAAGGTTGAGAAACACTGAGCTAAAGCATTAAATATGTCATAGACTTTATTTTGAGTACCGTATTTTCCGGCGTATAAGACGACTTTCTAAAGCATGCAAATCGGCTCCAAAGTCAGGGGTCATCTTATACGCCGAGTTGTCTTATACACCAGAAATTATGGTAGTTTCCGGTCTATAAGACGACTTTCTAGGCATGCAAATCGGCTCCGAAGTTGGGGGTCGTCTTATACGCCAGAAATTACGGGGGTCGTCGAGTCGTCTTATACGCCAGAAATTACGGTAACTTTTATTCTAATTATGGAAATAGCAGCACTGTCTGGATATGACAAAAATTACATCAGGCTGAATTTCTATCTATAGGTACCATATTACACTTTTTAAAAAGGAGAAAGGTTGAGGGCGGGAACTGCGTTTAATTTACCTCAGCACTTCTTAAATGAATATTGAATAGCAACATGAACACACAAGCTCCTTGCCTAAGAAATACATCCCATGTTTGTGTATAACATCAAACCATTCCAACATTATTTTATGAGCATATACTTTATGTAAAGAGTAGTGCTTTGGGACATATTATGCAAATGTTTTCCTAATCATATATTTAAAAAGTAGTCAGTTGAAATTAATAAATGCTAAGTAGGAACTATAGTTGCTTATTTAGACATCTCTATTTCTTACCTTACAATGAAAACTATTCCCAAAAAACAAATTAGTACCAATAATTTTACCTTTCTTAAGGTTGGCACTAAATGTCAAGATCATTATCACAAAGACAACAAAACAAAGGAATACAAGAATAAGAGAGCTGAATTTTCAGTGCCAACCTGAGTCATTGCATTGAATAGGAGATGAAATATATGAACATTAAAAAAAGGAATGCATCTACGCTAGTAATTCACAACCAGTGGCCCACTTGATAAAACACATACCATACCATATTCTGGTAATTAATAATGGAAATGAAAATAGCAGGTTATACATCAAAAGCATGAGACTGCTCCATGTTCTATGCAATAAAGAATTTTGGGTGCCATTTACTTATGTGAGTTTCAATTTATTTTACACCAAATCGGGATTTTTTGTGAAAAAGTGTGGTACCTATATTTTTGGCAATATCTATCTTTAGCATAAAGAAAAATCATAAATTAATATGAATATGAATCACCAACAAATGACTTTAGTTGGACTAAAGAATCTAGGCTAAATACAACTGATTGATTTTGAAGCAAAATAACTTACTGTCTGAACAATAAGCCTTTAAAATAGCCAGTAAACACTGTCCCCCTAAAAAGTGCTTCACTCTTTCACCCATTTCCTAAGTTTTTCCCCAGCATTTTTAATTAGATAGGGTAGATAATAAATAAATTCCCATAAATTCCCTCTCATAGGGAAAGAACAACTCCATGAAGGATGAAAAGACAATGTAAGTTGCCTCCCCTAAACTTTAAGCTCCAGGAGCAATAGGTGAGATAGCAAATAAAATTTATGCCCTAGCCCGATAACACAATTATTAAATTACTCTACCCACTTTCACATGCAGGAGCTCTGCTTCATCCACACCCATCTGTTTGGATTCTTAAAGTTTCCTTTTCAATGTCAGGGAAGTGTTCTAACTTTTCTTTGGACCAAAAAGCATAGATAACATGCCTCCTCAGGCATGCTTTCAAACAACAAAACTGCTTCTTTAAAATGCTGGCTCCCTCTCTGTCTAATGCAGACATGGGCATTTCACGGCCCACGGGCCACTTCTGGCCCTTTTAGTGTCCCTGTCTAGCCTGTGACAGGAGTGGCAGGCTGGACAGGGACAACAGTCCCTGTATCTCATCCCTTGGAAAAATTGATTGTTCACCCCTGGTCTAATGGAAGAACACTTGAGGGAACATGAATTCTGATGCAAATATTATTTGATCTAAAAGTTGTTTCTACTTTATTATTTAACAAACTATTATAATTACTGACCATCCTTAATGAATACTGCTATATTTGCTTAATATATGATTGTGAAAGGAGTAAATCTTCATCAGCTAAACACAAAGATATGAAGATAAAGGGGGGAAATGACAAATGGGAGTAGGAAAATTATAAATACTTTCTCCCAAGAAATAGATGGAATAAAACATAGAACAGATTACTGATAAATTTGTCCATTCTCTAGACTTCTAAGCTGCACCCAGAAATACAAACAGTTGATTTGTTAGAACCAAAGAAAGGAATTAATTATCTGTTTAACTGAATTATGACAATCATCACCCAATCATATATTCAGCATTGCACTTGCCTCAAATATAGCACGTTGTTTTTTTTATTATTGTTCTGTTTCAGGAAAAGAGGCATTGAGACAAAGCAACGAGTTCCAACAGCTCTCCTTTATTGCGAACACCAACAGAACAGATTTTAAAATGGTGCGGCCCCCTTTTATAGCCGCCCTGCACAATACCTTGCTAGCCAATCATTGCAAAGGATCTTTTCCCACCGTGCGTGTGCACACAAGGCTGGGAGCAACCTTTCTTGTCCCAGGCATCCACATGGTCTGCCCGGGCCAATCGCTGCAGCCTGTGCCTGCCGGCCCAGGACATAACACCCCTCCCCCCTTGGCTAAAATAATTGTTGTTGTTAATTGCGAAGTCGTGTCCGACCCATCGCGACCCCATGGACAGCATTCCTCCAGGTCTTCCTGTCCTCTACCATCTTCTGGAGTCCATTTAAATTCACACCTACTGCTTCAGTGACTCCATCCAGCCATCTCATTCTCTGTCGTCCCTTTCTTCTATTGCCCTCAATCTTTCCCAGCATTAGGCTCTTCTCCAGTGAATCCTTCCTTCTCATTAGGTGGCCAAAGTACTTGAGTTTCAACTTCAGGATCTGGCCTTCTAAAGAGCAGTCGGGGTTGATCTCTTCTAGGACTGACCGGTTTGAACGCCTTGCAGTCCAAGGGACTCGCAGGAGTCTTCTCCAGCACCATAGTTCAAAGGCCTCAATTCTTTTGCGCTCAGCCTTTCTTATGGTCCAACTTTCACAGCCATACATTGCAACTGGGAAAACCATGGCCTGGACTATACGCACTTTTGTTGGCAGGGTGATGTCTCTGCTTTTTAGAATGCTGTCTAGATTTGCCATAGCTTTCCTCCCCAGGAGCAAGCGTCTTTTAATTTCTTGGCTGCAGTCCCCATCTGAGGTGATCTTGGAGCCCAGAAAAATAAAATCTGTCACTACCTCCATTTCTTCCCCATCTATTTGCCAGGAATTGAGAGGGCCGGATGCCATGATTTTGGTTTTCTTAATGTTGAGTTTCAAGCCAACTTTTGCACTCTCCTTCTTCACCCGCATCAAGAGGCTCTTTAGTTCCTCTTCACTTTCTGCCATTAGAGTGGTATCATCTGCATATCTTAGGTTGTTGATATTTCTCCCGGCAATCTTAATTCCAACTTTTGATTCATCTAGCCCTGCCTTTCTCATGATGTGCTCTGCATATAAGTTAAATAGGCAGGGCGACAGTATACAGCCTTGCCGGACTCCTTTTCCAATTTTGAACCAATCAGTGGTTCCGTGTTCAGTTCTCACTGTTGCTTCTTGACCCGCATATAGGTTTCTCAAGAGACAAATGAGATGGTCTGGTACTCCCATCTCTTTAAGAGCTTGCCACAATTTGTTGTGATCCACACAATCAAAGGCTTTTGCATAGTCAATGAAGCAGAAGTAGATGTTTTTCTGGAACTCCCTAGCTTTCTCCATGATCCAGCGTATGTTGGCAATTTGATCTCTAGTTCCTCTGCCTCTTCGAAATCCTGCCTGTACTTCTGGTAGTTCTCGATCCACATACTGCTGGAGTCTAGCTTGTAGGATTTTAAGCATAACTTTACTAGCATGTGAAATGAGTGCAATGGTGCGATAGTTTGAACATTCTTTGGCATTGCCTTTCTTTGGAATTGGAATGTAAACTGACCTTTTCCAATCCTGTGGCCACTGTTGAGTTTTCCAAATTTGCTGGCAAATTGAGTGTAGCACTTTTACTGCATCGTCTTTTAAGATTTTGAATAGCTCAGCTGGAATACTGTCACCTCCACTAGCTTTGTTGTTGCTCAGATTTTCTAAGGCCCATTTCACTTCACATTCTAGGATGTCTGGTTCGAGGTCAATGACCATCTCATTGTGGTTATCTGGGATGTTAAGCTCAAAATAAGGCACACTTATTATTTTAAATACTCCAACACTCCATTGCATTGCTTACGTTGCATCTATATATACACTACAGTCTTGCTACCGCCATGCTCCCACTCCCCTTGAGCTGCATTACTTAACCCAGACTACTAGGCCTGCCCATGAACTGACAAGGACTGTACATAGTCTTGTAAGTATTTGGGAGGACCTCTGGCCCGCCCTGATCTTCTCATGGCTGGTGTGTGTGCCTGGCCTGCCAGCTCGCCTGCCAGGCTAGGCAGACCAGGACTTTGTTGCCCCAAAGACCCAGGGGACCCACCCAGCTGCTGACTGGCTGGATCTGCTAAATCCAAGCCAGGGTTCCTCGGGGGGGGGTGGAATTCCCCAAGTCCAGTGGTGGGGTGGAATTCCCCAAGTCCACAATGGACTCCTCTTGGGAGCACTGTCCCTTGAGCCCTAGGCCAGCAGCTGGAGTGGCCTGAATGCTAGAGGCCAGAGCTGCCTCCATGGCAAACCCCCTTTCTGTGGACTCCCTGTTTGGAGCAATAGCTGAAGCCTAGGGATGTTGGAGAGACCGTGGTCCCCAATCGTAATTGTGCTCCTCCTCCCCCCCCCAAGAGCCGAACCAGGAGCGGAAGAGTTGCTGGGAAGCCTCCAGTGCAGTTGGTCAATGTGACGTCGGATCACACGACCATCGTCCAAGGCCACTTCGTATGACAGCGGCCCAGAGACCTTGCATACCGCTGCTGTGACCCAGAGATGTCCTGGTCCATGGTTCCTTGCCCAGACCGGATCACCCACTTATAGTCTCCTAGGTGCCCGCGGCTGTGACACTTGTGAAGCCACCCGGTCTGGATGCAATCTGTCCAGTTTCGTGATGAGGCAGCAACCCCAGCGGAGTTCAGCTGGGCTCTTCCCAGTAGCTGTGCAAGATGAGGTGTGGTGGCACGGAAGAAAGTCCGCTAGCCTTTAATGCCAGATCCTGTGAGTGATTCTCTTTAAGGCATCCTTGGTTGTGTGCACCATTCATTCAGCCTGTCCGTTGGAAGCTGGATGGAACGGTGCAGATGTGGCATGCCGGATCATGTTGGCCTGGAGGAACGCCTTGAACTCAAACGATGTGAATTGGGTCCCGTTGTCAGAGACAAGGACATCTGGAAGTCCATGTGCGGCGAAGATCCCTCTCAGCACCTGGATGGTCCTAGCAGTGGTAGTGGAGGAGACACTAGGAGATCTCTAGCCACTTGGAATGGCTGTCCATGAGAATTAAGAAGAATTGCCCCTGAAAGGGCCCAGCATAGTCGATATGAACCCTTGACCATGGGGTATAAGTCTCCTCCCACCTATGAACTGGGGCTTGAGGCATCTCCGGCCTTGACTGTTGGCAAACAGTGCACCCGTGGACCTGGGCCTCGACGTCTTTGTCGAGCCCAGGCCATCAAAGATGGCTGTGTGCTAACGCCTTCATCCGGACTATTCCAGAGACTGCAGGATTCTAGTCCTCAATGAGGTTGGGATTACTACCCGGCTACCCCATAGGATACAGCCCTTGAAGTGGAAATCTCGTGTTTCCTCTGCCAGAAGCTCTGGAATTCTGAGCCTGGACATGTGTCAGGCCATCCAGACAACTCCCAGGTCAGCACGCGTGTTAGCGTGTGATTGGTGGCTGTTTCTGCAGCCACGTCCCTAGCACTGAGGGGAGATTCAGGCAAGTCCTGAATAGACAGGATGCGGTTGGCAGGTGCTGGATCTGCCTCTATCTGCTGTAATGGCAACCTGCTGAGACCATCTGCATGACCCATTTCTTTGCCTGGCTTGTGAACCAGTGTATGGTCATATGCAGACAGGAAGATAGACCACCTCAGCATTCGTGGGGATATTAAGTGTGGGGTTTGTTTGTTTGTTGTGAACAACCCCAGAAGTGGCTTATGGTCTGTAAAGACCGTGAAGTGGCAGTCATATACGAAGTCATGGAACTTCTTTATGCCAGCCACTATGGCTAAGGCTTCCCTATCTATCTGTGCATAATTGCATTCAACTGATGATAGGGTTCTAGAGTAGCATGCTATTGGGACTTGCGTTCCATCAGCCTTCAAGTGACTTAACACAGCCCCAATCCCATAAGGGGACGCATCACAGGCAATGCACACTGGCAAGTTCTCATTGAAGTGCGCGAGGACCGCATTTGAAGAGAGCAAGACCTCTTTGAAGCTCTTTTCATGTGCTTGTGTCCACTGCCAAGGGGTCTGTTTGCCCAAGAGCTGGTGTAACGGCTCAGCCACTACAGCCTTGTGAGGAAGGAATGAGTGGTAAAAAATTTAGCAGTCCTAGAAAGGCCTGAAGTTCGCTCTTGGATTTGAGGCTTGGGGCCTGCTAAATTGCTTGCAGCTTGGATTCAGCAGGGTGGATGCCCTGAGCATCAATGAGGAATCCTAGAAACTCCGTGGAGGTAACCCCGATCTTGCACCTGTCTTGCTTAAGCTTCAGCCCCACTTGGTGGAAACGTAGCAAAACGGTTCTCAGCCTTTCAGCTAAATTGTCAGCTGAGTCCCCAGTGATGAGGACATCATCAACGTACGGGCAAACGCCAGGGATATTTCGGAGCGTTCGCTCCATTACACTCTGGAAGATGCTGGGGGCCACGTTTACTCCAAATTGCAATCTTTTTACTTTGAATGCCCCCCTGTGAGTCACTATAGTTTGGGCCTCAGCCGTTTCCTCATCAACTGGCAATTGTGGATAGGCCTGAGCCAGGTCAAGCTTAGCAAAGATCTGGCCCCCCCTTGAGGGAGGCTAGAATGTGACTGACCACTGGTACTGGGTACGAATGCTGCTGCAGCGCTTTGTTAAGCGTGCACTTGTAGTCCGCACAGATTTGGACTTCACCATTTGGCCTTCAGTGGCTTAACTATGGGCGTTTCCCATGGACTACTGTCCACAGGCGCTAAGATACCCTGCTGAATCAGTTTATCCAGCTTTGCATCTATTTTTCCCTTTAAGGCAAAGGGCACCCTGCGTGGCTTGATTCTAATGGGGGCTATGGCTGGGTCTAGCCTCAGAGAAATAGGAGGGCCTTTGTAGGAGCCAAGTTCTGGACTAAACACATCTGCAAACTCCTTGCAGACCCCAGCCAGGCCTGTTGTTTGCATGCTGTGTATTCCAGCCACCTGAATTCCCAGGGCCTCAAACCAGTCAAGTCCAATGAGACTCGTACGGTCTCCCCCAACCACAACTACATCCAGTAGCCCCTCAAAATTCCTACGCTGCACCTTGAGTGTGGCCTCCCCCCTCACATTGACTCTGGAATTTTGGAAATCTGTTAGGATGAGGTTTGACAGCCTGAGTTTCACCCGTAGGCTGCTTTTGCTGCAGACCTTGTTAAAGGTGTCTAGGGAGATGATCGATAGAGCAGACCCAGCGTCCAGCTCCATCGACAAGAGGACCCCTTGCAACTTCACCTTGATGTGAAGCTTCTTCCTAAGTGGCCTGTGGACCCCCATTCTAAAAACACTCCTACGTGATGCGCAGAAGCCCAGCCTGTTCTGGCTGGGGACCCTGGTACCTTTCTGAGGCAATTCTTCTGGGTAACGTTCCTTCTGGTGACCCAAACAGATGGAGGCAATGTGGCCTTGCCTCCCACAGGCCTTGCAGATGGCGGAGCGGAAACGGCAGTCTGCGCGGCGATGGCGGCCTCCACACCCGATGCACTGAGGGGATGATGCTGGCTGGGCCTTCCCTCCGTGAGGCCTTCTCCTTGGAGTCTGATGCAGCCGGTCCATTTCCAATTCTGGATCCTGTTCCGATTCTTCGTGAGCAACCTCTTGATGGACGGTGGCTGGAACTTGAGGGGGCTTGGCAAGCCGCAAGGCCTTCACAGCTCTGCCTGCGGCTGAAACTTCCCTCTGGGCATCTTGGAACATGAGGCCTTCCTTCGCGAAGAGCTTCTGCTGCAACTCCCGGCTTTGCAGGCCACAGACCAGCCGATCCCTCAGTCTCTCCTCCAAGTCTTTGAATTTGCAGGGCCTAGCTGCTTGTCGCAAGGCTGCAACAAACTCTGCTGCAGACTCACCAGGTCTCTGGTCCCTCTGCTCGAACGTATGTCGCCAGGCAATCACTGAGAGCTTGGGTTCAAAATGCTCTCAAAGCATCCTCTTCAATTCTGTGTAGGTGATTGATTCCAGTGGTGCTGGGGCGACCAGATTCTCCGCAATCTCAAAGGTCTCTTGCCCACACACACACAGCAGCGTGGCAGCTTTGAGGTCATCTTCACGAATTTGATTCACCCAGAGGTAGTTCTCCACCTGGGCCACATACGAGCTCCAGCGTTCTGGGTGAGCTGTGTCAAACTCTGAAAGCCAGCCTATCTTTGCCATCGTTTCAGCCCAGAAACTTCGTCCACGCCTCCTGCTGCAAGGATTGAGAAGGGGCCCCCTTTTCTGAGCTCAACCTCCAGCATCTCAGTGCTGGCAGGCTAAGTCAATCTCCAGGAGCCACACTTCTCCGAGCTGCAAGCCCCCTGTGGTGAGTCATCTTGGCTTCTTAATCTGTTTGCCTTGCAGGCATCCCACCTTCATCACCAATGTTCTGTTTCAGGAAAAGAGGCATTGAGATGAAGCAATGAGTTCCAACAGCTCTCCTTTATTGCGAACACCAACAGAACAGATTTTAAAATGGTGCGGCCCCCTTTTATAGCCCCCCTGCACAATACTTTGCTGGCCAATCATTGCAAAGGATCTTTTCCCGCCATGCGTGTGCACCCAAGGCTGAGAGCAGCCTTTCTTGTCCCGGGCATCCACATGGTCTGCCCGGGCCAATCGCTGCAGCCGGCCCAGGATGTAACAATTATCATTATTATTATTATTATTACATTTATTATATTTATTATATTGATTTGCTGCCAATCTCATAGTTCTAAGTGATTCTGAGCTCCAAGTAGATCTTGTACTGTACAAAATTAGACCAAATTAATAGAATAGAAGAAATAAAACAACACCAACAAAAAAAATCCAAAAAAGTTGGTCAATATAAATTGCAGCATCCAGAAGACTTCTTTGTTGAGGAAGAGATAGGACACAAGACCATTGGTAAAAGACTAGGCTTTTCTGACTACTCTGCACCTAATTCCATTTCAATTGGATATATTGAAATTTCTCTAACTTGAAACCCGGTACTCCAATTCTCAGCAGGTAGCAGTACCTGGGCAATATCATCTGGTTTGGAAAGCAAAGCAAGGTCTGGGTTGATCAAAGGTTGGAGCCATAAAATAACAAGAACAGCTATTTATAAAGAAAATTTATATAAAAGGTTTGTAGATGACATTTACCACCTGCAAGATTAGCAAAAATGTTTAAAAATATGTCTAGCAATTGTTGGAAATGTAGACAAAAGCACGTATTACCATCTTTGATGGACATGCCCTCTAAAACAAAAAAATTCTGGTCAAAAATACATATATGGTTAGAGGAAATGTTAGGAAAACATGTAGACTATAAACCAGAACTATTTCTTTTAGGTATGATCTCAGAAAACTATGATAAAGAATGTGTATATTTAATATTACATGTACTAACAGCAGCGAGAATTACATTTGCTCAGTATGGGAAAAATGAAGAAACCCCATCTGAAAAAGATATAATTAAGAAAATTCTGGACTGTGCGGAAATGGATAGGCTTACATTGAAAATGAAAGGGAAAGAAGATACAGAATATTTTCAAACATGGGATAATTTTTACAAATGGCTAGAAAAACAGAGTAAAGAGTAGGAATTGAAATTGTATTATTATTAATGTTAAATATGTGAACCCAGACAACATGTTGCTTACTAAGCACTAAAGACTGTAACTGTAAAAAATCAATAAAATATATGAACAAAAATAAATAAATAAAATGGTTGAAGTACTGGGGAAAAAAAGTTGGGAGCTATAATGGTTGTGCCCATGTAATCATTATGAGTTACACATAAGTCAAGGGTATCTTTGGCTTTACTATGGCTAGTAACTGTGGTCTTAATTTTATGTAAGTAGCTGTGGCAGTTTTTTCAGTTCACAAACAGGGCCAAAAATTGGGGCAGGGATGTAATAATTTAAATAAATAATAACAGAAATGCAGGGTTTCTATTTCATTCAGCAGGTTACTTATCACACTTCTCTACTAAATGAATTAGATTTGATCTTCATAAGCAAAACAGATATTAAAAATAATGTTTTTCATCTAAATGTAAAATAAGCAATTCTCAATCTTTGAAGTAAAGAAAGATAGAGGTCAAGAATAGGTATAAGGCAAATTAGCCATTCAGAAAATGTTCTTTTCTGTTGCCAGAACAGGGAAAGAGACAATATTTGTCCATTCTTCTCTACTTTATGGACTTCTAAGTCTCCTGAAACATGATCAAGAAGATTGGTATTTCTCCAAAACACAGAGAATCTGCAGCAGTGGGAAGCAGAATAATCAACATTCATCACTGCCACACTATTTCTACCCCCCCCCCGAAACATTTTATTTCTAAAAACTCTCAATCTACCCCTAACATCTCTGCCTGTATCTGTTCCACATGCCCAGTATACTAGATGTCTAGCTATTTTGTGAGTGACAAAACAGATGAAGAATGGAAAGATTCTATAGTATCTTTACAAGTACCGTAAATGTGAGTAACGTAACAAATATGTGATCATTGAAACAAATGTCACTTGATAAAATTCTGTATTTTTATGACTGAAATGGAACAAATATGTTTAGTCTCTGCTCATTCCCAGATCTGTTTAGGAGTACTGATGAAGCCATTGGTTATGATAGGTATGTCAATAGCTGCAATCACTAAAGCACATGATCTGCAATGTCCTTTAAAACAAACAATGCCTCAATTCAAAACCAGGAACCAAGCCAAAGCTTTAAATATAAACACACACACACCTCCAGATAATGTGTCTGTGATGATTGGCTTTCAGCCAAGAGAAGGTCTTCGGTTCTCCATATTTTATTAAGCTGTTTGTGATATAACTGGGGAAAATAAGAGCACCCATAATCCCAAGGAAAAATATATAAAACAAGAGGAAATCTATCCAAATCTGCTGGATTCAACAACTTGTTAAAAAAGGGGCACACGACTGCTTCTTTGAAAGCCAGCAAAACCATTCCTTCTCTTCAAGAAGCATAGACCATAGAATGAATGCATCCACACACCTCTTTCTTGAAGGCTTTACCAATCGGTAGAAAAACACAGGAAGACAAACCAACAGCACCAGAGACACTATTTCCTATAACACAACAGAAGTTGAAATCCAACTCGGAGTGAAACTGAAGAATTTTATTCTCCAAGTGTCAATAGCAATTCTCAATACTGACCCTTAAATATTGGCCCAGTCCTTCCCTACTCTAGAGGGATTAGGTCACTCTAAACACAGCTCCCAGCTGACAGTTGCAGGTAGTAACAAAAAAAATACACACATTTTGTCACTTTTATTGCCACATGATAAATCCAGAGAAAGGTTTTTATATACAGTGTATCTGGCCAGAGTTGTTGTTTATCTTCCTCCAGTGGTATTCTAGGCATGTCTTCCCCACTTCATTCTCTGTGTATATGAAGAGGGAGCCTGCACAGAAATTATCTGTTCCAAAACCAATCCAAGCAACAATGCAAAGCCTCAGCCAGACCAGGCATCAGTGCCCCATCATTTATTACTATATTTAAGATAATTTAAGATAATTATTATATATACACCAACACACCGACACACACACACACACAACCTTTACTATTCCCAGCAGGGCAACCTATTATGTAAGCCCATTTAGCTGAACTATTGAGGCAGTCTTTTGTTCAGTAACAAAAGTTTACTGGTACACTGAAAGTTTTTAAAGTAACAGTATTACCCTTCTGTAACTTAAAACAAGAGAGGAAAAAATTCTGGTCCTCCAATTTCTTTTGATCCAGTATAATAAAGTACTGCTCTTTAGAAGGCCAGATCCTGAAGTTGAAACTCAAATACTTTGGCCACCTAATGAGAAGGAAGGACTCACTGGAGAAGGGCCTAATGCTGGGAAAGATTGAGGGCAATAGAAGAAGGGGACGACAGAGAATGAGATGGCTGGATGGAGTCACTGAAGCAGTAGGTGTGAACTTAAATGGACTCCAGAAGATGGTAGAGGACAGGAAGACCTGGAGGAACGTTGTCCATGGGGTCACGATGGGTCGGACACGACTTCGCAATTAACAACAACAAAAATAAAGTACGAGAATCATTTAGGGTATTTATAGTAGATATTTATGTGGCATCTATCTCTACAATTTAGGTTAGGCTAGGATAGGCTAGGATACGATAAGATAGGATATGTCAGGGATTTTAATGTAGCAAAATCATTCATCTTTATTAATGAAGGGCTGGGTAAGAAAAAGTCTCAGGAACTCTGCCTGTCCCGCACTATCCATTCGCATATTTCCCCATATCCTATTTCCTAAGCTTCAAAATAACTGGGCCCTTTATTTATGAAGACCCGCCCCCATGAGTGTTTTGTCCCCCCATTTCATTGTCATTTTCATTAGCTTGTTAAACACCATGCTTTAAGATTTGATATTTGTTCAGTCATACGTTAACAACCCGCTCAGATAAGACCTTCCACTTAAAATAATTGTTACTGCTTTATCAGTGCTGAAAATACTTTGGTTTGTGGCTCTTGCAATTTCAAACAATCATTCTTATTGAGCCATTAACAAAAATAAATGTAAAGCATTTGATGGCTGCATTTTATCTGACAGTGTACAGAAATTATGTAAAACAATCAAATTTCAACAGTAACTGAAAAAGGATTTTAGGGGTCAAATAAAATTATTGGGCCGGGCCGAATGTGTCCAGTCAGCTGTCAAACTTCACTTGAATTGATTTCTGATAGTCAGTGAAGAATGTTCTATTCCTTCATTCAACTGGATAGAGCTATGATATGAATTACATCAACATGTTCTGTTTAATAAAATGTACCTTCCATGATAGTTTAAAGGGGGGTTAAAGGGAACAGTTTAGGGAAGATGATATGAGCTGGATTCAATATAATGTCATCAACAATGGCAAATGGGTGATTCTTCATTCAACTCTCTCCAGAAACTTCCACTGATTTAGAAGTTCAATGAAGGTCATACAAAATAACAGCTGATTTTCAAAGATGCTGTGAATGGCCACCTATTGGCAACTTTTCAAAACAATTTTTGAAATGTTAATTAAATCAATACCCAAAGGATAGAACATGTTTTTGCTTATATATTTCTTATATCTGTGAAAAAGAGATTTTCAAGAAAGGAAGAAATACCTAGGAGTCTTTGGGATCAATGCTTTGTAAAGCCACCAAGAGGAACACTTGAACTGTCTGGAAGACATCCAAGTGTTAAACCTAGTACTGTATATCTCCAGGAATTAATCAACTCATTCCATGTGAATACTATCATCTATATCCAACAGGTAATGAATGGCCCATCATTTGATCATAGATTAGAGAATGGCTAGCAAAAAAAAAATGTATGAAAGAAAAAGAAGCCTTTGTTATACATCTTTTTAAAAGGGTGTACTACTGAGATTTCTTCAGGTTTCATCTTTCACACAGGTCAGTTTTACCTATAAAGAACTCTCAGTTATATAATTAGACAAAACTTGCATTTGCTTTTAATTCATTTGAGTTCTAAAACTAACAGCATTACTCAACTTGGTTATGCAGCTGGGGGGTATAAATTTTACAGCTAGAGGACTATACATTTCTCATTCCTACCGTATCTTTTCATATCATAAAAGCCATCAGATGTGGAGAAGGGTTTTTAAAATCAACATCATGTTAGAGTGCACATGTTTATTTTACATATATAAATAAGGAACAGGAGAAAATCAAATTGGTTTATGCTAAAAAAAATCACCAAATTTTTTTTTTAATAAAATGCCCCACCTAAAAAAAATCTAACTATAAGCAGGTGTGATGGAAAAATATAGGATATGAATGAAATCAGACCTGGATGCACAACAGACCCCAAAACTCACAAATTTAGAAATTAGACAGACAGATGCTGTAATCCTAAACATATCGTATATGGGTATAAATATTACTGAATACAATTATAAGTAGGTATTAATCAATAAAGATTCAGAGACCAGCAAATTAAACAAAAAAGGCAATTAATTAGGGTAAAAAGAAAAAAATGTTCTAAAATATTTAAGATGGATTAGAAAAGAAACTATGGCATACTGTACAAAATAAAGAACAGTACTTAGCTTTGATCAAGGAAGTCAAATCAGATTAATCTGATAAAATAAAACAAATCAGAACGACCAGGATGTTTAGTAAAGAATGGAAATAATAATAATTCCTGGTAGCATCTGCATTGAGAGGACAATAAGAATATGTTCCATCATTTCAACTGTTCCTCCACTGTATGGACACAATCTCTCTTCAAAGGGGATCTTTTGGTATCTCCCTTCAGTAATGGCTTTTGGGAGGGCATTGCATCTGCCAAGGAAAAGGCCTTTCCAAATTTTGGAACTGTTATGTAACTAAGCCGTATCTGGCTGGCTGGAGAACATGTGTAGAGTGGCTATGTAGATATAGGTAATAAAGAAGAATATATTTAAATTGAGTTCAGCTCCAGATAACTACTTGGATGTGTCCCTGAAGAATGTCCCTTGGTTAACAACAGCAGTGGGGTCTTCTGATATTGCCACTGCTAAGCCATATGATTGTAAAGTGCAACATCACATGACTGCATTGCTTAGCAACAATCCCAGAAGTCCCCACTGCCTTTGCCAACTGAATCAGACCAACTATTAGGCAAGGATTCATCCTGATCCAAGTCATTCCTACTTTAGTCTCCCTGAGCCCCAAGCTTCTGTAAGTAAGAGACTGCCTCCTCTTGAACACTCCCCATCTGCCGATCTCACCCTCATCTCTGCCCTTTTGACCATCAGCCTACATGCTGCCTCCAGGTGCCGCCGCCCAATTCTGCCCACCTGTGCCCCTGTCATACACCACTATTGTGGGCACTAGTCTCACACTCCACCACTCTGCCCAGGGTTTTCTTTCACAAAAGAAACCTAGTGCATCAAAAGGCCTCGCTGCACCAGCACAACAGCAGAATCCGGTTAGAAGAGTCCTTCTTTGTACCAGCACAGCCAGGATCTCCTTTCACACACTGGGCTTCTTTCACGAAAGAAGTCTTTGGGTGGGACATGAATGGAGACCAGGGTTGGTACATGAAGAAGACCCTGGCTGGCAAATGGAGGCCTTGAGCAACATGCAAGAAAAGCTCTGGCTGCACTAGCATAAAAGCCTCTGGCTGATACAGTTCTGATGAGTTGAGCAGTGAGCATGACAGTATGGGGACAGGACAGGTAGCAGAGGCAACTGGAGATAATGGGTAGGCAGGGGGCGATCAATGCAGGTGTGCCCAAGTGGGCTCAAATTTTGTTCACGTGAGTGCAGGGACACTTCAACGGCCAGAACTTCAACGATAAGCTGTAAGACCCTTTGTTTAGTGCAGTGGTTCTCAACCTTTTTAATGCCGCGACCCCCAACCGGTCGTAAGTCGAGGACTACTCAACCAGTCGTAAGTCGAGGACTACTCAACTGGTGCAGCACTGTTTGCAGAATGACTTTTGGCGGGCTCAGCAGGGCAGAGACAGCCTGGACAATTCCTATTGGCTTTTGAAAGCCAATAGAATTAGACTCTATTCAAGAGAGTCTATTCTATTGGCTTTCAAAAGCCAATAGAATAAAAGGGAGTAGCACAGCTAAGGAAAAGTAACTTTGAATACTCATTGAACAAACAAAACTACCCGTAGTTTTTCTGGGGAGGTATTGCCTTCTTCCAACATACAGCAGCAACCATTTCAACATCCCAATCTAGCCACAGCCTGGTGTTCTCTGAAGGTCACCCATCCAAGTAGACCTTATCGAGATGAGAGGAGGGGAGGGGAGGGGAGAGGAGAGGAGAGAAGAAAAGAGGTTCACTAGCCTCCCTGTAGCTTGTTATACTTTAGAATCTAGTAGCCAGCAGGTACTTACTATAGAATGTGATTTTCTTGATCTTTACTAAAGATCAAGTAGGCCTATAATTATTGGTGCTCTTACTCTCAAATAATTACTTTTATAATCAGGACAAATCCTGTTTTCTCTTTTGTTTCCTTAGTCAACTATTGAAAGTGACATGGGGGGGAAGAAGGAGGTACTATGCACTTCCAGTTTCACACTCAATATAAGTGACTTTGGTAAATGTGTAAGTTTTGTGTGCATGCTTGCTAACACATTGGGACATCCTGGTTCAACTGTATTCTTCCCTCCGCTTTACTAAATCCCACTGGAGGCTCTCTGGAGTAATTGTATTGCTAATTCGCTAAAGAAAAATGTGACAAATGATCTCCATTATATTTAAGCATTTGACTTCCATACAACAGAAAGAAAATAATAATGCTCAGGTCCACTACAAACTAACTGTGATTTACAACTACCTCGATAATCATAGCACACTGCGTAACTTACACAGATCTGATTAATGTAAATTATAGTACTGTACTGGAGGTTATGCTTTTAAAGTAGAAAATTATCCAAAAATAGTTTCAGGAATTAATTGTTGCCATGGGGGTAAAGCAAATATTTGTATCCATTACCTTTTGTAATTTAATGTAGTTGATTTACAAGACCTGTAAAATATGCCTATAGGGAAGGTTTCCAAATATTAAAATTCCTATAAAAACCATTCACGTTTGTTATTACTACTGATAAACAAAATCAGAGCACCACTTACTTTAAAAAGCAGCAAGCTTTACTCAATTAGAAGACTCACAGCTTATCTAATATAGAAATTGCTACATTAGTAATGTTCAATGAGTTTCAAAAATGTGGCTTCACTGCATGCAATGTAATTGTACAATTATCAGAAAATGAAAGCATTCCAGTTGTGACCTGTTCAACTATAGCATTGATTTCAAAAGTGCATTCCAAAATTCTGTTCCATATTCCATTTTTTTTATGGTCAAAAGGTATCAGTTTTTAGACTGGTGGACACAAAACCTGGACTCAGACCATGTAGGCATGTAAAATCATTTAAAGGATGGGGATATTATATGATTGCAAATCCACAAATACTTGCATTATGAGCAGGAGATAAAACTCACTACAAGAAAAGAAATGGTTGTACCCTTGACTTACAACCATTCATTCAGCGACCATTCAAAGTTACAACAGTGCTGAACAAATGATGACAAGTAGTCCTTGGAGTTTGAGTCATCTCAGCACCCCACAGGAAACACATGATTGCAACTGGGCACTTGACAACCGGTTCACACTTATGCTCCACAATTAGGTGATCACCATTTGCAATTGTTCCTCCTGACTTCCACAGAAAAATCAATGGGGAAGACAGCAGGGAAGATCGTAAGTTGGTGGGTAAGTCTCATCTTTGCACTTTCCCTATGCTGGCCACTCCCAAACTCTCACCTTCCTTGTACCCTTCTCAACCTGCATCACACCCTCATACATCCTTCCCAATCTTCCCCTGCACCTTTCCCAATCCACCTGTATCTCTTGCACAGCCCCTTGCAGCCTCGTACACCCTCCCTAACCCACACTGTGTCTCTCACATACAGTGTCACACACCCTCCCCCAACCCTCTCCTGCAGGGTCTAGGACATTTCACTGTGCCAAACCCGCTACCGCATCTTGCCATGGCCAACTCGCTACAGGACAACTTGCCATGGCCAACTTGCCCAAAGACAACTTGCCAAGGACAATCCATGTGGGATAACTCAGCGCAAATAAATGTTATCCACCATTATTTGTTCTACATTGTTTCCACTTTCGTCAATGGAAACAATGGACAGTATTAACCGTGGTGAGTTATCCCACTTGGAATTGTCCTGTGGCCAGTTGGCCACAGCCAGTTCTCCCATGGCAAATTGATTTGGTGAGATGGCCACAGAGAGATGGCCCCACAAAGTTGGCCAATTCCACTCCTGCAGCCTCACATTCTTCTGACCCATTACACACCCCCAAAACATCCATGCTAACCTGTGCACCCTCCACTCTTGTACATCAACTCCCACTGCACCTTTCATGTGCCCCTCATACCCTCCCCAATCCACATCTCACATATACCCTCAAGTATCCTTCCTAACCTACACTTCATGCATCCCCATGCACCTCTTGATCCCACCTTCACTCATTAGCAGTCAGTTACCAAACTATGGACCAGTGACTTGTAATTTCCTGCCAGTTTCCCCAATGTCTTTAGTTGTCCCTGCCACAGAAAGACATAAGATTTGATTAATGATGGCAATCATTGCCGTCATTAAGCAATTCTGTCATGCTTTATGACCATATCACTTAGCTATAGAAATTCCAGTCCCAAATGCCATAGAAAGAAGAGGACTACTTGAACACACATTCATTGAATATATTTTCTAGGGATTTGAAAGATATATCTCCTTTCAGGTTGCCGAGGTGATGATGGCAGCAAGACTGCTCTATGCACAAAAGTGGAAGGATGCCTCAATTCCTACCATGGACAAATGGTTACAAAAGCTGATGGAATTAGCAGAGATGGCCAAATTGACTGTGCTGATAAAAGAAAAGAACATAAGTACTTTTATTTCTACTTGGAAACTGCTTCTGAACTTTGTGCTTGAGGTGGAAAAAAATGATACCATGATTTTGGGTTTTACCAATACAGAAATGGCTAGTGCATGCTACTATAGAAATGTAAAAAGTTGAGATTTGATTTTAATGTCTGATTTTACTGCAGCAGAGAGTCAGAAGTCAATGCCTTTTGTTTCTTACCCTCCCCTTTACATCTTTTTTGTTTTCCCCTTTTCTACCGTTGTTCCTTACTATTTGCTTTTGTATTTTCACATTTTATGTTATAAATGAAGAAATCCAATAAAAAATACAAAATACAAAATCAAGTTACGGAGGTAACTACAGAGTTATAAGCGTATACGTAACGATCGTTCTAAGTTACATGATAAGCGCCCCCTAGTGCTTACAAGCAAGTCCCGAAATTACAATTTTTGCAGCACCACAGTTCAAGCAACTGCAGAGGCTCTGCAACATTCACCCTGGTTATTCCCTTCCTCTCCACCCCCGCCAAAGATCTCCCTAGGCACTAGGCCAGGGATGTCAAACTCATTTACATTGAGGGCCACATCAGCATTGTGATTGTCCTCGGGGGGGCCAAGTAGGTGTGGCCAGAGTGGGCGCAGCCTACTGGGTGGGCATGGCTGGAGTGGGTGTGGCCTACTGGGTGGGCATGGCCAGCTCTACATTGTTCGCATCAAGGGTGACTGTGGGGGCCTGGGCAGGAGTGGGACAGATCTGAGGGTCTCTGGCAGAAGGGGGTGGGACTAGGGCAAGCGCCAAGGCATGGTCCACTGAAAGAGCTTGCCGAAACCCCTCCACCGGAGCCCATCAAGCCGGATATGGGAAGTAGGCAAGGACCATTTGCTGGCCACTTCCCGGCAATGGTGCATTTCTTCATTTCTCACAAAGGGTGACACCTCCCGAACATGCACCCAGGGGGCGGGGCAGACATGGCAGGGGCTGGTTCCTCGCTGTTTTCAGACGGCCTTGTGGAGCTAAGACTGAATGCATTTCAACATAGATGGCAACCACAAAATTGTACATTGGCTCCCGGCCGGCCTGGGCCAGGGGCAAGGTGGAGGGGGCCATTCCCTGTTTCCAGGATGGCTTTGCGGGCCACATGAAACCACGTCCCAGGCCTTGTGTTTGACATGTTTGCACTAGGCCTTCAATACTCACACTGCGAAGCTTGAGATCCTTCGCTTTCTTGGTTGCTCCAGGCCTTCAGTGTGTTCGCAGAGAATGGAGGCCTAAAGTAATGCAAGATCACACAAGCTCAGTGGGGCAAGATCTCACGATACTGATCTTGCGGAATCTCATGGTACTTTAGGCCTCTGTTCTCTGCAACAGAGAACAGAACCGAAGCTGGGGGACGCTTTTGCATGCCTCCGGAGGCTGGATCTGGACGTCAGAGGCCTTTTCCAGGAACTGCAGCAGGAACCGCAGCAGAGAGGAGACAGATCTTTTCCAGGTGAGTCCAGTGCGGCAGGGAGGAGGAAGCATGAGGTTTCTTAGTGGGTCAGGGAGGCCTTGGGGGTCCTCATGGCCTTCCTCCATGGCCTTCCCCACCATGAGATACCTCATGTTCACTTAACAAGCTGCGTGCATCTTAACGAGCAAGGGAGTGATTTCGTTCGAGATCCGAGATTCACTCACAAGTTTTCGAGTTACGAGTGGAATGGGCAGGCTCCATTACACTCATAACTTGAGGACTGCCTGTAATTGTATAGCAAAGGAACAAGGCTGAGATGCCAGTTTGCAGGGTTATACAGTAGTGGCCAAAAATGTGGAAACCTTTTGGGAAAAGTGTATTTTTGAGGTTTGATGGCTAATAGCACCACTTTTTTGGGAGAGTAGTACCATAAAATTATGTATCAAGGGAAAGATAATTTAATCAAGAATGTAATGCAACAAAGTTTGTTCAATTATCTGTACTGTGTTCTATGAAAAGTTATAGCCGAATAACCAAAAAAGGAAGCACAAGTTGCTTAGGTTGATATCAGGTAGCTTTCCTTCATCTGATTGTAGCCAATGAGCATGAGTGTTTAGAGAGCCAATCAGATGTCACCCTGTTTTGGCAATGAGCCAATCAGATCACAGGAGGATTCAGTTATTGATGTCATGTATTGAAGCTGAGAGGAGGACATTTGTCAGTGTGTTATGTGATAGCTATCAAGTTGATTGGGTTTTTTTGTGTTCTTTTCTCTTTTAGTGAGCTTGTAAAACGTAATAAAATTAAAGTAATGGTTCAAAGAGTTGACTGGTTGCCCAGAAAGCGATGTAAAATAGTATTATTAAGTAAACAAGGCTACTTGTTATAAAGAAATTAGAAGAAAAATTGGTGGAAATTTAACCAAAGGTGGCATTTCTACTGCACACTTTTCCCAAAAGGTTTCCACAATTTTGGCCACTACTGTATAAGGCTTATCCGAACCTTAGGTGGAGTTCCTAGGGTTTTTTAAAATTATTTCCATCAAATCAGCCATGGGGCAAAAATAATAGAAATTGTAGTTATTAAAACAAAATTTTAAAAAATCTGGTTAATTTATCATGTTATAGAAAGACCATTTGATTTTTTTTTTTAAGTACAACTCAGTAATGTATTGTAGTCAACAATTCTGGATGCCAGTTGTAACATTTAAACAGGTTAGATTTTGGCAGGGTTAATAACAGTTATGAACTTGCCTGATTATTAACACATGTATATATTTGTTTCATCTTTGTTAAATGTAAGGTGACCAACCATCCTCCTTTTGGGAGGACAGTCCTCTTTTGTGAGTTCTGTCCTCCCTCAAAAAGTGTCCTCCTAAATGTCCTCCTTTTCCATATACCATCCTCCTTTTGGGAGGACAGTCCTCCTTTTGGGACTTCTGTCCTCCCTCGAAAAGTGTCCTCCTAAATGTCCTCTTTTTCTATATTTGAAGACTAATCTGCAGGGCTTTTTTTCCCTCATAGAACGCTCAGAAGGCGTTCCGGGACCTTTTTTTGATGGTTTTTTTCAGCTTTTGCATGAGCTGTGCTACTCCCCCTATTGGCTTTTGAAAGCCAATAGGAATTGCTGCTGAGCACGCCAAAACACCCGGGCAGCAAACTTTGCATGTGCAAGTTGCAGGAACTTTGCACCCTCACTGCTACCCAACTACACCATCTCCTACTTAGTTCCGAAGATAGCTGGAGGAGACTGGAGCGCTAAGTTTCTCTTGATCTTCCCTGTTCGGTTCTACACAGGGATGCACAGGGTAGGCGGTGGTGCTGGGGGGCAGCTGGGGGGGGTGACTGCAGGGCCGGAGCCAGTGCTGCTGGTGCTTTGCCTTTGCGAGCTGCAGGGCCAGCTCTAAGGGGATGTGCAGGGTGGGCGGTGGTGCTGGGGGGCGGCTGGGGGGGCAGCTGCAGGGCCAGAGCCGGCTCGGCTGGTGCTTTGCGAGCAGCGGGGCCAGCTCTCCACGGCAGGGCAGGGTGCTGGCGGGGTGGCTGTGGGCGGGGGCGCGGCGGGCATTTGACTTCCATGGGCTGCGCCAGCTGGTGGTCTATGCAGTGCTGACCTGCGCTGCCACTACCTTGCCCTGCGCACCTACGTGGCCGTCCTGGAGTGCCTGGCTCACAACACCTGCCTCCACCGCCCACCCCCGCGCAATCCAGCCATGTAGATTTTTGGACAAGTGAGAAATCAAGATTGAATGTTGATACTCTAGCTGCAGCACTTACCGTAAAATTCAATATGGATATTTCTTGTTCAGATATTTCCAATATATTGTTAGAAGATGATACATTGACAAAAAATATTCATTCAATGGAAAAGTACTCATTTAAATAATTAATAGGCATGTAAGCATAATTACAATATAAAATGTTATTGTTACAAATGTTTTTTATTATGTATTTATCATATTATAGTGTATTCTGTATTATTGTTGCAATAAATACAATGTTTCTTTTATTTACGATATTTTTTTCTTCAATTTATTTGTGTCCTCCTTTTCGTTGTAAAAAAGTTGGTCATCTTATTAAATGCCATTTTGAATTGGGGGGGCCACATAAATAAATAATCCATCTTGGTAGTTACATCATGTACTGAGAAAAATACTTTTCTCAGTGTCACACTCAATAATTGGATAAACCACATTAAGTGTTATAACTGGTCCTTATTTTCCTTAAATGTAGGAAATTTAACAGTATGACAAACAGCGTTATTCTAATGTTTATGATTCAGTGTTTCATTTTTAATAAGCAAAAATTATTATTTATTTAGAACATTTATATGATTTATATTTACATATACATATAAATATATGAATATGACATATAAATATGATATAAATATATACATGAGAGCCGGTTATTTAGAATATTTATATAGAGAGCCAGTTTGGTCTAGTGATTAAGGCACCAGACTAAAAAGTGGGAGACCACGAGTTCAAGTCCCGCCTTTGCCATGAAAACCTGCTAAGTAACTTTGAGCCAGTCACTCTCTCTTAGCCCAACCCAAGTCGTAGTGTTGTTATTGTGGTGAAAAGAGAAGGAAGAAGGGGTGTTGGACACGTTCGCTGCTGAGTTATTTGTAAAATACTAAAGATGGGATAAATAAAGCCCCCATCTTTCATCAAACTCTGTAAATTATACATAAATGCCTTATATTTCTCTTCGATGTTGTTTTTAATTTCCTGTCGAGTTCCTCTGTATGTGCAAGTACGTGATAGTTGCATCAGCAAGCAATATTACATTTTAAATTTTCCTAAAATAATTTCACATTATAATAAATTTTAATCCTCTGTTAAGCAATGAAACAAGAAATACTGAATTCCTGTTGGCATAAAGCTATAGAAATAAGCCAAGCATTGAACAACAAACCACCTGAAAGCCACAAAGAGTAACGAATACTGCTTAAACTTTCTTAAAACAATTAAAATGGATATTATTTAAGCAGATGATTTAGCACAAAGAAAATGTTAATTCTTAGAAAGTTACAACTGACTGCTACTCTTAGTTTACATAAAGATGTCAAAATACATATTTTAAATGTGACCTTATACATTATTTCAGCATTTAATTGTTTTAATTATTTTATTTCAGACTGTGGAAATAAAATATTACTAACATTAAGATAAACTAAAAATCACTATAATTCTTAGTAGTCTTCAATTTTACCCAGAACTGTTCTCTTATTTTCTTAGAAAAGTAATCTAAACCTATCATTATTATATTCAAGGCAACAAGAATTCCCTCTTTTATTTGTTCATGACCTTCAACATATATACATTACCAAGGTATTGGTATTGTTAAATACCTTCTTTAATCAGCCAAGTATCATTCAATCAAAAAACTGAATGTAAGAGATTGTGTCACAACCCACAAAAAAGAAGAACACAATCATTGCATTCATTGCTGAATGACAGTGAAACATAAAAGCACATCAAGCATTTAACCATCTGCAGATTATATGCTTTCTCATATTATCTATTCTTTAGCCTTTTTTAAAAAAAATAGGTCAGAGGTTGAATCCAGGCTATTTAATGCTTTTTCATTCTATGAGTACAGCTGTTTTACACACACACAAAACACATGTACACAGAGAATAAAGATTATGAAGCCAATTCAAAAATTGTTTTCCCTCTGGGATTTCTAAGCTATAATGTGCATCTATGTATTTTTCCATGCAAATAAATAGTGCTATAAAATACATATACATATGTGAATATAATAGAAATAGTACTACATGTTTTTCCTGTTTTGATGTTTATTAAAGACAGGAAAATGGTTGGAGAAATTTTAAAATGGACTAATATCAGTACAAAGCACTAGGAAATCAGTTTTTAGAAAGTAATGTTTATTGAAATAAAATGACTGTAGAACATGCTTCTGCCCATTTTATCATTTCAAGTATCACTCAAGAAACACAAAAGTTGAATGTAATGGGAAGGAGGTACTTAAGAAGCCTGTAGCATTCAAAAAAGAGAGAGAGAAGAGGAAGTGAAGTATTAATAATATTTTTGCAGCCAGATGGATACCCTGCTTTCAAGTTCACCCATAGACATGGCAACTCACTAGGAACTTTAGGCCACTTACTCTCAGCTCAGCCAACCCACAGGACTGATGTTGTAGGGAAACAAGAGAAAACTGTACCTATTGTATCTAGGGCTTTCACAAAATGTTTTTACGGGGCTAACAGAAGACACTAAGAATCCTGCATTGGAAAATCCAACTTTTAAATTCTGAATTCAGTGCATATATTGCAGTTTTTCATTCTGACAATAACTGTCAGCTATTTTTCATTATTACAAACTCTACCTCACTTTTAAAATATATTTTAGGCTATTAATAAAAAGGTAACTTTATTAGCAGACATAAAACTGTCAGAAATCAGAAAAGAAAACCACAGAAGTGGAAGAAAAAAAAATGCCACAGAAAGATGAAAAAAGGAAGTAGTTGTGGTTTAGCGGTGATAACTATAGGAAACACCAAGTTCCCCTAGTATTATAGTCCTTATAGAAGAAATTTATATACATAGTACATTAAAGTTTTAGTTCTTTTTAATGCTATGCTACAAAATCGCCTTTCAATTATATAGGACCCTGACTATGATTTATACTCAGAGTTCTCTCCTAAACTTGACAAGCAATCATCCCTAATTCTCACTGTACCATGAGGCACTGATATACAAAAGTGATACTTGAGCTTATTAATATGCTTGTCATGATGAGCAAATTTGAGTGTTGTACAGCTTAATTAAGATTTTCTATTCAAGAAAATATATTGATGTACCAGAGGCAAATTAGAGAATTGTTAATGAACTCTGATTTAGAAAAGGATAAATTTGTATTTAGATAGATAGGAGAGTACATAGTTCTGCATATGTTTGAATAAGCACATCTAAAAATTCACCCTATAGTTACTACTGCCACGACATATAATAATCCTGTCCATCAGGAAAATTAAGCATCACTCTTGCAGAACAAGCAAACTTCCATCCATGTTAAACTGAAAGAAATTATTAAAAAATTAGTTATTACAACCATTAATTTTTTTCTACACATTTGCACAAACACATGATATTGATTTAGAAATGTACCAGAATGCTAATCAAGAACTCAATAGAGTCTATTTCTTCCTCTATTTGAGCAGGGGGAAGAGTATAATTCTGCGGTAAACTTATAGGACTGAAACACATTTCTGCAAATTTTGTCTCTTATAGGTAATATATGATAAATAACTGGTATGGTATGGTATGGTATGGTATGTATGGTATGACATATGAGGCATGAAGCATGAGGTATGAGATGAAATATGAGATGAGATGATATATGATATATGATATGATATGATGTAATGTAATGTAATATAATGTAATGTAATATATCAAAGCTTCACTTTGTAAAATGGACATAGACAGCCAGCTGCCTAAAACAGGGGTCCTCAACCCCCGGTCCATGGACCAGCAACGGGCCGCAGCATGTCAGAAACCATGCACACAAGCGAAGCCCTATCCACGGAATGCAGGTAGCATGCAAAACCATGCCCCCTCCGCTCCACAGAAAAATCTCTCTCCGTAGAACCAGTCCCTGGTGCCCAAAAGGTTGGGGGTTGCTGGGCTAAAAGTAGCCTGCAATTCAATCCTAAAATTCAATTATTTGAAATAACTATAGTAGTTTGCATTTGCAATGAAAAACTAGTTTCCTATTAACCTGTTGGCTAATTTGGCACTGATTTATAAAAATCCATGTTACGTACTGGTAATCATCTTAGTTTTCTTTAACTGCTTGCAAAATCAGTTATA
This sequence comes from Crotalus tigris, assembly GCF_016545835.1. Classification (NCBI taxonomy): domain Eukaryota; kingdom Metazoa; phylum Chordata; class Lepidosauria; order Squamata; family Viperidae; genus Crotalus; species Crotalus tigris. The sequence goes on from NW_024097731.1 coordinate 172,435, forward strand.
AATTATAGTCATGAAGTATTAAGTTGGTTGCAAGCATGAAGTGTTTCTAATTGGATTACAGGTTATAGCAAAATCCTCGTTCCTCTAAATAAAGGAACACAAAACCCCTAAATCATAAATACAGATCTCTGGTTGTGTTAGATTAGAATCAGAGACAAGGTCTTTTTTAAAAAAAGTCTGCCACAGCAAAGGAATCACATTCTTTCATAAATATACCATTTGTTTTAATCCAAGCCTTGTTATTAAACTCACTTATAAAATATCAGTGATTGTTACATTCATCAAGAGGAGATTAATTTGAAGCATTTTTTTTCTTTAAGGCAGCTTAATCTCTAGTGTACAGTCTTTTTGTTATGCCCAAAATGTTTTTTTTTTCTCTTTCTTGGAAATATATTAATTGGCTCTTACTAATTTCTATCTGAACACTGGACAAAAACTTCCAGCCAATCAGCAGTAATGGATTGCCAAATAAAACTTAAAAATGACTCACTGATTTCAATAAACCAACTCTCTACAAATAACAAGATTATCTCCTAAAGTACAATACTTTGAGCTCTTCTTAGCACTAGCATAGCAATAACAGAGTTATATACCTCCCCATAGTGCTTTACAGCACTCTCTGAGTGGCTTACAATGTCAGCATATGGCCTCCAACAATCTGCGTCCACACCTCAGAAGAATGGAAGGCTGACTCAACCTTGAGACCCATCAGGATCGAACTCTAGGCTGTGGGCAGAGTTACACTGCAATACTGTGTTCTAACCATAGTGTCACTATAACTGTTCTGAACTGGATGCTAACCTTATTTTAAAATAAGATGGAGGGGGACAGGCTCCTTATGATTCTTATTCTTAAAAGGCAGGATACAAATAGAAATAATCCTATGATTCTTCATCAAGCTCTTTTCTATGCAACCTTGCACCTTAATTCATACATTTATCTCCAACTACCTGAAAAGTATTCATTAGAAAGAGAAGTTAAGTATCCTTTCAACTTTAGACACTCTCTCTGAAACAGAAACAAAGCTACAGCTACATATGAAGAGAATTGTTAACATCACTATCTTTGTGCAAAACCTTTAAAAGTATCAGCATTAATGATACTGTATAACAAACTTTCCCAAACAGCTGATTTGGTCAATTATGTTGTGTAATAGGTAGCAAAGTACACTAGATTTTCCCCAAGTTTATCTATAGATCTATAATAATGTCTTAACGTAAGGCACACCTTGTTCAAATACATCAGATGTAACAAGTGACATTGTTTTTAGAAGTGGATCTATCACACCAATATTGTATAAGTATTCTGTTACATTACAAATTCCATCTTATTCCCTCTTTTAAATGTTGTAGAGTCTTTTATAAGTATAAAATGTCTGTTTTAAAATTTCTGCTCACAGAGGATACAGGAAAAAGATTGACCTGAGAGTACTAGCTAAACTGGAAAACCTCATACATTATAAATATGACCTAACAATCTGAGGAATGTTTCTTTTAAATTCTGTAACTGCCTGTTGAAATAAACTGAAGAATCTGAATATTCACTTTACCATGAAGTAATTACTAGTGTCAATTCAGACTTGAGATAAATAATTAGGCACTTCACATACTATGTACTAATAACTCAAAACATTTATCAAAGGCAGAAGAAACTAAGTCTTCATTTTTCCTCTCTGAAAATACTACTCAAGAGTAAAATTTAATTATCTAGCCAAAACCATCCCCATCCATAACTCTGATTTCACACCAATATTTTTATTTTTAGAGATAATTTGCAGGAAAAAAAGATTACTGAACTTGATAATACTTGATGTAACTGAGCAATGAACAAGTTTCTAAGAGAGCTATACGTTTCAGAGAAATGTAAGATTGTACAAGACTTTCCAGCTTCTTATTGTTTCAACACTTGTTCATTCAACTCTTTATTAATATTAGAATTATAAGACAAGTATTTAAAGTTTACACAAGTAGAATACAGATGGATCACATCAGACCTTGCATGCTATGTCAAAAGCCATCTTCCAATGGATAGTGGCAAGATACATCTTTGAGAAGTTTCACTAGCTTTGTCAGTGGAAGAGTTAAAAATTCAGGTAGCATTATCAACAGTAGGTTTACAGTAGAGGCAGTGAATCGTTTTCTCTCTCTGCTGAGAACATACCTGATCTTTGAGCAAAAAAGTAGGGTAACAACAAAAACTGAATTTAACTGAATTTCATGAGCATCTGTCCTTAATACTAACTAAATGCAGTTAATATGATCACTCCTCAATAAAATATTTACTAACTTCCCTTTCACCATTAAAAATTATAATTTGACAATCACTTTTGGAGGTTTGCACAAGCCTGTGCTCAAGACATTTGGGGACTGCATGTAACTCTAGAACTTCAGATTGTGCACGTCTGATTTACAAGTTATATTCCAATCATACCTCTTCTTGATTCTCTCCTAAAAAGCTAAGAAGAAACTCAGACCCAAGAAGAAAGCAACAAGCCATGAATTCCAGTTCAGATCTAATACTGAACTAAATTATGAAGACATTCTGGATTTAGAGTGTCACTCTGGAAAGTCACTCATGGAGGAGCAATAAAGTAGCATTGATCAGAACACAAAATCCTTGTGGCTTACTGTTATATTAGAACAAATTCAATGTGTTGTTCTGTATAAAAACATTTCATATATTTTTTTGCAAAATAAGGTTAAAGTGCCAAGAAATGCTAGCTTAGGAGTTTTCCCTAGATTCTTTCTCAATGCTTTCCGTGTATAGGGGTCTTTTTGATAAAAGATTATCTAGAATATGCATCATCATCAAGAAGAAAATGTTCCTGCAATCAGCTCAATTCTAAATTGATGGTATGCCACATACTCAGGTGCCTAAGTTGCATGATGTTTACAGAGCAGTAAAAATAAACATTCTGAGTGTGTCTGATTTACATTTTATTTAGACAGAATTTACATACTGAAGTTATACACTGGCGACAGTCTGGTAAAGACAAATTACCACAAATGCATTCACTTCAATATCAAGTCTTTGAAGAGGATTTGCTCATACTGGTAACATATTAACAACAATACCTGAGTATGCTCTACAAGGAACCACGAGGCAGATTCAATTTATGGGTTACAACCACTAATTCCAGACCACTGACCACACTTTTTCACTTTTTGTTCACTCTTACTTAAAATAGCTCACACAGACCCCTGAGAAAATGAACAGAATTTTCTGCATTAAAAAAGTAAGTCACTGTACTATCATTCTTCATTTATCAAAAGTAGTAATCCATACTATCTGGAAATTTTGGGACTTGTAGGCAAGGGTTACCCAGAACTTCAAATTTAAAGGCAAAAAGATGCTTGGAACAAGCAGGGGCATACCAACAGCATAGTACCTACTACCTAGCTGTAGTACTTTAAATCATTTTTAGGTACTAAAAATGGCTGCAGAGGACCTCATGAGTTCAGGAAAAGACACAGATGATTTAATTGGTTAGAGGAAGGTGCTATGTAGGCAACCCAGTACTGAAGCACTGTACAGCAGTGGTTCTCAACCTGTGGGTCGGGACCCCATTTGGGGTCGAACGATCATTTCACAGGGGTCGCCAAACAAGGCTGTCCGCCATTTTTTTCCCCTTTTCTTTGGCCACGCCCCTGGCACCCGGTGATGTATAAGTGGTTGGGGGTCACCACAACATGGGGAACTGTATTATGGGGTCGCGGCATTAGAAAGGTTGAGAACCACTGCTGTAAAGCCTTATTGCAAATTCAACTCATCAGGTGGGCAGATGTTAAAAAGTACTATCAATAATATGGAAGAAACAGGATCCAGATGTCAATAAAAATTATGGTTTGTGCCATTTGTGCACTTTAAGGGAGTGACAGGAGGAAAATTGATACACTCAGCTTATAGTATAAAAACATCATAAAATTTTAGCCCCATCTTCATGCTGTTTTAGAGATTGCCAGACATATTAGTATGGAAACTTCAGAATGTTTCTGTTTGGGCTTTCTCCAATCACTGAGATAAACAAGGAACTTTAATCCATTATTTAAGAGGACATGAGATCAGGAAAAGAGGACCTGAATGTTGTAGGTGGAGCAGTCATCACTCAGCAGGGGATGCTTTTGAAGAACACTCTTGGGATTCTGGTAAATGGTATGACTACATTAATGTAGATGTTTAGGTCTTTCATAGAAAACATCATTCTCCAGTTTAATCCATTTCTGGTAATTGGTAATCAGTATCGTTAAATAAGGGTCATATAATAATGCTCTACATCCAATCTCCCAATTTTAGTTACTCAGAAAAAAGGTTATTTGCCAGAGTACTTCAAAATACTTCTCTAGTCTCTTGCTTTTGAGTTTCAGTAGCCACTAATGATTGGGCAGCACCACACAGAACTAATGCGATCTGGATATCTAAGTCTGATCCCGCACGTATTTGTATCACATGCTAAGATTTAAAGATGAATCAACTATCACATATGAAAGCTCTCTCTCTGTACACCCACAACAGAGAGAAAAGATGAAGTTTCACACTCTCAACCTATGTAGTGCCATTTCTGATATTAGCAACTTTTGCATAAAAAACTCAAAAGCAGATTTTCCCGTTCAAACTACCTATGCATACAATGCCAATCACCGTGCATAAGGAATAGTAATAGGTGACTTTGCCTACAGTGTGTTACAGCAGAAGTCAGTGCTTACCTTTTCTTTGGTTCTTAGGTACCTCTGTAGAGCCTGGTGGGTTAAATCTCTAACCCGGATTTGTCCATCTTTACAGGGAACTACAATCCCCGTCTTGCCAAAACAAACTGTCACTTTCATCTCATCCAAATAAAAAGAAAGGCAAGTGAAGATTTTTTTTAAAAATGGCACATTCAGAAAGGGGGGGGGAGTACCAAACAGTCTCGCAGTAATTGGGACCTTGTTTTGAAATGTAAAACTCAGCAAACTGTAAACTCCAGAAGAAAAAGGGAAACTACTCTCGGCAGCAGCAGGTGTTTATGTTTGACACTGCGGGAGGAAAGAAGGAAGGAAGGAAGGCAGGAAGAGAAAGGGGGGACAAGGAGCCAGAATTCCTCAGAAAGGGCAGGACAGAGGCCTGGCAGGCAAAGACAAGCTTGAAACCACTCAGCCCTCGTCTTGGAGGGAAGCGAAACGGCAACAAAGGTCACAAACAAGTTTCTCAAGGAGGAGAGAGGAAGGTAAGGGTTTAATCTGCAGAAAGTGCCGCCCGAAGCCAATTCTGTAACTGAGCGGGGGGGGGGAATTGAGTAACTACTCTGACTCCCGCTTTTGCCCGCGCACCCCTTAAACGGGAACCCAGAGATGCGAGAGGTTGGGAAGCTGTAGCCCCACGCGACCCCGGCAAGGAAACATAGAAAAGCAGGTCGCTGAATTGACACCCCCCCCCCCTCCTCCGACTGCTCTCCTCGGGGGCGGGAGGAAGAAGGAAACTCTCGCAGACCGAGCCTAGGGCTACAGCAAACCGCAGCACCCGCCGCGCCCCATGCCCGGCCTGGCGACTCTTTCTTCTTCCCACCCCGCTCTCTCTCTCTCTCTCTCTCTTCCGGGCCTCTCCGCCGCCCCTTCAACACAGCAACTTCAACTCCCGCCCCTTCTCGCGCGCCCGCGTCCCCGGCTGTCTCGCTCTCTAGTTCCTCCCGCCTCCCGCCCGCGGCTCAGCGCTGCAGCATCCCTCCTATGGTCGGTGCGTGGGGTGTGGGTGGGTCGGTGGGTGTTGCTTCCTGTCTGCTCCCACCCAGCGAGCGAGCCCTGGCCTGGCTCTTAAAGGGTCCGCCGCGGTGCCTCGCTCGCCCTACGCTGAATTCCGAAAGAGAGGCGCACCCGCAAAACCCAACTTAATAAGTCCAACTGGGCCTCGCAAGAGAAGGAGGGAGAGCCACGGGAGGAGGATGCCTTTGGAACTGATTCGGAGCCTGGCCTTTGAGAAAGCAGATCCGGAAGAACAATGAAGTCCTGGGCTTGTTTCTTTTCACGACACTTAAGGGAACCTTTTGTAACCACTCCAGGTCTACGCGCAGAAGTTTTTGCTTTATAGTAAACAGGCCCGAAAAAAGCTTTTGGGCCAGTCAAATTCTCTCGCTCCAACGTTTGGATTGGTTGCTTCGGATTACTTCTTTGGGAAAGAATGCTGCCTACTTCCTCTCCTTTATGCAAAGCAGCTGGAAAAACAGGCGGGAAGATTCTTAAAATGTCCTATCAACTAGTTTAAAAAAAAAAAAAAAAGCAGGACTCTTAGTGTAGTGATGCCGGACCTTTTAGAGATCAAGCGCCCAAACTGCAACCCAAAACTCACTTATGCATCGTAGGGTGCTGGGTGGGAGTGGCCCATTGGGTGGGTATGGCCATTTGGGTGGGTGTGGCCCATTGGATGGGCGTGGCTGTGATGGTAACAGCAGATTGGGTAAGACTAAAAAGTTCAATCAATCAATTCCAACTTTGTAAGATCTTTTTTTTCCAGAAGTTGAAATTGACTGATTGAGCTTTTTTTTATTTTGTACAGGTGGAAGCCTAAAGCAAAAAGGTTTTATAAAACCCAGCTGAAGGCCTAGGAATGGGGCTACGGCAGCATGCATGCCCACAGAGAGGGCTCTGAGTGCTGCCTCTGGCACCCGTGCCATAGGTTCGCCACCACTGCTCTAGTGCATTTTGGCATATTGAGATTTATTTCCAGTCCTGTAGCATAGATGCACTTACTTTATGCCTGCAAGTCAGCCTTGCCTCTAGGTGACTACTTGGACTCCTTGCAGTTTTCCTAGCAAGGTTTTCGGAAAGTGGTTTGTCCTTACTTCCTTTCTAGTGCTGAGAGAATGACTTGCCAAAGTCACCCAGATGTTGACTTTGGCAAGCAGAACCAGAACTCTTAACTGCTACATCATAAACTATTTTAATAATAAGCATTGAGTTTGCCCCAAAGCCAAATAAACCAGATTATGGTGTATTGAGATATAAAACAAGGACAAAATTCTTAACTTTCCTAGACAGAGTAAAATTTTTTAGCTCTTAATAGTTTTATTCCACTTTTAGTTGCTGAGATATGAAAAGAGTAAAAACATAAAAGACAACCTAAGTCTTTTATGCAACCTAAATCATTAAAACACATATTAGTTGGAATCATGTACTATTTTGTGGTGTACTGTACTGTATGTACTGAAATGAACTAAAGTTAGTGAATATAAGTAGTAACTCAAAGTTTGAAACACTTCTGGGTCAGAAGGTGTGATCTTTCTTTCACTCCTAGCACTCAACTGAGGTGCCTGTATTCCAGCTTCAGTTGCATAAAAAAATAATGTATTTTGACATCCATTGCCTTAGAAACAAAGTCAAGTGACCTGTTCTGGGTGTGTTCAGAAGTGTCTGGTTACAAGTCTGCTTCCACTGCAACCATTTATTTCCCAATCTTTAGCTTTCTTCATTAACTCTCTGTTTCCTGATTTTATTTTAGATCTGTCTCCCACCACCCCCTTCTTCCCCAAAAAATGTTTATGACATCAAGTGCCCTTCAGATTTCCATAAGGCAAGAGGAAGCAGAGCTCCACTAGCTCACATGTGAACAAAGAACGGATGCTTCTCACTATTTTGCTTGAACAGTATTGTGAAATACATTAATCCCTCAAGGTGCAACACCATTGCTTTTCTTTGCATTTCCAGAACATAAGAAATCTTGAATACAGTAGGAATTTTGTTGTTTATTTGCCCTTTCCCAACATTTATTAGTTTTAATCGCTTTACTCCCATGAGCAAAGAGGATGGTCTACCAATTATTAATTTTCAATTGGGACACTACAGAATCCAGCTAGCTGCAAAATCATGATGAGATCTACTTCCCTGTTCTCTAGAGCTATTTCTGCCCTAGGGTTTCCCCATGATGTTTGCTTATTTCCTATTACTTTAACTTTGGAAATAGAATGTGAAATGAAAAATAGGCAACCCAGTCTAGAGAAGTACAAACGAGAATCTCCTATTCCTGCTGCAGTACCCCGATGGGTAAACGTTTTTCATTTTTGGCTTGTGATATGTTTTAAGGAGATTGTGGTTCACAATCAATGATTGTGAATGATGGACAGAAACTCCATTGCTACCAGAAAAGCACTTTTATTTTTTATGAAGTTAAAAATATAAGGTCATTACAATAGAACAAATGCATCCTCTACCCACAAACATCCAAAGTCTGTTTCAGAAATTAGAGAACTTTCCATAGCTCTAATTTCTAATTGGGGAATAGGAAGGAAGGCATGCCCCACTGTTCAAGTGAAAGTCAATTTCAAGTTGGATTGACCCCCATAGGAAGCCATTGTATTTGAATTTGGCCACTATTTTCAACTAGTCTTGCATATTGCACAAGGACTGGCAGCTGTCTTCAGAAAGGGTTTCCCCCCCCCAGTCCTGCTTCATTGTCAGAAAATAAACCTAGAACTTTCTGTATTCAAAGCATGTGCTCTACAGGGAATGACAATTTGCTACTTGGCAGAATGTCATCTCTGATCAATTCTCATCTGTGGTAGGTAAGTGGCCACCTGTACCTATCTAAGCAGTCTCTTCCCTATTTAATTAGCGTATGAGCAGCTACGTGATCTGAATCCACCCTAAGCAGATGAATCAGAAATTTTGCAAAGGGGGAGGGGCTCACAAATTTGGAACATCATTTCTCTTCTAATTTGGTAGGACTTATCTAATTTACAGGTGGTCAAATGGCAGCCTAAGAGCCAGATGTGGCTCCTGTGTATATTTTATCTGTCCCTTACTTTTAAGAAACATAGCTTTAATATACATTTCCAGGATAGATTTTGCATATAATACATAAGCATCATTGTGTGAAAAACTACATCTGAGCCTAAGTGTTTCAAAGCTGGAAAGTGTTTACTTCTGGACAGTGCCAATTTGCTGTCCACCCCATCTTACCTGAAGGCAAGTGACCAATGCAATAAAATGATGGTAATCTTTTGCTCTAGAGAATCAGATCAAAATATCCCATTATCTCCCTAAGTAACATGTTTCTTACAGGAAAAGAAAAAAAATAACTGTGATTAAGCTTTTCTGGTATTTACCCTTCTCACGCTGGATGACTCATATGGAAACTGAAAGTCTGGTTCCAAAACAAATTCTAAAAAAACTGCCAATTTTTATGTTGGACCAAGTCCTGCTCAAATTTCAAACTAAAGTACAGAGGATGGCTATTAATGCTCAGCTGCCAAAACTTTTGCTATTCCTTTGTCTTAAGATGATCTAGTGATCTGGTTCACGTATAACATTAAACCATAATGTTTTCAGCTTATGTAATGTAAAAATCCACCCTCTGTGGCTTGGCAGTATGTGTGAAAGCAGTTCTATGACATTTCTCTCACACAGGCTTAAAATTGTTTCACAATAAACTGCAGTTTATCTTATTTCTACTGATGCATTCAAGATTATGTTGCAATTGAAATTCCCAGAATTCTGACCCATCTATTGGCAATAGCTGGGGTTTTAAACTGGGATTTTCTAGAGTTGTTGTTTCAGCACATCTGGAGGAAATATTGTAGAAGAAAATTTTGTGACACTGGATGATAACAATGGTAATAATATAATTCTAGACACAAATCTCTGTAGTATTATGCACTAGGGGGAAAATTCATTTTCTAAGAACGATGGTTTGAGTGTTGGGAAAAGATATTTGAGAGAAAAAGCAGCATGAGTTCTCCAAGAGCCTCCAAGAGTCTCCAAATCTCAACCACCACATTCTAAAACTTAAAAGATGAAATATACTAATTGACATAAATATGACATTCATTTTCAGGCAATCATTTTAGTCCAGTTTTATGCTCGCTGTCTCTTGATACTAACCATGCATGTACAAGATAAAACTTTTAATCTTTTCATTGATTTGTGTAGGGATTTTTGTGGTTTTACAACCATTTTTATGATTGTAAAACAAAAAGATTATAGTTTAGTTGCATTATATTTTGCATTATTCTGCTGAAAAATATCCTGACAAATTAGGTAGTTAGAACAAATCTATTCTCAAATAGGTCTGCTGAAAGTAAGGAATGGAATAACATCTTGACAACTGATGGTTTGATTCACACATCATACCAAACCCAAATGTGGTTGGCTTATAGTTACCATAAATTCAACCATTTGGTTTATACATCATGGTTTAGGGCACAGGTCGGCAACCTGCGGCTCCGGAGCCGCATGTGGCTCTTTGAGCCTTCCCCTGTGGCTCCCAGCCTCCTCTGCCTTTGCAGAGAGAGACAGAGACAGAGAGAGGCAATTGCACTTCCCTGCTTCTCTCTCTGTGTGTTTGTGTGTGTGTCTGGGTGTGTGTGTGTGTGTGTGTTGTGTGTGTGTGTGTGTGTGTGTGTATGTATGTGTAAAAGAGAGTGCACTCACAGTGTTCTCCGAGGAGCTGAAAAGCTTTCTGGGCGGAGCTCCTCCCTTTGCTGCGTCTCTGCAGGAAGCAGGAAGGGCAGGAGAGAGCTAGCTAGCCCAGCTAGGCTGACTCAGGAATTCTGGGAGTTGAAGTCCATGAGTCATAAAAGAGACGAGGTTGCCTACCCCGGAGGTTGTTGGACAACAGCTTGAAGCTTGCCAGGTGAGCAGCAGATAGGAGGGGGGGGGAGAAAGAGAGAGAGAGAAAGAGAGAGAGAGGGAGAGAGAGAGAGTGGGGGAAGAGGAGTGGCAGACCAAGGGCAGATAGAGAGGGAGGGAGAGAGAGACCCTTTTGACATCCAAAATGAAAATAACACTGCATATATCCTTTTTTTACCTGTGGTGTATGTAATTTTATTCTCTTAAAGCATTCTCTTGGTGATCATTGTTTTAATAGTATGGATATTCCCAAGAGTCATATTTTTACTTTTATTTTTAATGTGTATATGTGTGTGTGTGTGTGTGTGTGTGTGTGTATATACACACATATACACATACACATACACACACACACACATATACACACACCTATAATAAAGGTAAAAAAGGATATATGCAATGTTATCTTCATTTTAGATATCAAAAGGGTTTTGCGGCTCCCAGTGTTTTGTTTTTGGTGGGAAACGGGTCCAAGTGGCTCTTTGAGTGTTTTGGGTTGCCTACCCCTGGTTTAGGGCTATATGTGTGTGAGGTCAGGAGTAGTATCTTATTCAAAAAACTATTGTGACTTAGAGAGTTTGCTCACACATTGCCCTGTCTGCAAAATCTCCTAATTCTACCTTTCCCCATAGTTTTTCATCACAGACCCCAACAAATTATTCCTCCTAATTTTATCCCTTATCCACTATTTTGGCAGTCCCCTTTTGTCTTCCCATGCCTTTTCTGGGAAGAATAGATGATATCACTATGTGATAGCTACAGATTGCCATGCTATCGTAATACAGTGATGGAGAACCTATGACTCATGTATCACCATGACACTTTGTGTGACATATATTCATCAATACCTGACAACAACTATTCTTGAAAGCACACCCTGTTTTCATAGTTTTTGGAGGCTGCAGAGTCCATGGAAGAGCATTCACTGAAGCCAGTTCAAGAACGAAGCCCTCATACAACCAGGAGCAACTTCAGGAGAACACCACCTGAAGGTAAACAGTGCAGGGCAGATTCTGGGGAGCACTGGGCTGCAGCAGCAACGGGAAATGGCACGAGGTGTTTTTGAGAGACAGTGGTGGGGCTAGAGCTGCCAATGAATGCCAGTGTTCAGAGTGAGGTAGATAAAGGAGGAGATAGATAATAGTTTCCCTTTTGTTTGGGGTGGGGGGGGGTGTAACACGCCAGCAGAATCAAGTTAGGCATTTTCCAAATTTTTGACACTCTCAACCCAAAAGATTTGCCATCACTGATGTAGTGTATAACGTGAATATAATATAATATATAGCAGACGATCAGGAAAAGAACTGGTGGATTCCCAGTTGAAGTTTGCAATAAAGAGATCATTCAGGAATAAGCCTTATAGTACATTTCACACTTTGGAAGCCAATGACTTAGAGTATGTATAGGTATGAAAGATCACAACGAATAATTTTTTAAAATCACTATTGCTGGAAAGCCCTATTTGTTTATTGTAAAGTTCCCTTCTGGATAAGCCTTCAAAGTGCCAAGTTCTTGAGCAGCTTATTTGATTAAAGAAATAGATTTTCAAAACTACTATAAAGCAACCAAATGACAAGAGTGAGCACATAGCTAATAGGAAATAACAATGTATAACACCCAGCATTTCAGGATTAGCAAAGAAAAGAGTATTGTAGGGAACTGATATCCACTTAAATATAAATGAAAACTATTTCTCAACTCTCTTTTTTTTCCTTAGCCTAGTTATACACAGCCATCTGGAGAAGCTGTGCTAAATTTCCTACATCTCAACTTTAAAAAACACAAAAATCAATGCCACTCCCTTTCATTATCCTTTCTCCAGATGGAGTTGATTCATTGGAGATAGTTAAAATATGCAAAACTAACTCTTTTTTAGCTCCTGTAACTATATATGAGCAACAAAATAGATAATAACCATACAGCATAATTTTACAGTATCTTCTTTGTCTCCAACACCATTAATTTTTTCATCCTGACATTTATAAAAGGAAAAGTGTAACCTGTTTGATTTTGGCAGTCAGTAATGTATTCAATTCTCTTCGATAATTTTGCATACAACAAAATTAAATTGCTGAAAACATAGCATCATTTGTAAATTCATAGTAAAAATATAATGCACTGTGAACATTGATGACTTGTTCAGACAGAGGTTTAAAATGTATATCTGTATGTGATTTAAAGATATATCTACTTATGATTGCATATAAGTCTAAAGATACATATATATAGTCTCCTAATACTAACTTGAAAAAGAGTACCTTTTTACCTGAATTGATTTTACAACCAATCTTATGCCCTAACAATACAATATTTTCCCACTAGAAAGTAAAAGGATACAGAATCCTGAACAAGTCACTAATGTCCTCCTCCTTCAGTTTTGTTTTGTTTGAAAGATCAAAAAAACAATATGTATTCCTGTTCACTTACGCCGAGTATGAATCATTTCTAGCTGAAAAGAGAAATTGACCTGATCATGACCTTATCTTGAAAAAGTATGGCTTGAGTTAATTATAGTGGATTTTGGTCCCATCTTGCCTCAATGGTAAGTTACAGGAGAAGGAGAGAAAAGAGCACAACTTTAATGAAAACTTTATGAGAATATATATAATATATTTAAATTCTGGTTGCACAAAGATTCCTTGAATTTGGCTGATTAGATTTGCTAGTATACTAGTACATAGGAGAAACACCTCAGTGTATTTATGGTATATCCAATATTTAAGACATACTTTGTTCAGTGTAAAATTCATTTACAGGAATTTAATTGTAAGTAGGTATGTTTTGTTTATTTAAAAATTTATTAGTATTCATCACCCTCTGGTACTAATATAATTTATAAATATATAGAACAAAGCTAATAAAACTACATACAGGTAACTAATGTGTAATTTTTTAAAAAAAAATTAACCTTTCTCAGAAAAAGTATAAGATTCTAACCAAAATCAGAGTAGTGAAAATCTGTGATTTTGGGGTTGAAATGTTTCGTTTTTCTTCTAGACCATACCAATCTAGATTTATCAAGATGAGTGGTGGTTTTCTAGATGTAAATCTTCCAAAATAAGTAGTTGTTCACATTGTTCTGGTCCCCAAAGACCTAAGAACAGTACATTGCTCACCCAGTTTAACCAGCACAAAAATAATATGCTCCCTCTTCACTAGTAGCTAAAGATGGTATTAATGAGGTGCTTATTGCACAACCAGGATCTTGAAGTAAAAGACTCATTCATCTTGCCACCATTTCCATGTCCTAAGCCCTTCTAAGCAGATTGAAAAATGATCTATAGTTGTCTTAAATTCTCCAACTTCTAAATACCAAGAACAAGGAGCAAAGAATGCAGAGAGCTAGCCCCCTCTTAGCTGCCATACCTCTTCTCCTGAGGCCCTCCCCTCCTCTCCAAATGCAAGAGTAATTTTAAAACTGACATCCTAATTGTACTCCATATTCTGTTCATTGGTCTGGTCATTAATACTAAGGTATTAATCTACCTTTCTCACTGACCGAGCTCAGAATCTAGGAAGTGTAGTGAAGTGTAATTCGATCTACCTCCAAATTCCACAGAGCCACACCATCCAAATAAAAGATTTTTTATTAAATTAAATTCACCATAACTAAGGAGTAGATCTCTTTTATCGATACATAGTCCTTGTGAGGAGATGGCCAGAGAAAGTACTCTTCTTTGTTACCATACAGTGGGTTATAAATAGTAAGAATACTTAATAAATGTTACTAGGGTGAGATTCAATGGTCCTCTTTTGCTGACAGGAATACCTGAATCAGCAAGAATGGGGGAAGGTAATTATCCTTGCTTGATATCCTTTAAAAGTCTATTCCAGGGAATACCTTTTGGGAGTAAATCATGAGGCTATGAAAGCGAATGCAGAGAGAAAGAGGTGTACTTATAGAAGCAGATGCTTACTATGAGCTATGGATTCCATCCATTTTTAATCTGCGGCTCTTTCTGAATTTTTTAGCCAACTTTGCACCTGAATTTCCCCATTCAGTTTAGGCTTTATCAACTCTACATAATAAAAGGTACTGAAATTAAGTTACTAATATCTATGTATGTTTTAAGATAAGAACTCTTGTCAGAACGATAACATTTTATGATATCATATAAGTAACACAAAAAGACACTGAAAAGTTCACAAAAGGATGTTAATATTTGACATAGCAGGAATAAGAAGAGATACTTAAATAAAAATAAATAATAAGAATACTAAACAGAGTTAGTAAAAGATTGTATGATTAAATGGGCTCAGAATATCCAGGAACCGATCTTATTGTATCAATGGGAGAATATTTGGATTAGAAATGTTAAAATTACACAGGCCCAAAATTTGAGGGAAAATTTTTATAAAATGTTTTATAGGTGGCATTTGGATCCAAAAAATTGGCTTGTATGTATCCTAACTTACAGCCCAAATGTTGGAGGTGTGGTTGTACTAATGCAACTTACTTTCATGTTTGGTGGACTTGTAAGAAGGTTAAAGCTTTCTGGATAGTGATTTGGTGGAACATTCAAAAGATTTTTAAAAAGAAGATAAAGTTTACTCCTCAACTATTTTTATTGGGTATTTTTGTGGATTTAGATGTTAATAAAACTATTTTAATGTTGAATTTAATAACTGCAGCAAGATTACTTGTAGGTTTATACTGGAAGAAGGATTCGCTGCCTACTTTAGAAGAATGGATACTTAAGGTTTCTACTTTAGCGGAAATGGCAAAAATTTCTGCTTATTTAAAGGACCATACACAAGAAAAAATTATTATAGTGTGGAGAAGGTGGATAGATTATATTCAGAATAAATATGGAACTTTAAAGTTCCATTTATTTTATGATTAATTTTTTTCTTGAGGTTATAATTACTATTTATAGATTCTTATATTTGATTTATAGTAGATTTGTTTATATTATTATTATTATTATTTTAGAGAGAGTTAAGGGTAATGTATGAATTTGTTTATTGTATAGAATTTTTTTTGTTTTAAAAGTTATAGATTGTGCTTGTTTTGTTTATAATAACCCTGTATTTTGCTCTGGGAAGTGGGGGGGTAGGGGGAGGGGAGGGGAGGGGTGGGATTAAGTATATATAGAAATATTAAAGTGTGAAATAGATGGAGTAATTTAGAGGGAGATGCCTGCCGCTCTGGTGTTTCCCCTGAACTGTATCCGAAGAGGGATAAGAGGGGAGGAGGAGGGATGGAAGGAAGTTGGATGGGAGGAAGGGATGAGGGGAGAGAGGAGAGGAGAGGAGAGGAGAGAGGGAGTAAGGAAGGAAGGCTGAGAGGGCGGACGCAGTCGGGGGGAGATAGACGAGCGACACCTAAGGTCTTATTTTAAAGGTATTTTTCTCTTTTTTAGTTTTATATATAATGTATGGAAAGTATTATATGTATTGAAAATTTAAATAAAATTTAAAAAAAAGAATACTAAAATTGCTAATTTCAAATAATATGTTACATTATTTCTGAATACTGAATACTGAAACACTATTTCTTTTCTTAATTTTCTCTAATGAACAAACACCCAACAAATATTAATTATATAGAAACATATTTTTGGTTTTGTTTGTTCATTTAATTAACATGTTTATTAAGTTAACATAAATTCTTGATCCTGTCACACTAATTTGATACTTGTTTGGACTCATCATTTCATAACATCAAAAATAGACTGATTATTGTTACAATTTGAATTGTGCTAAATTTAATTCTCAGAGTGAGAAATCTGCATTTTAACCCTTCTATTTTTCCAATTACAAACTTTTATATTAAGTTAAAAAGTGGGGGTACCAGAATGTAATCCTGTCCCTGCCCCCCCATTGTGAATGGTTTTTCTGTCTGTCTTCCATTTCATAATTATGTTTCTCAAATCAACAGATGCTAGGACTATTCTGAATTTTGGTTCTTAGATTTAACATTCGCATTCCCCAATTCAGTAGTGACATTTGCCAAAGATTTCAATGCTAGGATGGGATAATGGGACTCTTCTTCAACACTATAATGCCTCATATTGCTCTTTGATTGGTCTGTCCTCATGGAAATCTAAAGATACCAGGATCAACCCAGTGGGATGGAGACTGTTGCAACTGATGATACAACTCAACATGAAAATCCTTCATGAATCTATGTTCACTGATCCAGGGGGCAAACTAAAATTTTGGGTTTCCAGGGGGATTTTTGCTTTAGATTATGTGCTAATTTCTAATGGTTTTGCCTCCTATTATAAACATTTGTGTATTTTTCCTCTGCTGGTCTATGATTGAATAATGATTGATTGATTGACCTGGATAGTTCCAACTAGCAAGTGATCACCTATCAGTAGCAGATCCTTCTCTATTAATTTAATTGAGTGCAGCCAAGTTTATAAACCCCTGATTCCCTTGACACCAACAGTTGGTATTCCAAAGACCTTGGGCTACAGTGGTTGGTTCCCCCTTTGTTGGAAGCCAATTGTTGGTGGGATGTTTTTGGGGCTTGCCAGGTATGCCATTTTGCTCTTCTTTTTTTCTTGTTCGAGTCTGGTTCTGTTTTTGTTTATCTCTGTTGTGCTGCCTTTAAATTGTTTTGGTGTATTGTGTTCATTTGGAGTTGGGTGACATTTAAGTGAATAAATAAATAAAACAATTATTTTCATCCGTATGGTCCCATAAGCTGCCTGTGGTTATAGCTCAATTCTTTGCAGCCTCAGCAGTTAATTGTTTGAAATAAACTGTAAGTGTGAGTAACAAGGCCTGTTTAACAATCACTCTATGCCAACAAATTATTATTTTAGCTCAAAACAGCAAAACTGATGGTGAAGATACAATTTTAACAGAACTTCTAAAATCTAACCTTGCTTGGTGGGCATCTGTGCTAGCTCTCCTTTTTACTGCCAAAAATATTTTACAATTCTCTTTTCTAAAAATCCATTATTTCCCCTAGGTACAAAAAGAAAACAAGTCAAATCCTGCAAATTATCAGTCTATTAGTCTTTTATATGTCATTAAAATTAATTATAATCCAAGTTTTTATAGTATAAAGTCTTGAAACAGATATTTTCTAATAACACTTTGGCTGCAGACCAGGCAAGCTTTAGACTTGCCATTTAACTATGGATCAATGTACAATATTGCATCACCTACCTAAGATATATAGTCTCTCCAGATGCACACACTACTATATCACTTTCATAGACCTCAAGGCAGCCTTTGGTTCTATATGACATGTGAGACCATAGCACCGATCCATCATCTTCCTAAACTGATAATATATCTATAGTTTGTCACCACCATGCAAATCAAAGTACATTGTCACAGAGGCTTGACTGAACTTATCCTCCTATTAAAAGATACAAAATAAGGCTTTATTTCAGCTCCATTATTGTTTAATCTATACATTAACGATATTGGTGAAGTTTTTGCATCATCTTTTGCTCATTCCACTCTGTAATGATATGTTGGAATGAGCTTGGGAGACAGGAAGGAGAACTACAGAATAGACAACAATCAGATAAGAGGTAACTGAATTTGCAGAAGCATTAGAATCTGACAAATGTCTCAGAAGGGACACTACCTATTTTCTTGGACTGTAAAGGCAAGTGGGGAGAGATGTACTTTCAGACTTGCTAGATTCTGTTAATGTAGTCTTACAATAAATTTAGAGATAGCACTGTTAGGTTTGCTTCTTGTCTGATACATTCCTATTCTTCCCTATGCTAATGATGTGGCTATTCATGTTCACCCAGATGGGCCTGTGTAGATTCCTTGGAGCATGATCTTCTTACTGCTTTAGGGGAAATATTGAGATTAATTACTCTAAAGCTAGTATTTTTCAGAAAGCAGTTCAAGTCACTACTTAACTGGAAGATTTATTGAATAGGTCATGGCTTTTAAGTGTTTAGATATTCAATTTTCAGTCTTCCACACCCTGGACCAATCAAATGAGAGAGTTCAGAAAAACTTTACATTTGCCTTCCTGGCTTTTGCTAAGATCAGATCACTTCCAGCTGTCTTGCTGGTTTTTTTAGTTATAAAAGGAGTTTAGCAGCCTGAAGAGGAAACCCCAAATGTTAGTTTCACATGATCATTGGAGCAGTGACCCAATGAGATTGGAATCACTAACTCAGAGTCAGCCAGGCAGTGAGGCTTAACAGAGGATGGAAAGAAGGGAACAACTAAGTGCCTGACAACAGTGAATTTTATTTTGTTATCTGAACAAGTTTTTTACCAATTATATCTCTGTGTTAGGTTTCTAGGTTAGAGGAGTCTTTACCGTCTTTGATTAAACTAAACC
Source organism: Crotalus tigris (assembly GCF_016545835.1). Classification (NCBI taxonomy): domain Eukaryota; kingdom Metazoa; phylum Chordata; class Lepidosauria; order Squamata; family Viperidae; genus Crotalus; species Crotalus tigris. The sequence continues at coordinate 191,302 of NW_024097731.1, forward strand.
TCCCTTCAGCACATTCATGATCAAACTATGTTTTTGAGAGGCATTTGCTTCTACATGCTACTAATCTATTTAATAATTTATTTTTATTTCTTTATTAAATTGGTAAATTTGTAAGGCGACTATTGTATTTGGAAGATCCTCAAGAGATTTAAGATGGAGTGCTTAGGACCAAAAAAAAAAGCCCACAGAGTTGCAGAGCAATGGCTGAGTTTAAGATGGCAAATTCTATCTGTGTCATCTATCTGATTTTCAGAATCCTTTCTTTGTGAGGGATTAAGTCAATCAGCTTCATCTTATCTGTGAACTTGGGTATTTGTTACTAGGTTTACAGTGAAAAGAAAGTGGTTGCTATCAGGTTGGATATCAATTGAAAAAGAGATGGCATGATGTAGTAACCTAGTGGTTGATACTAAAGTAAAATCAAAAGATCAACCTATTCCACAATCCTGTTGATGGATGCTTAGAAGACCAATTTGGTGCTATTTGGGTAGCCTCTATCCCTTATATTTAATTTTCATGTCTTCTGGACAGTACAGGTAGTCCTCGACTTACAAGGGTTCAGTTAGTGACTGTTCAAAGTTACAACAGCATTGAAAAAAGTGACTAAAGTCTGTTTTGCAAACTTATAACTATTGCAGCTTCCTCATGGCCATGTGATCAAAATTCAGACACTTGGCAACTGACTCATATTTAGGACAGTTGCAATGTTCCAGGATTATGTGATCATCTTTTACGCCCTTCTGACAAGCAAAATCAATGGGGAAGCCAGATTCATTTGATAACCATGTTACTAAGTTAAGAACTGCAGTGATTCATTTAGCAACTGTGGCAGAAAAAGTTGTAAAGCGGGGTAAAATTCATTTTAAAAATGTCTCACTTAGCAACAGAAATGTTACCTGTAGTGAAGGGGGGGAGGTAAACAATTGATCAGAAGAGAGAGATTAAAGCAGATAAATGAGATTTTGTCATTTACCCTTAGTCTGGCATTGAAGAAACCAGCATGGTTGCACAAAGATCTCTCTGATAAAGTGAAAAACAAAAAGAATAAGAACAAAAAATGGAAAGAGGGACACATAACTAAGGCAAAATATCAGCAGATAGCCTGAATCTGCAGAGATGAAATCAGGACAGCAAAGACTCAGAATGAACAAAGACTTGCAACAAAAGTCAAAGACAATTTAAAAAGTTTCTTTCAACATATAAATAGCAAGAAAAAAGTCAAGGAAACAGTCAATCCACTAAAGAGAGAAGCTGGCAAGGAAGTAACAGGCAGTAAAGAGAAAGCAGAGCTGCTTAACTCATTCTTTGTATCAGTTTTCACACAAAAAGAAACTATAGCCCAACCTACCAAAAACCTAACTGTAAAAGACAGACTAGAAATAAAAATTAAAATAAGCAAGAAAATGGTAAGAGAACCCCTGTCTGACCTTGAAGAATATAAATCACTGGGACAGATTACATCCCAGAGTTCTGAAGGAGCTGACAGATATTATCTCAGAACCATTGTACCATATCTTTAAAAAACCCTGGAGCACCAGGTAACTACCAGAGAATTGGAAAAGAGCTGATGTGGTTCCCATCTTCAAAAAAGAAAAAAAAAACTAACCCAGGAAACTACAGACCAATCAGCTAACATTAATATCTAGGAAGATACTGGAAAAGATAATCAAAACAGGTCTATAAACATCTAGAAACAAAGTTATAACTAGTAGCTAGCATGAGTTTGCTAAAAACATATCATGCCAAACGAATATTATTTCATTCTTTGACAAAGTGACTAAATTAGTAGACCAGCAAAATGCTGTGGACATCATACTGTATATATAGACTTCAGCAAGACATTCAACAAAAAAGACCACAACCTACTTCTTCTAGCATCACCACTAGGTGGATTTGTAACTGGTTGACAAACTGTACTCAACAAGTAGTCCTTAATGGCACTATGTCTACATGGAGGGAAATAAGCAGTGGGGTACCACTAGGTTCTGTCTTAGACCCAATACTCTTCAATATTTTCATAAATGTCTTAGATGAGGGAATAGAAAGGGAACTCATCAAATTTACAGATAACACTAAGCTGACAGGAATAGCCAATACCCCAGAGGACAAGCTCAGTATCACCAAAAATCTTGACAGACTTTAACGAAGGGCCCTATCCAACAACATGAAATTTAATGTGAAGAAAAGCAAGGTTTTACATCTAGGCAGGAAAAACCAAAGGCATAAAGACAGAGTAGGCGAAACCTGGCTCAAAAACAGTAACTGTGAGAGGAATCTTGGAATCCTAGTGAACGATCACTCAAACATGAACCAGCTGTATGCTGCAGCAGCCAACAAAGCTAATACAATCCTTGGTTGTATAAACAGAGGCACAGAATGAAAATCACGTGAAGTATTAGACTGCTTTATAAAGCTTTAATAAGGCCACACTTTGACTATTTCATCCAGTTTTGGTCACCACATTACAAAAAAGATATTGAGACTTTGGACAAAGTACAATGAAGAGCAACTAAGATGATTAAAGGTTTGGAGACTAAAACATATGAAGAATGGTTGCAGGAATTGGGTATGGCCAGTCTAGAGAAAAGAAGGACCAGGTGTGACATGATAGCAGTATTCCAGTATTTGAGAGGCTGTCACAAAGAAGAGTGGGTCAACTTATTTTCCAAAACACCAGAAGGAAAGGTAAGAAATGATGGAAACTAATCAAGCAGAGAAGCAACTTGGAATTGTTGCTTAATTGTCCTAACAGTGAGGACAATTAACCAATGAAACAGCTTGCCTTCAGAAGTTGTGAGTGCTTCATCACTGGAGGTTTTTAAGAAGAGACTGGACAGTCACAATCATTACTCATGACCAGTTAGTTATATTCGTCCATCAATTTCGATGAAGACCTTGACATCTTGTGGGTTATGGGCCATCAACGATGTGTCCGTAGGTGGCTAATAAGACCGATGTTAGCACGGAATGTCTTTGAAAGCACTACCAGTTAGTAATAGTGCTTTCAAAGGCATTGGATCTTTAAATGCTATGTTAAGGTTGCTATAAGTTGTATAACTTGGTGAAGATATTTGACTACTGGATATGTGAGTGTGGTGTTATCATCTGTTAAAAAATAATAAACATAGAATTTGTGTGGGCCTCATATTTAAAAATTATTGGAGAGCTTATCTTGGACATCATAAAAAGAACACTGCATGAGCATGTGAGTGATAATTTCTACCTCCCTGGATCCACAAGGGCAAAGTCTCCACAATTAAGAAATCCCATGAAATCTTCCTGCCAGTAGAGCTGATGGGAGTCTCATAAATCATCCCACACCATATATAGCTTTTCTCACAGAATTGTAGAATCTCCCATCCATGCTTTGCTTTCTGTCTGATTGGCAGTGGTTTGATCTCTAGAAGCCATGCATTTCCTTGTTCCTGTTGTCATCTCTGATCGATCAGATCTTGCACAATTTTGAAGCACCCAAAATTTTGTTTACTAGAAGCAATAATACAAGGAGGAGATACACCATGAACAGTAATAGCCCTTTCAACTGTTCTCTGGGTAGAGGTATTCATGTTTACAACTAAATCTATTTAACTGACACATCTGAAGCTAGTTACAAGAAAGGTTGTAGAAGTGTCAGATTTAGAAATGGTTTGCACTGTAGAAAATAGATATCTCAATTAGCAAAAACAAAAAAAAATGGAAACAAAAAAAACCAGAAAAAAAAACAGGTTAGCATATGTTGCTGGCTACTGCCAGAATGCATTCTGTAAAGAATGAAAGACGCAAATATAGTAGCATAAAAAGATACACATCACCATATTTTAAATGAAATGCTCAATGGTGGAAAAAATAATTTTGTGTTCAAGACCCACAGGTTGTACATTAAAAAGATTTTCTTGCAATCCATCACAGTAGGGAGCATACTTCACAAAACTGATGACATTCTTTTAATTATGCTGGTATTTCACAAGTCTCCTACCTTACCTGAACAGAGTAATACCTTATAGAGGTAGTTATGCACCACAAAATTGCATAAGATAGAAAGGAGATCAACGGAAAACAGATATATTTAGCAAGTTTTTAAAGAAAAGGGTGTTGATTAGTAGTGATTAACTATACAAGCAGGCAAAATGCAGTGATTAGAGTTCAGAGAATTGATATACATGGAGCTGTGTTTTACATTTTTGGGAGCCACACAATCTGCTTGATATGCAAGTTTCTCAATGCTATTTATTTCCATTCTGAGTACTTGCTTCAGAAAATGAAAAATAAATAAATAAAAGTAATGATTTCGATGCCATATTTCTTTACATGAAACATGATCTCTAAGAAAAATATATTTTTCTCACTTTTATCAAATAATGTTCATGAAGGCATTAAAGTTTCTAAAAATGGTTTCCAAGGGGTTTTGCTTATTTATTATTTGAACTTTTGTTGAAAGAATTCTAATTTTAACAGTAATGTTTTGAGGTATGCTGTAAAAAGTAAAATAGCTAAGAAACATTCCTTAGTTTTATCAGAATTCTAAACTGTTACAGTTAAGAAATCATACATATTATTGGCTTATTTGGTACTGAAACAAACTTACAGGTTTTGTGAGTTAATAATTTATCTTTAGGCAAATTAGACTCTGAAGAGAGACTCACAAGGCACATACTCAGGCTTTGCTATTATGTCTCAATGAAACTTTATATTTAGAATGCAATTTTAATTTCTAAATGTCCAACATGTAAAATATGGTTTAAAACTATGTATGTATGTATGTATGTATGTATGCATGCATGCATGTATGTCCAGTCTTTACAAATAGACTTATCATTTGCAATTTAGACATTGCACCAAACCTGGATTAATATAATCAGTATTCTGTCAGTCCATGACAAACCATGGCTTCTTTTACAATTTGTCAGTGCCGAATACTAGTATGCTAGCTCAGAGATCATGCTGAATCATAATTAATCTTCCTTCTAAAGCAATGCTTCAATTAACAGTATCTCTAATCTTCCCAGTCATAGTACACAGAAATATCTATATATGTCAGAATCCAATTATATTTCATCTTTAGTTATCAAATTTAGAAAACCCCAATTCTGCCTTCTCTGGATTCTGCCATAAGAGGGAGAGAAGGGGGAGAACAAAGGGGCTTTATGGCCCTCACTTCCTTCAGTATACTTCTAAGGAACTGAATGTGTGTATTGCAAAAGAACTAACCATAAGAATGGGGCCGTTTTCCTTTCATGTAATTTCTTTGAAGTCTCCATCCAGCCGGGCAGTAATGAAAAGGGGGTGGAAGTGTAATGCCTGAGACTGTCGCTGAAAGAGGGGGTTGATTGGGTGGGGCTACTGGGGAAACCCTTAAAACCTTGAATTGGAGAGCTTGGACCCCAAGTCCTGTCTAGAACGCCTGCAACCATTTTCTCTTAATAAAGGATTCCTGTTGGAAGAATTATTCCAAGAGTTCTGTCTTCTTAAGATGCAAAGTGGGGTGGGTCCTTACATTAGACAGGACTTGCAAAATTAATCCACCTGGAAGGGAGACCCTTGCCGGGGGATTTTGCAAAAATTTACCATGTCAGACAATGGAGCAAGAGAGGGGGAAAACTCCCTGGAAAGAGAGCCGCTGACCCAACTGGAACCTTGCCAGATGTTGGGATCCGAGAGGTCAGATTCTTCAGGAGAAGAAGTGGTGGAGACATGGGACCACAAGCCTCGCTGGTCAATGGGCGTTGGAAAGAAAAGTGAGTGGGGAAAGGAATCAAGAAAGGTGACCCTGAGACGGGGGACCAAGCAACCAGAATGGAAGCAGGAGATGGAGAAATCCCTGCACGCAAGTGAAGAGGGAGGAAGCTGGGCACCGTACTCAGACTGGATACTAGAGAAAGCTATTGACCTGATGAAGAGAACTCTCAGCTCCCTAGGAGAGGAGAATCCTGAGCCCTACGGCCGCCCCAGCTCCTGGAGCCGCAAAGGGAGAGACACCGAGGGGGACATCTGCTGATCCAATAGTCCCCACCCCCTACCGGACCACAGATGGCAATCTGGACGGAAGACACTACCACCAACAACGGAGGCACCGATCCATTCCAAGACGTCCACCGTTGGAGGTGAAATTCAAAGGGTAGCCAACACGCTTGGGGTTTTTCCTAACCCAAGTCCTCAGCTACATGGAGGAATACGGGCAGGACATTCCCAGCGACAAAGCCCGCATCCGGATCGTGCAATCTGCTCGGGATGGACCGGCTGCAGATTGGGTGGTGAACTTGCATGACTCCAATGCCCCAGAACTCAGTAACTTCAACCGTTTCATGTCCTCTCTGAGAAGACAATTTGAAGACCCCCTGGCTGATCGCAAAGCCCGTGAAAGGATAAAACTGATGAGGCAAGGCAAACGCCCGGTGGCTGAATATACACAAGAATTCCGGGCCATTGCCAGCAAACTGAATTGGCCAGAAGACATCCTCCTTAGCCATTTCAAAGACAGACTAAATTATGATCTATATGACGCTTGTCTGCCCCGAGGGGACCCACACCAACTTGAGGAATGGTACGTCTTGGCAGAGGAAGCAGAGATCGACATATTGAAGAGATACCACCAAGGAAAACAATGGAGCCACCCCCCGCCTGAGCTGACACACGAACTGGTGAAATCATTGGCTACAGCCAAGAAGCAAATGGGGTGTTTCAAGTGCGGAAGAAAAGGACATTGAGCTGTAGAATGCCGCTCAAAGGCCCCCCAGCACAACCCAGACAGATCCCCAATCAACAGATCCGGAAAGTCTTCAGCTAAGCCAAAAGAAACTGCCATGAGAATGATGGAAATTGCGGAACCCTCCACTTCTGCTCATCAAGGGGAAAGAACTCCAGCCTACACCACAGGGCCGGTGGATGCCTCAGATGACAGCTCGGAGGGCGAACCCCTGGTAAGTGGACACATCACACCCATCTTCAAGACAGTGACTATATTAATTCCCCCCATGCCCGAAGCTGTGAAGGTGAAAGCCTTAATAGACTCTGGCTGCACCCGCTGCCTCATTAGCCCAACACTAGTGGGTAATCTGGGCATCCCATCGAGGAGACTGGAACAACCAATCTCATTTGGCCAGTTAGATGGATCCATAGCAGGGGGGGGTGCCAGCTACCCTAGCCACTCTACCAATACACCTCTCCCTGGGCAAACATGAAGAGGACATAATGTTTGTGGTGACCCCAGGCATGGAATGCCCAATGATTCTAGGGATGGAATGGTTGAAAAAATGGAACCCCTGGGTAAATTGGAGGACGACAGAAATCAAATTCCTGAAGGGGGACCATATGGACTTAAAACCCCAAGGGAGGCTACCAGAATCAAGAATAGAAAAAGCATCCATAGGAGAGGAAAAAGGATTAACAGAAATACCAGAGGAATATAGAGACCTTGCTGAAGTTTTCAGTGAGGAGAGGGCGAATGAGCTCCCCCCCCCACCGACCCACAGACTGTACCATTGAATTCAAACCTGGGGCAAAACTCCCGAAGCCCAGATTATACTCCATGAGCCCAAAGGAGAAGGAGGAAATGGAAAGATTCATTAAAAAAAACCTAGAGAGAGGTTTCATTGAACCAGCCAAGCCTAAAGTGGCTGCCCCGGTCCTTTTTAGAGAGAAGAAGGATGGCTCTTTACGTTTATGCGTGGATTATAGGGCCCTGAATACAATCAGTGAAAGCAACCTATACCCGCTGCCCCTCATGAAAGACATGCTGTCACACCTATCGAAAGGGAAATTTTTTTCTAAACTAGACTTAAGGGAAGCTTACTATCGAGTGAGAATCAAGGAAGGGGACGAATGGAAGACTGCATTTAACTGCCCCATGGGTGCTATCAATTCAAAGTCTTGCCATTTGGATTACAAGGGGGCCCTGCAGTCTTTATGCAATTAATCAATGACGTTCTAAGGGAGCACCTGTTTAAGGGGGTCCTTGTTTACTTGGACTCATTCTTATCTTCACTGAAACAAAAGAGGAACATGTCAACCTTGTCAGAGCGGTTTTAAAGAAACTGCGAGCCTCCCACCTATATGCCAAACTCTCAAAATGCGAATTCCACCAGGAAAGGATAGACTACCTAGGTTATCGCATATCCCCCCAGGGCATTGAAATGGACCCAGAGAAGGTCAAAGCAGTATTAGATTGGGCCCCACCCCGCACAAGAAAGCAACTACAAAGTTTCCTGGGCTTTGCAAACTTTTACCGCCAATTCATCCCCTCATTTGCCCAGATAGCCTTGCCCCTCACTAACTTACTAAAAACGAAGGGAGCATCCTCAGTAAAACCTAGCCAGACACTAACATGGACAATGGAGTGTCAAGCAGCGTTTGAGAGACTAAAGAGACTTTTTTCTGCCGAACCAGTACTAAGGCACCCAGACATGGACAAATCCTTCGTAATACAGGCAGATGCAAGTGATGTGGCAGTGGGGGCTGTTCTATTACAAGAAAACAATGAAGGGGTATTGCAACCCTGTGCATATACATCCAAGAAACTCACGGAAACAGAACAGCGCTGGCCCGGATGGGAGAAGGAGGCTTATGGGATACGTTGGGCATTACTCATGTGGTGACAGTTCCTGGAAGGCAACAAAATCCCCTTCCAGGTGTGGACTGATCACAAAAATTTGGAAGCCCTGAAAATGTCCAGGAAACTCAATCCCAAACAAGCCCGCTGGTCCCAGCATTTTCACCAGTTCCAATTTAAGCTCAAACATTTACCAGGAAGAAAGAACTTCCTGGCAGATGCACTATCTCGCATGCCCCAATATAACAGCGCACAAACCACAGACTCTAGACCAATAATGGCAGAGTCACAACTGGCAGCACCAGTAACCACAAGAACCCAAGCCAAATTAAAATCACAACTGGACAGCCAAACTGGAATTGAATTCAGAAAAAATTTGGAAACAGATGAATGGTTCCAGAAAAACAAAAATGTGTGCACAATGAGAGACGGGTTGCCTTGGGTAGGGGAAAAATTATATATACCAACAACTCAAAGAGTCACTTTCATGCACCTTTGCCATGACACAAAATCAGCAGGGCATTTTGGATTTGTAAAAACTTTACATTTAATTAAACGGCAATTTTGGTGGCCATCCATGAAAAAGGACATTGAAAGTTATATAGCCAGTTGTCCAAAATGTGCCACGGCAAAGAGGTTGCAAGGGAAATTGCCAGGACTATTGCAAACAGTGGCAAGTCCCTCAGCCCCCTGGAGAGAAATAGCCATGGATTTTATAGTGGAATTGCCAGAAAGCAATGGGAATACTGTTATCTGGACAGTCACGGACCTTGTTTTCCAAACAGGTGCACTTTATCCCTTGCCAAAAGATTCCCACTGCAAAGGCCTTAGCAAAACTTTTCATCCAGCACTTTTACAGATTGCACGGGGCACCCCAACGCATCATCTCTGATAGGGGAGTGCAATTTACGTCTGCATTTTGGAAGGAATTTTTATCCCTCTTAGGGACCACTCAGGGACTGACATCTAGCCATCACCCTCAGACAGATGGACAAACGGAACATTGTCATTCAGTACTTGAGCAATATTTGAGATGTTTTTTAAATTTCCAACAGAGTGATTGGACGGACTTACTCCCTTTTGCAGAAGTTGCCTACAATAATGCAGTCCACTCCAGCAAAGGCTATACTCCTTTTCAAATAGCCAATGGTCAAAGTTTCAGCCCCATGCCAGAATTAACCCCAAATGAACCAATGATCCCATCACTGAAAGAATGGATGGAAAAACTACAAAACACCTGGCCAATAGTTAGAAAAGCACTAGATGAAGCTAGGCAGACATACAAAGCACAAGCCAATAAAAAAAGGATTGAGCCTACACCATTCATTATAGGTGAAATGGTGTACCTATCTACAAAATACCTAAAGTCTCTACAACCCTGTAAAAAACTTGGACCAAAATATATAGGGCCTTTTCCAATTAAAAGAATCATATACCCAGTAACAGTAGAATTAGAATTACCAAAAAATCTCAGGCAAATACACCCAATTTTTCATTGCAGCTTGCTGAAAAGAGAGCATCAGTCACCTCTACGGCCAAAAATCCCCCCACCACCACCTCCAATCATGGTAGAGGGCGAACAACACTTCGAAATAAAGGAAATCCTTGATTCTAGGAGATATCATGGAGCAACTCAGTACCTAGTTGCCTGGAAACACCTCCCTGCCTCACAAAATGAGTGGGTCCATAAACGTCATGTCAGAGCCCCGAAGCTATTGAAGAAGTTTCACACAGAGTACCCTAACAAGCCTGACTAACTTTTATACCTGTTTTGTTTCTTCCAGGTGGATCTCTCTTATTTTGAGGGGGCTGGATGTCAGAATCCAATTATATTTCATCTTTAGTTATCAAATATAGAAAACCCCAATTCTGCCTTCTCTGGATTCTGCCATAAGAGGGAGAGAAGGGGGAGAACAAAGGGGCTTTATGGCCCTCACTTCCTTCAGTATACTTCTAAGGAACTGAATGTGTGTATTGCAAAAGAACTAACCATAAGAATGGGGCCATTTTCCTTTCATGTAGTTTCTTTGAAGTCTCCATCCAGCCGGGCAGTAATGAAAAGGGGGTGGAAGTGTAATGCCTGAGACTGTCGCTGAAAGAGGGGGTTGATTGGGTGGGGCTACTGGGGAAACCCTTAAAACCTTGAATGGGAGAGCTTGGACCCCAAGTCCTGTCTAGAACGCCTGCAACCATTTTCTCTTAATAAAGGATTCCTGTTGGAAGAATTATTCCAAGAGTTCTGTCTTCTTAAGATGCAAAGTGGGGTGGGTCCTTACAATATAGTCATAATGACAATTTAGGGCTTAAGGAACTCTTCAGTTCCCCTCTCTCTTCCATTCTTTATATTTTCAGAACATTAAATCAACTCTGTAAGTGAAAGATAAGGAACTGGTGGTTTCTTTTAAGTGTTGACATGAAGGAAGGATACTGCAATAACAGGCCCAAATGTGCAAATCAATCCCTTTTGAGTGATATAGCAAGTAAAACTGAGGCTCATCCAACCTGACAAATACAGTATTTCTCCAATTCTCCAATTGTCATATGAAAACCATCCCTATTTACTTAGAATTTTTCTGATTTTATGATAACCTCCTCTAGATAATCTGTTTTGCTTCTAGTATATATTTGTCTTTTGGGGGTTGGGATTATTTGTGATATTGGGGGAGTTTTACCACTTATGTTAACAGTCAAGGATAATGGCATCTGGAACACCACAGGGTAATATTTCTGAAAGGAAGTGCTAGAAAAACTTTCAATGTAATACTGAATATGAGGAAAGTATGCAGTTGGGCACAAAAACACTGGTTCACTTCTGTCGTGCCTTATTGCCAGATATTGACATCTGACATCTGAACAGTTCTAACAACAACAATGCAAAGATGTCTCTATAAACCTGTGTTTCATATTCACTTATGATTTTGATCATATTTTAAAACTAATATTTGAGGTATTTGTACACCATTCAGAATCATGAGATTGGAACAGTATAGAAATCATCTTAATTAAAAATCAAACATAAATAATCTATCATGGTGATTATTACTCAAGTCTATGTGCAAAAAACCCTCTCGCTATACCATTGGGGGGGAGTTATGGGTAAGGGCAGCATGATGACTCAGTGGGTAAGACACTGGAAAGCCTGGGTTTGAGACTTGAGCATTGTGCGATGGGGTAAGCGCCTGTCTTCGCCTAGCCCTAGCTCCTGCTTACCTAGCAGTTCAAAAGCATGCAAATAAGAGTAGATAAATGGGTAACACTTCGGTGGGAAGGAAACAGTGATGTTCTGCTGGCCACATGACCGTGGAAACATCTTCAGGCAGTGTTGGCTCATGGCCGCAAAACGGAGATGGGCTCCACCCCCTATAGCAGCGTTTCTCAACGTTTGTGTGATGGCGACCCCCGTCACACGAACGTGCCGCGCATGCGTGGCGCCGCCCCATGCGTGGTGCCGCCCCCATGCGCAGTGTGCATGCGTGGCATCGCCCCCATGTGCGGTGCGCATGCGCAGCGCTGCCCCCATGTGCGGCGTGCATGCGCAGCGCTGCCCCCATGCATGACGCGCATGCGCGGAAGAGCCCCCTGAGGGGGGAAAATGGCGGATCACATTGTTTGGCAACCCCCATAAAATGGTCGATCGACCCCAAATGGGGTCGCGACCCATAGGTTGAGAACCGCTGCCCTATAGTCAGCAACAAGTTGCAGAGTAAAATCCACAGGGACTCTTTTTCTTTTTCATTATGGGTAAAGAGAGATGATATTGAGTGATATTAAGGTTTGATTTGTGGACAATATAATCTAGATGGGGTGAAGCTTGCTGCAACTGATTCTTTGGGCATCAGGGGATATGTGACATCTAGCATATGGAAGCAAATGGAAACGTGGAACTGTTGATGAAGCACATCCAGTCCTCCAAGTACAACTGGAATGCCTGTGGAGATCTAAAAGTAGTGGCTCTGCTGCCTAGAATCCAGACTGGATATACTAAGTACTGTTGTTACATATGTGAATGGGACAGTTATGCAAGAGAGTTGCATTACATTAAAAATAAATGGCCATTCTACAATAATTTGATTCCAAGACAGAAGAACGTGATACATGCGCTACTTGTTGACCTGACAAAAGATATTTTTGCCTCCATTTCAACTTGGACTGATGAAAAATTCTGTAAAAGTGATGAACAAGGAAGCTGAAGGTTTTCATTATCTGAGACAGATGTTTCCAAGAATAACTGACACCAAAATGAAGGAAGGCATATTTTGTTGGCCCATAGATCAGATATGTCATCACTTGCCAGCGGTTCGAAGATCTGATAGTGGGACCAGAGAAAGTGGAAAGCATTCAAGGATGTCGTTGAGAATTTTCTTGGCAACTACTGAGCACCAAACTATATTCAGCTGGATGACAAACTTCTTATAGCATAAAAGACAATGAAGTGCAACATGTCACAGAAGATTCATTTTCTCCCTTCACACTTGGACTTCTTTTCCTAAAGTCTAGATGCTGTCAGTGACAAACATGGTGAAAGATTTTACCAGGACATTGCCAGAATGGTAAAAAAACATCAGGGCAACTGGAATCCATCATTATGGACTGACTGTTGTTGAACACTGCAACAAGATGAATCGTACATTGAGCACAAACAAAAAGCAACAAAACACTTCTGACCCCATTGAACTCATGCGATGTGTCAGAAATATTATGCAATTAAATACATTATAATTATTAAAAGTTAATTTTACATTTCTCAATATTCTCATGTGGTACAGTTATTCTGAAATTATATCAAAATCACCAAAAGGTCTATCATAACCAGCAAAAGTTTTTTAGGAAACAAAAGGTGTTTTTTTAAAAAAAAATGTTCAGCATATTCTATCTGTTCCTGTAGCCTTCTGATCAGAGTGCTGAACATACTTCATATTCGAATACTAGAGATTCATGTATATAGGGAGCATCTTCTTAGATATCTTGCATGTTCATCTCTCTACTATACAGTATTTTAATATACTCCTTCTATCTTTCTTTGATTTCCTTGAATCAGTAACTACAGTATCTGTCCATTGGCATCCTTTAACATATCAATTCAATGTCAGAACCCTTTTCTGAGTTCAGAAATCTTTTGAAAGGCTTTCTTTGCTTTTCCATGCCTTGTTTCCATCTTCTTTTTCTTTATAGATGTACTACTCCTTCTTGTCTCTTCTAACAGCTTTCTGAAATTCTGTATTATGTTCCTTTCTGTTTTTTGTTTTTTTTTTGTCTTTCTTGGCTTTGGTTTCTCTTCTTGACAATTTCAAAGGTTTGTTCTAACATCCAGTTTGCTTTCTTCTGTTTCTTCATCCTGAGCAATCTCTTTACACATTCATCCTTAATGAATTGTTAAATCATTTGATTCTATATCAGTGAGGTTCAGGATTTCAAAGCAATTCCTAATGTTCTTGTTGAAAATAGTGTGTATGTGCTCAAGTTCATATTGTGGAAAGTGGTTGGCTTTCTAATTCTTCTTTAGCTTAATTTGGAACTTGCACAGGAGCAGTTTGTGATCTGCAGTCAGCACCTAGTTATGTCATTGATGTTATAATTGAGCTCCTCCACCTCTTTCTACAATAATATAGTATGTTTGATTTATATGCATGCCATTTGGTAATATCCATGTATAGACACATTATTTTAGTTGCTTGAGGACAGAAACCAAAATCATCCGCTATGAATAAATCATTATAATGACAGAAAATTCCTGCTTCATTTCGGTTTGCTAAGCTATACAGTCCAACTACTTTTTCTTTAACGTTTCCAACTTTCCAGTTACCAGTCACAAGCAGACCCCTCGTTTGCATGTTCTGACAATTTCAAACTGGACTTGATTTTTTTAAAAAAAAACTTACCAACCTTCTTTTCTTCTGCATCCTTGGTTGGAGCATAAACATGAATGATCATCATGTTAAAGGGTTGATCACAATGCCTAATTAAGATTATTCAGTCATTGATTGCATTACAGCTAAGAACTGTTCTTGCTATATCCTTCCCAAAAGTAGTGCCATTCCTTCTTTGTCTTTATGTCTGAAGTATAAAGAGTGTGGTCTCATAACTTAAAGTGTCCAAATCTAGTCCATCTGTGTTCATGGACTAAGATATCAAATTGTAGTCTTTTCATTTAAGTGTTCACTGTATTGAATTTTTCTGTGTTCATTCTTCTTACACTCCATATTTCCACTGTAATTCTGTTGTTGTAGTTTTGTATTTTAACCCTGCATTGTAACAGCAGTAACTAGACATCTCCAAAACAACTAACTTCATTAGTACTTCAAATCATTCTATTTTCTATCCATAGCACTTAGCAATAGCAATAGCACTAGACATATATACCGCTCCATAGTGTTTTACCACATTCTCTGGGTGGTTTACAATGTCAGCATATTGGGTTCCAAACTGGGTTCTCATTTTACTGACCTCAGAAGGATGGAAGGCTGAGTCAACCTTTTGCCCCATCAGCATCAAACTTGGTGCTCTCTGAGCTTTTTTGTTTTCTGGCAGATATTTATTACTCAAACTAACTGACATCAAACTAGCTGACATCATCAAGTTAGCCAGCAAAATTTCATTCTAACCATTGAGCCACCAGGTTCCATGTTGTTCTCTTGATCAAAATACAGAAGTGCTTTACCTTTGCCTTCTTCCATGAAGTATGACTTCATGCCTTAGCAATTGACAGTGAAGTGATCACTACCTCCAGCATTTTTTTATATTGCTACTGCCTAATACTGTATAGGTGGGTATTTGCTTTAGCTAGGCAATTGGTATGACCATCAAACCTTTGGGTAACCTTGGTAGAAATATATCTCTGGACCTATACTCATGACATACTTCATTCATCCCTCCTAGGAACACCCCTCTGCCACTAAAAGGCAGCACAGTGGGATTTGAAGGGTGGAAGGTATTGAGCTTAGTGATTTTTTAAAAAAGAAATATAAATTTTGTTTTACATCAGACTCAGAAGAAGAGTTATTGCAGAAGAAGAGTTTATTTCCCAGACACCAAAACAGAGAACACTTTCTTGTACTGTAGATTGCTACAAGCAGCAATGCCTAATATAAGGAACATAACTCTTCTGAAAATCATAGTGAACTGAGTCACTGATGTAGATGAAGTATTTTGAGATACATTTAATGACAAAGCTTAAGCTTACCACTCCTATAAAACCCTTAAGAGGGTTTTATAGGAGTGGTAGCACTTTAACTCTGCTTTAGAAGCAAACAGACTTTGAGTTTAGATCTTTCAGCATGGTTGCAGTACACCTTTAAGGCACATTTATGCTACATTCTACATTAATTATAGGTTGTGAACCAACTCTAAGTCATATTCCACACAGAGCCATCCAGATATGAGGTTGCCTATATAATCATGGTGGCTTAGAAAGTCAAGACTGGAGCTCATTAGGTAATTATAGAAAAGATCTCATTCCTTGTCACTCTACAATCAATCCCATTTCTGCAAAAATCAAAATTTAGAGTTCTGTTGGTTTCCTGACTTATCATCTGAACTCACTGAAATGCACTTAAGTAACTAAAAGAGTAGATAAGAAAAATCAGAGGCATGGTTCTTGCTTTTATCATGTTGTAAAGAAACCAAGTATTCTATTTTAGGATCTGGGTGTGTTGATGTTTTGTTTTTTGGCAACATTACTGCTTTAAAATGGTTTTAGAGCATTTCAAGCATTTTTTCCCAATGGATACTACCTTTATGTGCAATATTGCCCTATTCCTCTGAGTTAAATGTGTATGGATAGGCCTGTATAAATTTATTGGCTTTTTTGGCATTCAAAAAACTGTGCAACATCCAAGGTTGTAACATCACAGGTTGCAGAATGTTAGGCTGTTTGACATTTTATAAGGCACATGTAAAATTATTTCTAAGTGAAAAATTATCCTCAATATCCTATATTGAGATAATAAGCCTCCATTTGGGTTGAAGCAGAATATCTACTTTAGGGGCTCAATTATAGTGATTTTCATATTTTCATATTTCTTTTAAAAAAATACGTTAGACTGACAAGTTGATGCATTTTCTCACATTATTGCAGTATGGTGTAAGTCATGTAATGGATAGCTTTATTTTATGCTATTTTTGTAATGCATAATTTTATTAATCATATCCTCAGAGATGTGGCAATTCCACTACAATGTGTTTGTGTTTGTCTATGTGCATGTGTGTGTATGTGGCGTGTGTAATATGTCACACTGATAATCAGATTATTTGATATTTTACAAAATGAAAGCTGTGGATTAGCTGGAACCATCTGATTTTTTTTATAGGTTCATTATCATACCTCTCAATGGTCATCCAATTCACTATAATTAGGTTAATACATATTGCTAACCTATAATTTGATTTATTGGGTTTGGCTTAATCAGACTGTGGTTAAAGAAACGACTTAACATGAATGCAATAACCTTAAATTTACCCCAAAATATCAATGTTTTGTACAATGTCATTAATTTTTTAAAAGAGAAATTTAAAAAAACTAACGAGCTAATATTTGGAACAGAGAAAAGAAGAGAGGTTTAAAAAAAGACAAAGTCAAAATTACACAAAAATAAAATATAAAGAAGAAAGAAAGAAAATATACAAGCTTCTGATTTTCTTTACAGCAGTTATAAATGTAAGTTAACCTTTTACTCTATGGTCATAACATTACATATATTTTTTCTAGAATCTATTTTTTTTCTAATCATCAAAATTATATGTTATACTTTCTTTTTTCCCCTGTTTCATACAAAAAGTCTAGAAGAGGTTTCCAGTCAACATTAAACTTAGATAATGCATTTTTTCTGTCCAAAGCACCTTATTCATTCAGGCATTTTTTCTAGTGACATATACCAATGATACATCATTTTATTAAAAATGTCTTTAATATTATAGCATAATGTAAATTTCAATTCTTTCAACCACATATTCTCCCATTGCATAACTAAAAACATGTTCAGCCCTTTTTATGATACATTCTTTCACTTGTTCTTCTGTTTCAAATTTTAGTAAAAGTTTATACATTTTAGCAATGCTCATCAGTTGTACACAGTTCTATTTCCATTTAGGTCTTACAATGCTTAAAACCAAAGTTTTCTTTATCTACTTTAAAAATCTGTAGTAATTATACATAAGAAAACCATTGGCAACTATATCCTTCTGACACCAGATCATCTCTTGGTTTTGTCAAGAAGATATATCTAAATGGAGATATATGTAAACTTGTGTGGCAGGGGAAAAACACAGATTAAAATTCTATTTTGCAGCTAATTATTTAGTTTGGTTGAAAGAGTAGTAGTTGCTGAGAAACAAAAGGTTTTGGAGCTAGAAGAACGCATCTTTCGATTTGGTAGCAAGAATATTTGTGGAATGATAAAGTTAAGATTAATGTAGGTTTTAAAAACCATTTTGTTAGGCAAAGTGAGAATATGAAATAGATATAAAACCAGTTTGTGCTCATAAATACTACTCTGGCTATCAGCACAAGAAAAATATTTTAGAAAAGAAAAAAGTAAACACAAATGGCTATCTTATGGTGACATATTAGATAGAACTTTGTAAAATAATGCAAAACAAACTGTCAGTTTTTCATATGAATATGGATCAGTATTAAATTTCTACCCCAAAATCTTACAGTCTGATAGTTTTCAATGCTGGAAAAAGAACTAAACCCTTGCAAAGGTATAAAAGGAATGGAATCATAATTTCTCAATTGTACCCATAAGGGATTATTTTTTTGGGGGGGGGAATCACCTGAAATCCAAAACAAAACAGAAGCCTCATCCAGTTTTATTTGTACATCCAGTATTTCCTTTTTTCGCACATCATTCTTGTAAATTGATATTTCCAAATTCACATTTAAATCAGTTTTATCTAGTAGAATTCTTTCATCTTTCACAACTTCATTTACAATCAGTTTATAATAGCAAATATTTTTAAATTTTAATTTCTGAGACCACTTCCCCAAATATCCTTAAACACATTTGGTATTAAATATTTCGTTCCATTTTTGTTCCATTCTTGTATTTAGGTATTTCTGCTTTAAATGCAATCCTTAATTTCTTCTGGATTTCTCTAGTGTGCAAACTTCAAAGTCCCATCTTATCTATTTTTAGAGTTAAAAATAACCTCAGCAGTTTCCTATGGGAAAGATTCATATAATTAATTTTAAAATATTATTTCACATCTCTGTGGGCCCTTAATCCATTTATAACTTTTCAAAATCAACATTCTGATCACCCAATTGGTGTTTACTCCCCAAAAATCTTTTTCGGAATCTTTAACTTTGTATTTAAAAATAATTTTGCTGTGAATTTAAGTCCTTAGAGGCTATATTACACTTGTGAGCCTGATGAAATCCCTTGACTCCCAGTTGCACAACACACAAGCGACTGCAGAAACATTAGTTTCTGCTGCCTCCTCATGAGCAGCAACTGTTCAGAGTGCATATGGGCAGCCTTATAAGCTCTCCTTTCTTCAGAGAGATTTCTATGGCTTTTGTCCTATAGTAGATCGAGCCATAATGTTGCCGTCATTGTTCAGGGACATCCATTTACCTTTCACCAGTCCTCACTGGAAATGTCTGAATCTACACTCTTATCAAAGGTTTTTTTTTTTTTTATCTAATAAAACCACTCCTGCACAATCAGTTTCTTTGGTTGTACATCTTAATGTATCAATTAGCTGGCTGATATTAACTGAAGGTTGTTATCCTTTTATGGAAACAGACTGAGCAGGATTAATAGTGGTAATATATTTAGCAATCTCTATGTCAGAAATACAGACAATATTTTAGCAGCCATGTTGTATAAATAAATTGTCCAATAGCTTATATTTTCAAGAGGATCTTTATCAACCTTCAATATTGTCTTTGTGTTCAGTTTATTTGGAGTGTTCACCATGTCATGATGGTGCAGTGGTTAGAATGCAGTACTGCAGGCTACTTCTGCCAACTGCCGACTGCCAGCAGTTCAGCAGTTTGAGTCTCACCGGTTCAAGGTTGACTCAGCCTTCCATCCTTCCAAGGTCGGTAAAATGAGGACCCAGATTGTTGGGGGCAATATGCTGACTCTGTAAACTGTTTAGAGAGGGTTGTAAAGTACTGTGAAGCGGTATATAAGTCTAAGTTCTATTGCTAAGTGCTATGAGAGTTCTGGATAACTCTCTTCCAGCATTGCTTCAGTGATGTCTGAAGAGGAAAAGCCATGTTGGCTTCATGCGAGCAGAACATGGCTCCTGATTTCATGTTCAGCTAATATACGCTTTTCTTTTCAGATGAGTGCTGAGTGTGCACACAGTGCAGGGAATCTCACAGTACTTGATATTTGAGTCTGTGTGGTTAATGCTTGGGGTTATCATATTTGAACCTGCTTTTAAAAAGTACAGTTTGATGGATGGGCACTATTATTGATTGGTCTTCTTTCCCATCACTGCAACAGACATTCTGTTTCTTAATGCTGAAAAGATAGCTCCAACAGAAGCAAGAGAGTGTTTGGCTCTGGGGAAGAAATCTTCCCTGAAACACAAAACAAGGTGTCCCCTTCCAATAATGAATGAGAGTTAAATGAAGGAGGATAAGAGAAAGGCAGGCTTCTTCTGTGGGCCCTTTGAGGGCTGCCTGTTACTGGGCCACAGGGATGGATTGCCTCTGTCTCGGCTCCTCACGGCAACTCTTCTCTTATGGTGTGGACAGAACCTCAGGGCTGCAGCTGATCCTGAAAGAGTGATTATTTCTTCCATGAGCTAGGGCAGGGGTCTGCAACCTTGACAACTTTAAGACTTGTGGACTTTAGTTCCCAGAATTCCTCAGCCAGGCATATCAAAATCCTACATTTTTTCAAATATTTCAAAATTCTAGCCGGAGGGAGTAAAAAATGTAGAACAAGTCCTAGGGAAAAAAAATAGACAAATGATAAAGTGGAGCTTTACCAGAGCGCTCTCATGCTGAGTACTCTAGTCTAGATAATGTCAGAATGAGGTTATGAGCACTTTCAAAAAATGGTGTCACTTTACATTTGCTTATCTATTGCTGTTGTTTTTAAACAACTTTGAACTACATAATCTTAACTCTATTTTTAGAGAAACACACTCTTCCTTCTCAAACTTGTTGCTCCACAGGTATCTTAAGACTATAACTCCCACATTTCTTAGCTGATATGTCTATTGCTGGCTGACAGCTACTGTCACAATACATCCAGCGAAGGCTTGCCCAAGCAAGGATCCACTGCTCAAATTCTGAAACAAAGGGCAATTAATCTACTATTGTTGATGGCTATTGTTTTCATCATAAAGGAAATAAAAAATACTAATCTCCTTAACTGATGTCCTCCATATATGTTGGGCTATAACCTTGATATTTCCTAGCCAATATGCAAGTTGCAATCCAACATATTGGATGGCATCAGATTTGAAAAGGCCAGTCTAGTCCTTAACCTAACTTTCTTTTGTTCCGGTAAATCACCAATAGCCCTCATTTAACCTAGGATGAACTTTTTCATCATATACAACCAGCTTCTCTTAAGTGAAGAGTTCTAAGACTGGACTTGGAATTTTCAATACACCAAGTAAATTCTATATCTATATAATTACTATATATAGAATATAGTAATTCTATAGTTACCTGTGGGTATATACTAGTATGGTTGTTAAAAATCTTTGTTCTGGTGGGATAATCATGACAGTCCTTGTTCCAGAGAGCTAATAAAAACTCACATTTTGAATAGCAAATGTGTCAGACCCCAAACCAAGAATAACACATGGTAATTATTCCAAGCTTAGTTTCCAGGGTACTATCTGCATCTACAATATATCATGGAAACTATTATGGAGGGTCTGTCTTCATCCTCTTCTTGTCATATAAATTGCCTGTTACTCTTCTGGAATTCTACCCTTCCTCCTGGCAATCCACCTGATCACTGCATTTCATCACAAAACATAATCTCATCTTTATTTCTTTTGGTTTGTGTGAAATCTTATGGATTACTGCAAACTGGTTTGTTTAAGGATAAGCCCAACTCTGAGGAAGGTCTTCTATTCAGGGCATGATTTTTAACATTTTACTCCAAAATCGTTCATCAAAACGCACCATCTTCTATAGGTCATCCATTTATTCCTAGCTAATATTCTTTAAATTGGCAGCTGAAGATGCCAGTGTATTTGCCTTCAATGATATTTATTTGAAAAACTTCTTGTTCAACAAAATGAATTGCTCTTATTGGTAAATATAACTTTTCCAATGGGAACAACCAAAATAATTCTTGCTTCCAACATATATGCAGGTTTAAAGTTAGCCCTACTTGCTGGCTGGCTAGCCCCATTGCCCTGCCCATTAAAGGTGGTCAGTCTTGGCCATTAGCAGCTGAATATTTTTCCAGAGAGAGAAATAAAGTGGAGGAAAATTCTTCATCAGCTTAATATTCATGTGCTTAGTAGCAGTAAATAACAACAAAATTAGCTATCTTATCAAATTTTTTAATGCAAGGAGATAGTTTTTATGGGACAGTGCAAAGTCTTCTTGAAAATGGACAACATTATGAATGTTGAGTGTTACTGAAAACACAGTTGAAAATTCAATCCTCAATTGTTATGAATTGTAAAGCATCGTATTACTTCTGAATAGATTATAATGAGATAACAAATCCAGCTATACATGTAGCTCTCTACTACTGATGTGACCTGCAGATTACTAGTAAAGCTTTTTAACACATTGGGTTTGTCTTTCTATGTGATGTTAACAAACATGGATTCAGAAGTCAACTGGGAAGTTTTGAGCGGTGCCAGTGTGGTCGTGGACCACCTGCAGCTTCCAAACAAATTAAATTTTGTTTCAACTGTACTGGAAAACTGGGGAAGGTGGAGACAAATATTCACTTGTATTGCATGAAGAGTGGGGCTGATAAAAAAAAAAAATCACAAGCCTGTTCCTGCATTTTGCAGGAGAACAGTGTTTAATATATTCCACTTTGAAGAAGAGTCTGATAAGCAGAAGCTGCAGGCCTTGTTTAAGAAAGGTGAAATTTACTGTGCATGAAGAAAGAATACTATATATGAGAGGCATAAGGTTTTTAGAAAGAAACCAAGTGAAGGTGAAGACATGAATGCCTATGTAACAGAGTTAAACCTTTTAGCACAGTCTTGTGAATTTGGACAATTATATGACTCCTTAATTAAGAACTGTGTAGGATGTGGAGTAAGATTTGGAAGAGTAAGAGCGAAATTGTTAAGGATAAATCACTTAACACAGGAATATGTTGTAGATGTTTGTAGAGCTGAGGAGTTGCTGTAACTTAATTAAAACAGCTTGGGAGTACTGATAAGGAAATGGATTTTTTTTTTTTTTTGTGAAGTAAAGAGAAAGCATCTAACAAAACCTAAATCCTAGCCATCACTTGTAATGCTGAAGACCCAAAATACTGTATGTAGTGAGATGCAGAGTTTCTCATCTTCAAGAAACTTGCCCAGCTGCTGGGAAGGAGTGCAGAAAATGTGGAAAGCTGGATCATTTTGCAGAATTAAGGACAAACATTAGAGACTAAAACATTATGTGCACTGGATGAAGAAGATTCTTCAGAATTTTATATTAGACTGGTTAAAACAGAGGGTATAAAATATGAATGGAGATGATTTAGTTATGAATGTTTGTAAAACTGTAAATCTTAAGACACATACTGGGGCACAAAAAGCCTGCTATTTCTTACAAACTCTCTAAAACAGTGGTTCTCAACCTTTTTAAGGCCGCGACCCCCAACCGGTCGTAAGTCGAGGACTACTCAACTGGTCGTAAATCGAGGACTATTCAACTGGTGCAGCACCATTTGCAGAATGGGAATTTTGGCGGGCTCAGCAGGGCAGAGACAGCCTGGACAATTCCTATTGGCTTTTGAAAGCCAATAGAATTAGACTCTGTTCAAGAGAGTCTATTCTATTGGCTTTCAAAAGCCAATAGAATAAAAGGGAGTAGCACAGCTAAGGAAAAGGGGGGGAAAATGGCGGACTGCATTGTTTGGTGACCCCCGTGAAATGGTCGTTCGACCCCAAATGGGGTCCCGACCCACAGGTTGAGAACCACTGCTCTAAAACCTTACAAGTTGAATCATTAAAAATGCCAAATGTAAAGTTAGTTACTATTCAGAACATAGATAGAAGGTTATAAGAAAATATAAATGAAATGTTAAGTATAAGAATATGAATTTTATGCTAGAGCTCCAAAAGGCACATTTTTGAAGTAAAGGCTATTTTAGGCCTAAAATAATATCATTAAAATGTTGTAGAAAAGTAAGTCTCCTCCTCCCACCCAGCCTTTCTTTGCTCCCATGCACCACATCCTTCTCCCTTCATTCACATTGACCTTGTGCCCTCATTGCCTAGCTTCCTGGCACTCCCTGCACATGCACACATGTATTCATCTCCAACTGTCTTTCCCTGGCCTTTTATGCCTTTGCTAATATAAAAACTTAACAAGTGATTTCTCCGCAGTTGTCCACTGGCCAAGTGATCTGTGCACTTCACTGGATTGAAAATATTGGCTTCAATATCCAGAAATCATATATTTAGAGATAGGGAATATGCAGTTGCTTGCTTGCTTTCTTTGTCTCATTAAAGCTTTTAGAAATTAACCATGTTTTGCAGCTAATAAGCTATCAGCTGTCCGTAAGCCTAGGCACCAATATATATGTTCTTGGCCTGATAACAGAATTCTTAAAACCCAAACTCTTGCAATGAATTTTTTCAACTTTGTTGTTCCAATTGCTTCTATGGTTTTGAGGATTTTATTCTTTGGGATAACAGAAAATACTTCATTGCTTTTAGCGCTAAAAAGACAACAACTCTAGCCCATGGCCTAGTTCACACTTAATGCTAAACTATTGTAGGTGGCTTCACAACGACCAACCATCTCATTGTTTAAGGTTATGTGAACCAAACTTCTTCTTAACAAAGCTCCTTTTCGTTGTTTTAGGATTTTATTTTTTTAACTTCATTCTTCTTTTCTTTAAACATATTATTGTTTTTACTTTGTAAAAAAAGTTTTTTAAAATAAGAATTACTTTTGAAAGTATTATACATACTTTTTCTGTATGTATAATAACAGATGATGAAATGTATAATAACGAAGACTCTAAAATGTATTGCTGCTAGCATGGACTGGAGGTTTGTAAATGTTAAGTGATGATAATAATCACAACAGCTAATAGTTTCAAGCATGACCTTCAATTATATACTTCAGTGTTCTTCAGATTTCAGTCTGTGCCCAGGGTGACGTTCTAGAGGTTGCTTTGACATTACATTTACACATCTTCCGTCTCGAGCCCTAGTGGCTATAAACACATGCCATATCTTTTTATAATTAACTGGACTGTGGTATGCAGAATTAACCCAACTATTTAATTTGCACAATGCCCAGAACCATGATCTAAATCCAAGGCCTGGGTTTGCATAACATGCTAGGATAAAATACAGGTGGCTAATTAGTGGTAGAATGTCATGCAAACACAAGTGATAAGTTCCATCTCCCCTCAGCAAAGAGCCACAGCTCACATAGACAAGCCAAAATGCATGAACTGGTTCATAGATTACATTCACATCTGTTTAATTGTGGTTTACATGTGGTTTATTTAGCATGGTACACAACAGTTTAAACCCTAATCTGTAATGAAATGTATGGATGATCTTGGGAAATGAGGAGAAGAGATGCTGCTTAGGAAACAATCAGACAGGATAGGAAGGACCCCACAGTGGCTCAATAATCAAAGAAAGGAAGAAAGGAGTTAAAAGTGGTAGTGGAAAGTTTGTCCTCCCAGACTTGCAAGATTTTGTTAATGTAGCCTTACAATAAGGTAGATTTAACCCATCTAGTTGGGTTTCCTGTCTGCTTTACCATTTGGTTTACCTGGGAGGGCTGATAGTTCAATGACTAAGTCAGTACTACTCAGAGTATGGTTCAGCTCTGCTTCACAGGTGCTGTATGAATCATTTGGAAGACACCAGATCAGATCATCTAAGATTCTGAAGTGTTTAAAATATTCATGTATATACCATTTTCATATATCTCAGCATAATTTGATTGATAGTATAAATTGGATTGATAAATATCTGTAGAACTATCTATATATAAACAGATCTATCTATGTAAATAGCTGTATGCATTTGATTGATAAATAAATACAACACACAAGTACAATTAAAGCACAGAGTTAGATTAAAAGTTAAAATATGTGAATAAATGAATTAATGGGGTAATCTTAGGCATGCAGAAGAAGGCTTGGGTATTTGGGGGATGAACATGGGATATGTGAGTGACTGTGAATGTAGTGGATACTTTAGAAGGAAAGGGAAATGGGAGAGGGAGTGAGGCAGGAAATTTGAACCCATGCCAGGCAGAGGGACATATATGGAACATATTCAAGGATGATGGGGATCACTGAGAGCAGTCCTATGGCTGCTGCTTTGAAAAGCCAGGTTGGTTTGTAATCTCCACTAGTTTGTATGTATCAGGGGTTCTCAACCTTGGCAACTTTAAGACTTGTGGACTTCAACTCCCAGAATTCCTCAGCCAGCACTGGCTGAGGAATTCTGGGAGTTGAAGTCCACAAGTCTTAAAGTTGCCAAGGTTGAGAACCCCTGTACTATGTGTGACGATGAAATACTATACCACAATGTCCCAAATGTAGATTCTGACGCTTAGTTTTAGCTTTGATGGACATTATGTTTTTTTTAATAAATCCCTTTTCTGTAGCTATTTCCTCTTTAATGCTCTTGTTCCTCCTTAATGGTAGCACCTCTTTTCTTATTTTGATTGTTCTCAGGTGTATGACTATTTATGCGTTTACTGCCTTTATAATCTCTTCTCTAATTCTCTCCAGTATATTATTGTGAATAGGTTCTTGATAATTACTTGATCAAAGTTAGATTCTTCCTTCTGTTGTGGCTCAGCAGCTTTATTTGGGATAAGATGCCTGCTAGTGATAGATCTTTGTCTGGTTTTCTAATTAGAATCTAATTTTCAAGGTGTACTTTTGTAACTACAAGATTATTTTTGCAGTTTGGCTGGTGTTTGTGCCAGTAGATTTCTCATGATGCTCTCCAGTGTTATAACAAATTTCTACATTTATAATTCTGTCTCAATGTACATTTGACTTGTTTCTCTTTTTAAAGAAACATTTTTCTCCATGTTGAAATATATGCATTTATACTGTGCCTTATTTTAATCTGAATATTGCAGGACTGGTATTTTTCTGATGAATTTTTCATCTACTTGTAAACAGTTTCAACAATTCTTTTTTTTGCCCACTGTGACTTTTTTTAAAACTACAATGCTGGTGCTGGTGAGAACTTTGTTTATTAACTAACACAGTTTTTACTATCACAGATTATGTTTCAGTGTTCTGCACTTTGCTTTTTATTCTAGATCTGATAGGCCTCAGTAATCTTTATCTAAAATATGACAAGCTGATCGCTTTATTTTGTTTGGATAGAGTGAGCATCAAGCTTTCCTCTCTCTATCTCTATAATAGTATTATAAGGCCTGCAATGTAAACTTTTATTCTGATGTGACAAGTTGTCTGCTTATTTCAAGAACCAAGATTCAAAGGCGATACTTAAAGACAATTCATTTTGCTTTCACTATGTTCACTATGTTGTCCTAATTTACTTGACCAAGAGCTCTTTTCAAATATATTCTGCAGTTCTGTACATTAGAGTTGTGAGGATAAAATATGAATGCAGGAGGATACATCTCAGCCTTATGAAAAAAGGAATTAAAATACCTTAAGTCTAATTAAAACTACAAGTAGCCCTCAATTTACAACCACAATTGAGCCCAGAATTTTGGTCATAAGTCATTGCAGTCATTAAGAAAGTGATCACATGACCTGACTTGATTGTACAACTGTTTGTACAACAGTCATTAAGTGAGAAACCAATGTCATTAAATGAATTCAGCAAAAAATATTATAAATTGCATTCATGTGACTGCAGGACACTGCAACAAATCCTGCCGAGGTGGCGCAGCAGTTAGAGTGCAGTACTGCAGGCCACTTTAGCTGATTGTGTTCAGCAGGTCAGTGGTTCAAATCTCACCGGCTCAAGGTTGACTCAGCCTTCCATCCTTCCCGGGTAGGTAAAATGAGGACCCAGATTGTTGGGGGCAATGTAATTATATATATACATTGCTTACTGGTGTACACCGCTTAGAGAGTGCTTGCACTTAAAGCGGTATATAAGTCTCATAAATAAATAAATGTGAGCCAGTTGCCAAATACTCAAAATGTGATCATGTGACTGCAGAGATGTAAAGCAGTTATAACTTTGAGGACATGTCATAAGTAGCTTTTTAAAAATCGTTTGTAACTTTGAATAGTCATTAAGTGACTGGTGCTTAAGTGAGGACTACCTGAATACAATCCCTTATAGAACATTTAGGGAGTAGGGTACCCATATAACCTGCATGACATTTATCTCTTGGAATTTCCTTCTCTTCCATTACAAGGGCAAATCCACTTTTAAAATAAGGAAGAGCACAGAGAGGTCCTAAAGTTGGCTATCATCCATTAGCACTTGGATTAGAGACTGAGCGGTCATGCAGGCCACGGTTTTCCTAGCTAGAACGAGATATTATTATAGTTATTATTTCTTTACAGAAAACAACATGTGTGATTCTATGTTTTTTTTTTAAATGTATTTCCTCTTTTTGAGGACAAAACCAAATTGACCATTCTACTAAAATGCTCTTGACTACTGAATCAATAACTTTTTAGAGAAAATGTGAAATCAGGAAGATAGATTGAATGTATGTCAGCCAAGAAGGAAATGTCAGTAAAGAATGACAACCATCTATGGAGAATCTATCTTTTCCTCCTTACCTGGGGAGAACATTACTATAGGAGGTTTTATTTATTTATTTATTTTGCTTCTTATATTTATCTGTTTCAGTAGTTTTGGAGACAAGTGTCCCAGCAAGCATCCTCCTTTGCCATCAGTTATAAAGAAAATTGTAGTGCATTTTCCCTTTCCATTTTGACATGGTGTGTCTGTTCCGAGCACCTGGCATTGTCAAGACAGGGTAAAGTGAGCTCCTTTGAGTACCTATCAATTTGGCTTCAATTTATACTTAAAACCTACAGGATTTTACCCCTATAGAATTTCCTTTTTATGTGGGCATAAAAAAGAACTGTTCCCAGAATACATATTGCTTTTCCTCCTCATGACGACCAGGAGAAGCATTTGAATTCCCTGAATCAAAGAATGGAAATGAACCAAAAACATTTATTCCACATTAATATCCCAATTTAGATCTTTAGAATGAAGACAAATGCATGATGGACATGAGCACAACTATATATGGATGTATACTTGAGCACACAATGCCTCATGTCTTGATTATTTATTAGCAAGTTTTTTATTTCTCCCTTGTTTGGACTACAGTTCCTAATTATAGTTTTGAATGACAACAAAACTATGGTCATGCACTTTTCATCTTAAATACATATATTTGTGCATTTAATGCTTTCTTGTCAGCAAATCCTGAATGCAGCTGCTTTTGTCTTTTGAGGCTCCTAATGCTTTTTGAGAATTAAAATGCCCAGTGATGGCATATTTGCATTATTTGAAGTTTTCAGCCACCTACCCAGAGAACAACAACCATTTATCCCTCCTGAGGAAACAAGCAAACCACCCCAATCCACCACTTTTTTGTGTGTCTTGTTCTTTGCTTCTCTAAATTCAATTTATCAATCTAGGGCCATTGTAGTATAAGTAAACCTCTCTAATTCATGGGATTCAAACATGAAGAAGAAAGATATTTTGTCAGTTCTTCGTTTTACATACTGTAGAATGTATGTGGAAACTGAAATGTGGGCATTTGGCTTTATATTTTCTATATTTATTCTTTTCAGTCTTCCTGTTTCTTTAATTATTAAATTGCATGGGAAGTATAATAGTTTACTTTCTAAATGGTACACTAAATTATTTTAGAGATTTTCCCCCTCTGATAGACTGCAGCTTCTACTATCTGCAATTTTAACTATTCTTTCTATTCATTTTGTGATGTCTATGAGAACTAACCAGATATCAGAGTTATGTGATACGTTGACATAATGAAACATGTATATTTGATGAATTCACTTTGTTCAAAATGTTTTTGCAGACAATAGGACACTTGTGTCTTCTGATAAGCTTTCTAGCTCTCAAATCTAGCCGTATCAGTTGAGAACAAATGCATGTGATTTGTAACAATGTGTGTGATTTTAAGTAGAAATAAAGTATAATTCTCATTTACTTGCGGGATACATCATGGATAGCATCAGAGGACGCTTTCTGAATGTGTGTCTTCAGAGCGGCAATCTAACTTCAGCAAGGACTAGTAAATCATATTTTTGTAATTTTAACAGAAAGGGGATACATGGGAGTCAGAGTAAGGCACAGCTAGCTTCATCAGACAGCAAGTGTGCTTGGAAAGACAAAGATAAGGGCAGGAAGGAAGCACCTGGCAATCAGTAACTCCACACATAGCAGGTAGAAAAAATACCCAGTGAACACAGACTCTTTACCCATCACTGCCCCTTGTGGTCTGTAGGCTGATATTTTTGAAGAGGCAGAGCATCTGAAGCCACACTTCTAACAGCAAATACATAGAACGGATCCAAATAAAGTTCAGCTTAAGTTCCGCTGAAATTACTGTAGCTTTTGTAATTCATTATAACTCACTATTTTTAAGGGATATAAAATGTAATTCTAAGAATTTTTACTAAAACCTACATTCCACAGAAATAATTTTGGTAAATAATCAGTTCATACACAAACATAATTTAGGCAGAAAGGATTTTTTTGACTGATCTGCATTTTTAAACGTAATAGCTTGAGTCACAATTCCTGAATGACTGCACATATATATCAATTATTGTTTGGATTATGGATATATCCAAATTCTGCCTGTACAATTATCGGTTTAAAACAAATTAAATTAATGCAAAAATCCATTAAAATATATTTAACTACATTCTTGACCACATTTTTTTTAATTTAAAAAAGCTGCAGAATGATGTGTAAGTGAAATGGGTGGACCTGTGAGACAAAACACATTAAACCACTACAAATCAGTAAGTTCTATCTTTATTTGCTTACTCAGAACTCACCATCTGCCATGGGGCTTATTCCCACATTAATTTTTCACTTTCTCAGAAATAAGACTTAGTTGGGTAGTGGGTCTTTCTATAATTCCAAGCAAATATGCATAGAACTGGATAGCATCTTTTCTACTCAGACTTTTTAGTGTTTTCAGTAAATCCCCCTCTCCCCATCAAAAGCAAAACAAAACAAAAAGGGAGAAAAAGAGAAAGAAACAAGAAAAAGTTGAAATGTTTTCAGCTTCATCAAAATGTTATCAAAAGTTCAGAAAAATTCACTACTGGTAGCCTTGCAGGCTAAACTGCCTTTTAAAATGCAGTCCCTGGGTTAAAAAAAGGTTGTAACTAAACTCTAGGCTAGAGGATTGGGTGAACACTGCCATAATTATTTCTCTCCTGCTGCTTATCTCATGAAGAGTATGACTTTCCCTCTTCACAATAAGTCATACTAAACTAGAGAACCTGTGGGTCAGTTGCAGGATTCTGGAATCTTCCATGATTTCAAGAAAACATCACACTATAAAAACTGGATAGAACACCATGCCACAGTATTGAGGAGAAACATACACTTGATATTAAGATACAAAGTGTTTCTCAGCTCGTACTCAGTCCAAGAAAGTGGTTTTTAAAGCTAAAATTGAACTCATAGCCCTTCTGTACAAAAAAATTCACCGTCAATTCCACCTTCCTCTTTTTACTTCTTAGTTACAGCAGCCCAATTTAGAAAACACCTCAGCTGTCCACTCAGGAAAAGAAATCTTTTTGCTATTTGCTAAATATATAGATTCACTAACAGTAAAAAAGTTCTGATTGATTAACTATGAATCCCTCAGAGCTCTAGCAGAATATTTCAGTCTTTCTTCTTCTTCTTATGCCTGCAATAGTGCATGAGTAACAACATGTCCTGATTAACATGATAGGAAAGAACTTAATGAAAATATATAACATGCCTAAAAAGTCTTTACATTTACATTAAAAATAATAAAAGATACCACATCATGTGAGATGGCTGCTTTTTACCAACATGTTTAGTGAATTGGTGTGGAAAACAGGAAGGAATAATGAATGGTCCAAGGCTCTTTAGCCTAACAGAAGGGCCAACACACCAGTAGGGTTATTATGGCTCCCGGAACAGAAGGGAACAGATAGCTTGTTTTCCTTTCACACATCATCATTCAAGATTCTTGGCTTACTATTATCATTCTTGGCCCAAAACAAACCATTCTCCTACCCCAAAATACATTTTAATGTCAGTAAATCCAGAATTTTAAGCCCAGCAGTTGATCCTGAACAACCAAGCAGTGGAGAGTTACAGGTAATCCTCAACTTACAACACTTCATTTAGTGACCATTCACAGTTACAACAGCCCTGAAAAAAGTGACTTATGACTATTTTTCACACTTATGATCTTGCAGCATCCCCATGGTCACGTGATCAAAATTCAGACACTCATACTTATGGCGGTTGCAGTGTCCCAGGATCCTGTGATCACCTTTTGTAAACTTCTGACAAGCAAAGTCAGTGGGGAAGCCAGATTCAATGAACAAACATTTGATTAACTTAACTGCAGTGTTTCACTTAACAACTGTGGCAAGAAAGGTTGTAAAATGGGGCAAAATTCATTTAACAAATATTTCACTTAGCAACAGAAATGTTGGGCTCAATTGTGGCCGTAAGTTGAGAACTACCTGTAACCCACCAGAGAATTCTAAACATATTCCCAACTTCCCTAACCTATTCACCTGATACTCATCCATCCTGCATTAAAATTCTTTTCACATTGGTCCATCAACTGGTCTGAAATCTAAGCTCACTACAACAAAGGCTAAAACAAAACCTTACTTCCCCTGTTGTCTAACTGAAGGTCTTTTTCACTGTATCTACCCCAACTGTTGTCATTTGCTTTATTGTGAAGCTGCATCCCAAAGCTGGAGATGTCAGGAAATGAACCTGAGAGATCATGCATGTAACATCTATACAATTCTCCAGAAGCATCTTCTCTCCATGAGAACTCCAAAGGCACAGCCACACTAACTACTCCTTCCTGTTTGTTAGATCTTTGTGGTGTCATTACTTAAGCCTTGAATCTTCAACAGGTTGCTGAAGGTCAAATTGTGCCAGAAAACAGCTCCCTTGGCATCAGTAACATCTCTATGACCCTAATGGATGCAATAAACTTTCTCAGAAAAGCCGAGGATGGATAGTAAGTTGAGCCCTGTGCTTTGCTTAGGCAAAATTAAATAGGGGTAATAAGTGGCATCTTGCAGGGCAAGAGCTTACATTGTGTAAAATGATTTGATTTGCTATTAAACCTAAGAATGGCACTGTCAGAACAAGCCAAGGCCCACCTTAATTCAGCCTTTTGTTTCTCTCAATGGTCAACCAGATGCCCCTGAAATGCTGGAAGCAGCATAAGGCAAATTGCTTCTTTCTCACTATATTTACTGCATCTACTATTTGCACCTATTTACCCATAACACAAATGGCCCTGGCCTTGCTACCTTTTAGGAAGATCTGAAAAACCTGAGTCTTACTCCAGACATTGGGAGTCTTCTGTCTTCCCTGGCACAGTTGCTCATTGTCTTGATTTTTTAAAAATGTATTATCCTGATGTTCTTTTAACCCTCATTCTGAGTTACTGTGAATGACTTGGCAATTGGGCCCCTTGAAAAATCAAGCAAATAAATACCGTATATTCCGGTGTATAAGGCAACCCAGTGTATAAGACGACCCCTGACTTTGGCGCCGAGTCGCATGCTTAGAAAGTCATCTTATATGCCAGAAACTACCATTATTTCCGGTGTATAAGACGACTCGGCATATAAGATGACCCCCGACTTTGGCGCTGATTTCAACGCTTTCAAAAGTCGTCTTATACGCTGGAAAGTATGGTAAATAAAAATGGAAATATCACTGGCTCTTCAGGATCAATAGCCCGTCACAAATTTCTTCATCACAAATTTATTCAGTCTCCTTTTTAGCAACCATAATCCCATCCAATAATGAATTTCACAGGTCACCTTTCTATCAGCTTTATTGGATGACCCCTGGTCCAATTGTTTTAGGAGAGAGAGAGAGAGAGAGAGAGAGAATGGCAGAGAGAGAGAGAGAGAGAGAGAGAGAGAGAGAGAGAATGGCAGAGAGAGAGAGAGAGGTATACACCTTGATCTTATCATTTCTCTATTGACTTTTTCAAAGCTAAACCATTCCTAATGTACTTCCTTCTTCTCAAAAGGAAGGTGGTCACGTTCCCTAATAGTTTTGATTTCCTTGCATTTTTTCTAGCTCAATTATCTCCTTTTTTAAATGAGTGAAAAGAACTATGCACAATAGGACTATACAACAGTCTGAATTTGAAGTGGAAATGTGTACATGGGCATTTATTTATTTAAATAGTTAAAGCTCTCTGGGTTTTCTAAAATATTATGCATACAGCACCTGTCAGCACTCTTTAAATCAAATGCTTTCTCCTGTAGAGAGTAAGGAAGATGACCTTCATGGAGACAGATAATCCAGGTGATATTATACCCAATCTCAATAAAAGTAGTTTAGCCCTGTGGAACTGATTTCATGGTCTGATCCATCTAGTGGGGCTGACGCAGCCCTAATAGACAAAATTCCAGATGCGCATATCAGTTACAGTGCTGATAGTTTTATTCTCAGTGCCTTATTCACAACCAACGGACATTGAATTATCCATTATGAATCCAAGTCTTTTTTCTGATTCATTTTGGATAGTTCAGTCCTCATCGGTGTATATGTGAATTGAGCCTTGTTTATTTGTATTTCTTTGCCCAAATGCTTATTGATTTACATTTATTTTAATTGAACTGTATCTGCTATTTGGTTGATTATTCACCCAGTTTACAGAGATCCTTCTGGAAATCTTCACAATCGCTTTTGGCTTTCATCAACCTGAATGTTAATTTTTATTCTGTCTCATTCCAAATAGACTCTGTATAGTATACAATAAAACCAAACAAAGTAGGAAATATAATATAATTAAAAGATAACAACAAAGGGATAAGAAAGAAACAAAAAACCAAGAACAGATGATGAGTCCAGCTAACAGTTTAACCTTATCCACAAATTTACTGTGCACACCTTCATCCCTAGGTCAAGATCATTTAAGAACAGGTTTAATAGCACTGGTCCAAACACAGACTCTGGAGGGATAGCAATAGCACTTAGACTTATATACCGCTTCATAGTGCTTTACAGCCTTTTCCAAGAGGCTTACAGAGTCAGCATATTGCCCCCAACAATCTCATTTTACGGACCTCAGAAGGATGGAAGGCTGAGTCAACCTTGAGCCGGTGAGAATCGAACTGCCAAACTGCTGGCAGGTAGTAGAATCCATGAATTCCTGTGCTGTGCTTTCTCTTTTTTAATCAAATGCAATGCATCCAGGAGAAGAGCTTTCTCTACTGTTGCTCCAGCCCTTTGGAAGATCTTACCCTCTGAGGTGAGATTGGCTCCCACCCTCCTGACTTTCTGCAAGAGCCTTAATACTTGGTTCTGGCAGATGGTTTGGGGCTCCAACAGGAGCCCACACTGGAGGTAGTTGATTAATTAAGAGGCAACCACATCTCCCTCCCCCCCCATCCTGCTCCCTCCTTCCCCATCTTGTGACTATGTTTGTACTTTCTTTTTATTGTGTTAGGAATATTTATCTATGATGATTTTAATGTTTTTATGGTGTAAGCTGTCCAGAGTCACTTTGAAATGAGATAGGCGACAATAAATTTAATAAATAAGTAAATGGACAAGAGTTCTTATGCACTGATCATGATGTTTATTCAAAAATTAGACAGAGATTTATTCAATCACTGATCAGAACAATAAAAAGAACATTTAAACATATTTGTTGAAGGGTTGTCAAGATTTTGAATGTCCAAGGATATAATATCAATAGGGTCAACTTCATCCATGTCCTTGTTTACAATCTGCCAAAACTAAAAGGTTGATGAATCAAGATTTATTTTTTGCAGAATCCATGTTGATTTTTATTCAGAAAGGCTTCCTCCTCCTAATTTTTTTAGAATAGAATAGAATAGAGCTGGAAGGGCCCTTGGAGGTCTTCTAGTCCAGCCCCCTGCTCAAGCAGGAGGACCTATACCATCTCAGACAAGTGACTGTCTAGTCTCTTCTTAAAAATCTCCAGTGATGGAGCGCCCACAATTTTTGAAGGCAAGCTATTCCACTGGTTAATTGTCCTCACTGTCAGAAAGTTTCTCCTTAATTCCAGGTTGCTTCTGTCTTTGGTCAGTTTCCAACCATTGTTTCTTGTCCTGCCCTCTTGTGCTTTGGAAAATAACGTGACCCCCTCTTTTGGTGGCAGCCCCTCAAATACTGGAATACTGCTATCATGTCTCCCCTAGTTCTTCTTTTCTTTAGACTAGCCAAACCCAAGTCCTGCAGCCATTCTTCGTATGTTTTAGTCTCCAGGCCTTTGATCATCTTAGTTGCTCTTCTCTGAATTTTTTCCAGACTTTCAACATCTTTTTTGTGATATGGTGACCAAAATTAGCAGCAGTATTCCAGGCATGGTCTTACTAGGGTTTTATAAAGTGGTACTAATACTTCATGTGATCTTGATTCTATGCCTCTGTTTATACAATCCAGGATTGTATTAGCTTTTTTGGCTGCTGCTACACACTACTGGCCCATAGTCAAGAGATTGTCCACTAGGATTCCAAGGTCCCTCTCATAGTTGGTGTTTTTGAGTCAGTTCTCACCCAATCTGTACTTGTACCTTTGATTTTTCCTGCCTAAATGTAAAACTTTGCTTTTCTCCACAATGAAACTCATTTTGTTGGATAGGGCCCATTGTTCAAAATTTGTCAAGATCTTTTTGGATCCTAAGTTTGTCTTCTGGAGTGTTGGCTACTCCTGCCAATTTGGTGTCATCTGCAAATTTGATGAGTTCCCTTCAATTCCCTCATCTAAGTCATTGATGAAGATATTGAAGACTACTGGGCCTAAGATGGAACCTTGTGGTACCCCACTGCTTGCTTCTCTCCAAGTTAATGTAGTGCCATTGAGGACTACTTGTTGAGTACGGTTTGCCAGCCAGCTACAGATCCATCTGATGGTGATGTTGTCTATTCCATCTTTTTCTAGCTTACCAAGGAGTAGGTTGTGGTCTACTTTATCAAATGCCTTACTGAAATTTCAGTATACTATATCCACAGCATTTCGCTGGGCTACTAGTTTAGTCACTTTATCAAAGAATGAAATAAGATTGGTTTGGCATGATCTGTTTTTAACAAACCCGTGCTGGCTACTAGTTATAACTTTGTTTGCTTCTAGTTGTTCACAGATCTGTTTTTTGATTATCTTTTCTAGGATCTTCCCAGGTATTGATGTTAAACTGATTGGTCTGTAGTTTCCTGAGTCCGTTTTTTCCCCTTTTTTGAAGATGGGAACCACATCAGCTCTTTTCTGATCCTCAGATACTTCCCTGGTGCTCCAGGATTTATGAAAGATGTGGTGCAATGGTTCTGAGATAACATCTGCCAGCTCCTTCAGAACTCTGGGATGTAGTCTGTCGGGTCCCGGTGATTTATATTTGTCAAGGTCAGATAGGTGTTCTCTTACCATTTTCTTGCTTATTTTAATTTTTGTTTCTAATTTGTTTTTTTGCAGTGGTTTTTTTGGTATGTTGGGCTATAGTTTCTTTTTGTGTGAAGACTGATGCACAGTATGAGTTAAGCAGCTCTGCTTTCTCCTTGTTGCCTGTTATTTCCTTGCCATCTTCTCTCTTTAGTGGATCTACACTTTCCTTGAGTTTTTTCTTGTTGTTAATATGTTGGAAGAAACTTTTTTTATTATCCTTGATTTCTGTTGCAAGTCTTTGATCATTCTGAACCTTTACTTTCCTGACTTCATCTTTGCATGTTTTGGCTGTCTGCATGTTTAGTTGACTATTGTTTCCACTATTTATTTAGAATAAGTGCTAAGCTTGTTTGTAATTTTCTAAGTGTGCTCCAGATCCTTTTTTAAAAAATTGGATACATACTAACCTCAACCATTCCTCTAGTACTGGCCCAATTTAATATTTTTGTTAGGAGATTACCAATTTTACATTTAAGTTCTTTAAGAATTTACAAGTGGACACTCTTGAGATACATTGACTTGTTACAGCATAGTTTCTCAAGATGTACTAGAAATATTATATTATGTCGATTTACTTTATTAGCTGAGACTAACCATTTAGAATGGTTAAGTCAATGGAAATGAAAAAAGTGATTTATGACTGTTGCAGCATCCCCATGGTCATGTGATTGACATTCAGGCATTTGGCAACCAACACACACATTTACAATGGCTGCAGTATCTTGGGATCCCATTTGCAACCTTCCCAGCAACATCAATGGTGGAAGGTGGATTTGTTTAATAACCACATGATTCACTTAACAACTGCAGTGATTTACTTAACAAACATGGCAAAAAAGGTTGTAAAATTAGGTGTGACTTACTTAAAACCACCTTGCTTAACAATGGAAATTCTGGTGCCACTTGTAACCGCAAGTCATGTATTCTGTTTCTTCTGTAGTAAAAACAGGTACGAAGAATGTATTCAGTTTCTCTGCAATTTTTCTGCGACACTCCTCTCATCACTTTATTATCTAGTTTCCTTGGTTGTTTTCCACTTCAAATTTCCAGGCAAGTAGGCAGAGAACTTGCCTATTCTGTGCACGGGCAGGTTACCAGCCACCATTTTCTGAGAAATATGCATAACATGCTCTGAAAGTTCTGACTGTATCTACCAGCCCTGAAAATTTAGGGATCCCCCTTTTAAATTCCTACCCTTTTTCTAAGGCGCAAGGGCATCATCTGGCATATGTATTGATTCAGCTTAATCTTAAATAGATTGCACCCCTAAATGTGTCCTCCCTCCACCCCCCCACCTCTGGGACTCTCAGCCCCTCATGTTCCAGTTTATCCGATTTGAAAGTAGGTTACCAGACAGCGAACTCTCTCCAGAGCCTGGCCTTGTGCAGAGATCATTCAAGAAAGGAATTATGCAGGGAGACTCCAGCATGAAACTACTAAATTATACCTTATCTAGAAATTAAGTTCTGCCACCTGTGGCTTGAAACAAAATAGCATTTTTTAATCTCACTACTTTTGTTAATTAGTTTCTCAATTTCAGGCTCTTTATGTTATCATCAATAATGCAGTGGTTGCTGTAATACTTTTGTATGCATGCAGACTGATATTTTGTTTCATTCTGACATTACTTCTAACTGTTCTCCCACCCCCCACCCCATGTGTACATATGCTTGCCGAGTAACATGTCATTTATCTGTGAAATATACAAAAGCTTGTGCCATAAAATATATGTTAGTTTTGAGAGTGCCACTAGGACTTTCAATTATCCTTTCTACAATAGAGTAACAGTTTATAAATGTGCACAGGACTGCAGTCTGGCTCAGCTGCTTCTCTGAGAAAAGGATGAGTATCATGCGTGTATCCTCCTGCTCATCAACGGTAGCCTGTTCTTAATCACGGACGTAGCTGGAAATCCTGCTTTATTTGGAAATCACTGAAATGAACAGGATCTGTTTCCAAGGTAGTATGCTTCAGGTGGTGATCTAAAACTGCAGCACATCATTGCCCATTTCAACAAATCAAACAGAAATGAAATCATTAATTCTGCCACTAGACAAAGAGCAAGGATAATGCTCGTCATATATTTGCCAGTATCTCCAGACCCAGTGGAGGATACAATTGTAGTGCTTAGCTGAATGATAGGTTAACAATAATTTCCCCATTTCCCCAGAAAGAAAAGAAGGACTTATTTGTAACTTCATCATCTAGGAACCGTATGGGAATGAATGATATGTTGTGAGGAAGAAAAGGCAGTAATAATAATAAGTAAGTTGTGTTGCCCATAAAAAAAAAAGTCCATGGTCAGACAATATCTTTATTAGGATGAACCAAAATGTCACAAAATGTCAAGTTCTCTGGAGCATATTTCTCAGCAGGCATTAAGAATTGTACTTTCAGTCTGGCTTTTCTTACAGTTCATCTTAAGAATGTAACAAAAAGCAAACACTGAAACTTCAGCCTTAAGTCTTTCTTCCCCTGCCTTCCTTGTCTTATTTAACAGCCAGCCTAGTCAGTAGGTCTAAGGAGTTCAAAATGTCCTAATTTGTCGTAATAAAAACATATACTGGTAGTGAATTAGGAATAATGCTTCTTAGAATGACCATGTAAAGAAGGGTTTCTCAACCTTGAAGAAGTGTGGAGTTCAGCTCCCAGAATTCCTCTGCCAGCTGCCAAGGTTGGGAACATGGATGGAAAGAAGATCTGAATGGAAATGTGCAAGAATTGTGACTTACGCAAGAGGGGATGAAACATTTTAAAGACCTGAAAATTGAGATAATATTGAGCAGTGGCTCACCAGATGCCTCCCTGATTCGTGGGAGTATATGTGGGAGTGTGGGTGGGGAGGTCCAGCCTAATCCCACTTGCAAGATTCTGTTATTATAGCCTTCCCGTGGAGTTGATTTCATGGTTTGATCTACCTACTGGGGCTGACAGTTCAGAATGATATTAGTTGACTTGGGAAGACAATTGCAATAATCAAATCCAATACTTTTTTCTCTAGGACAAAAAAATCTTTGAGAAATGCATTTTGCCCACCAATTTGCGCCCAAATATGATTTAGTAGCAAATGGTAGTTCTTAGTTTTTATTGAGGAGAGCACGTTGCAAATCTGGATCATGAAGAAAAAAAATGACAAACTGGAACCCCTCCTACATGGAATACCCCATTTATGAGAAAAATCATACTCTAGAACAGTGTTTCCCAAACTTGACAATTTTAAGGCATGAGGACTTCAACTCCCAGAATTCCACAGCCAGCGTGGAGTTGAAGTCCCCATGCCTTAAAATTGTCAAGTTTGGGAAACACTGTAATCTAGAACAATGTGGGCTGACACAGATGAAATGCTGATTCATTCAAGAAACCTGATGTCAGTTTCAGAAACAGGTATTCTTCACTGCTTTAGAGCAAAAGCTCCCCTCCCTGTTAGTGAAAATGCATATAACTGAAAGTCTCTGCCTAAAATCATAGTAATGATCCCAGTGAACAGAGGAGAGAACATCCTCCAGAGGGGAAGGAATTCGTGGCTTTATGGCTGTATCCTAATTTTTAAACACAGATTAAAGTTTTTTATGTTCAAGTAGAAAGTAGAAGTAGAGTTTTAATGATTTGTATTACTTTCTACTGTTACAAAAATTGTTTGTATCTGCACATAAATTAGCAGTACACATAGCACTCTGTAGAAGACAGAAATAAAAAAAATAGCAATAGGACTCTGCTCATTTCAGCAACTGGGGGCTACCAATTTTTCCATTTCATTTATGCTCTTATACTAGAAAAGAAAAGAGTTGGAAGAAAGAACAGATGTGTATATTACATCAAAATATTTATCTTTCATAACTTTGGTTTGCTCTCCTTGAAAACTAAGAAGGATCGACCATGTTAACACTTGGATGGGAGACAACTAGGAAATCCCCAGGTTATAAGCCTGAGTGGGAAGCCAAGAAAATATCCTTGAAGAAATTAAAGAGAAATCTTTTCCAAAGTGTTGCAAAGAAAACATCTGGGTAATCACCAGGAGTTCAGTTTGACATGAAAAACACTTTTATTTTGTAAACTTCAGAAATATCTTCCACCTGCAATGTACAAGATGGCACTGTTTTATAAGTTTAATATGGATAAAGAAAGGAATAATTTATATAGTTTTTTTTTCAAGAATCAAGAGGAAGGCTGAATTACTTACAGTACCTATCCTACAGTACAGCTGTAATTTAAGACTAAATTTACATTGTAATTAGTTTCTTAGAAATGTTAAAAAACTTGAATATCCATTGAGGTCTTGTCCATTAATAATCTCATTGCTGTTAGAAAGTCCATTTCACCCACACATGCTACTTAATTAAACTCACTGTTCTTCATTCATATAAGATAGATATGAAAAACAGGTGGTACCTAATGTGAAGATAATGGATATATAGCTTTTGATATACTTTTATTATCCTAACAGAAATTATCTGACACACCTTGCTTAAACCTAGAAAATAGGAATGCAATTCCCCAACAAACAAAAAATAATAATTAAAAAAGACAAAACACCAACCACCATCACAAAACCCAGTATTTAAGCTTTTTTTTTTAACCACAGTTTTCACCTGAAGTGATTCGGGTATACTGTAATAACTTAATATTATTTTACTTGTTCTGTTATCAGCAGAGCAGACATTTTCTTCTCCAGTTCCTAAGTCCCTTAGATAGGGAAGAATAAGTAAGCAGTTAAATTAGTCTAGGGAATCTTGCTTGACCTTTTACACTCAAAAGTTCATTAGAATGGTGAAAACCCATCTCTTGAATATTTAGATGAGCATTAACAGGATATTGTGGCTAAAGGATATTGTGGGATGGTACATGTTACATGGAAGCCAGTGGCCAGGTAGAAAAATGTCGGCGATGTGTCAGATTACTGTAACCAATGAATGAACCCTGCTTGTTGTTTTCTCAAGTAAAAACATATTATAAGTAGTGCCCAAGAGCATAAAATCGCTCCTCTTCTTGGCTGAGAGTCAGCAACAGGGCCCTCTTTACTTGTGAGCATAAATAAAGAGTATTTTTTTAAATTTAGCCTTTACTGGGTTGGAGCCTACTTACATGAAGAAACACCTGGTCCAATGAATCACCAACTTTTCTGGCTAACAGTTCCTGAATGAACAAATGATTTTTTTTCACAGTTGTATTTTATCCAGCTGGGTAGTTTATCCTGCTTGGAAATCTTAATCTCATATTCATGTAAACTGTTTACCCTTAGCAGAGTTAGAAAATCCATTCTACTTACACTTACAAATACTAATAGTATTTTCATTTGCTGTGTGCTTATACCTAAGCTAAGTACAAACAAACAATAACACTGCAACATTCCGTGTGTTATGATTATATAAAATAATCAATCTAACAAGTGTTATCTAATCCCAGCTTCCTCATACTTTAAACTGCTATGGGATATTGCAGTTGAAAAGATTGATTCTGCCAGCTTCATAAAGGACCTAAAAAAGAAGCATTTTTAGGCCCCTTTTTAACTTCCTAAGGCTGACTGATTGTCCTGCTTATTGGCTGGGGTTTATGCTGCTTCAGTATTACAGGACTGGTGATCAGAATGAAGAAGGCCTGTCAACAAATTGCAGGTAGTCCTTGATTTATGACTGATTCCTTAGTAACCAT
Organism: Crotalus tigris; assembly: GCF_016545835.1. Taxonomy (NCBI): domain Eukaryota; kingdom Metazoa; phylum Chordata; class Lepidosauria; order Squamata; family Viperidae; genus Crotalus; species Crotalus tigris. The sequence goes on from NW_024097731.1 coordinate 234,251, forward strand.
TTGAAGTTATGACAGACCATCCCAGGGCTACTTAGGACCTGGATTTAAAGTTCTAATGGCTCCCCCTCCAGGGTCACATGATCACATTTTGAGTACTTAGCAACCAGCCCACATTTATGGCTGTTTGCAGTGTACCATGGTCACCTGGCCACAGTTTATGATTTTTTTTTTTTTTGCCAGAAAGTGGCATTTACTTCCAGTTTCCGGCAAAAACACCCATTGTGCACATGGATTCACTTAACGATCTCCACAAAAAAGATTGTAAACTCAGTCGTGGTCATGTGGTGACCCACATAATGACCAGAATGACTTATAACCATAATTTCCATCATACGTTGAGGACCACCTGTACTACAATAATCCAAATAAGATATGAACTAACTGGTTGTTTCAAAAGTAAGGAATGGCTGACTTCCGGTGGTTAAGGCGGTGGAGATGGCGGCTACTTTGTAGCCGTCCTCCTGAGATGGTGTTAGATCCGCGGAGCACAGCGTTCATCAGCTGGCCCGCGGCTCGCAGTCCTCTTCCCGGGCGAAGGGAAGGGGTAGAGATCGCATGAATAGAGGTAGAACCTCTTAATCTTCCCTGGATTTTTATTTTAGGGGGGTAGAAAGAGTGCTCCCTCGGAGTTCATTGCCTTCTCCGCCTCTCAGCTGTCTTTGTTTCTTTGGAAACAAAGCGAAACGCCGCTACCATCTCCGTATTTAAAGTAACCGTGAGTAATTTTAAACCGGACAGAACTGTTTAAAGGACTTTATTTATAGTTTAGTTTTATTTTATTTTTTTTAGTTTATTTAGTTTATTTAGTATGTGCTGATTTTTCTTTATTTTTTGAGCTTTCTTTTTTTTCTTGCGGGCGGAAAAGTGAGAGTGAAAGTAAAATGGCGTTTTGAAAGTTTTTCTTTTGAAAGACGGACTGGCTGAATTATTGCTTAATACTGTTTTCTTTTTTAAGTTTATTTTATCTTCTGGGAGTTTTCTAAATTGATTCTATTTTATTCTATTTTATTTTATTTTTAATCTTTTGGATTTTTTATTTTTTACTGGTATTTTTATGAAGAAAGGAAGATAAATTAAAATGGCTTCAAAACGACAACCAGCTACTACAGCTCCTAAGGTAATCTCTTCTCCTGTTACTTCTACTGGGCAACAACAACTTAAAATAATACCCTCAGTGCAGCAACCTAAAACTACTCCACCTTCACCTCCCCCATCTGGTACATCAACACAAGACATTAAAGAAATAATGGTAAATGCTGTGTCACAGTTTAGGGAGGAAATGAAGCAACTGTTGGAACAGAATAAATCTGAAAGTAAGGAAGAAATGAAGCAAGAGATGAAGGAACTTTTAGAACAGAATAATGCTATTTTGAGGGATGATATACTTTTAGCTTTATCTGGAGTGGCCTCAGTGGTTGTGAAGCTGGACTCTAGAGTGGAGGAAATTGAAGAAACAGTAGAACTTTTGGATTATAAATTCCAAGATATGGAGAAAAAAGTGGAAGCTTCACAAGATGATATTCTTATGTTCCAGTATAGACAGATGGAATATGCTTTGAGAATAAGAGGCCTGAAAGAAGATAAAACCCAAGACTTGATGGAAATGGTGATTAATGACTTGGCTGTTATTTTGAACATAGATAAAGATGAGTTACGTGGGGAAGTGGAAAGAATTTATAGAGTTAATTCTTGGATTGCAAAACAGAAGAATCTGCCTAGAGATGTGGTGATATATTTTGCTAAGAAGTCTTTGCGAAACCAGATTTTGCAAATTTTCTACAACAAAAGATTCCAGATTGCTGCCCAAGATATTATTATATTAAAGGAAATTCCACCTAAAATTTTAAGAAGCAGAAAAGATTTTGCTTTTTTAGCAAATGAACTTAAAGCAAGACTGATGCCATTTAGATGGGAGATTCCGATGGGTATTGTCCTGAGCCATGCGGGGACACGTTACAGACTTAATACAGTTGCTAAAGCTAAGGATTTTTACAAAACGGTCCTGGGTGCAGGCTCACCTCTGCCCATGATGCACAAAGTCTTGAGTGATAAAGAGATGGAACAGAAACCTGAAGGTACAGGTGTGATGACTGCTGGACAAGTGGTATGGATGTCTCAAGCAGAGGTTAAAGAACAGAGAATGACCCGTGCAGCACATAAACGCAAAGAAAAAGAACAACAGAAAAAAGAAAAAGAAATTAAAGAATCTACTCAGCAAATTGTCTCAATGCCGGTGGGAGGAGCAAGACCCAAAAGCTCTGCAACATACTCTTCAGTAGCAGAATTTGAGGGGATCTTCTCCAGGCTCAAGGCCAAGGGAGATGGCAAAGCTCCTGACCTGGAATGTTAATGGATTAAATATTCCTCAAAAGAGAAAAAAAATCTACCATTATTTAAAGCAACACAACAATGATATTATCTGTTTGCAAGAAACTCATATTACATCTAAAGACCAAAAATACTTAAACAATCCTCGTTTGGGATCTCATTTTGTATCTCCCGCCCCTGGGAAAAAAGGGGGTGTGGTAATCTATGTTAAGAAGAATTTATCTGCTATCCTGTTAGAATCAGATCCTCATGGAAGATATGTTATGCTTGAACTTGGTTTATATGGTAAGAAAATTCTTATTGTGGGGCTGTATGCACCAAACCAGCAACAGGAGCAATTCTACAGGTTGCTACATCAGAAAATAACCTTGTTGGACTATAGATCTGTGATTTTAATGGGAGACTGGAATGGCGTCTTAGATATACAAAAGGATAAAAAAGGCTTTTCTACTTTTTTTAAACAGGCTAAGCTACCTAAAGCCTTCTTTGATATGAAAGAAGATTGGGAATTGAGAGACTATTGGCGTGAACGTAACCAGGAAGAAAGGGACTTTACTTTCTTCTCAGATAGACACCAATCTTTCTCAAGAATTGATTTTTTTTTGATTACAACAGATTTATACAACAGGGTGAAGAATGTAAAAAATTTTCCTAGGACATTGTCTGATCATAGTCCAGTTTGGATGGAACTGTTTGCTGAGAAAGAAGACAGGAGATCCTGGAGGGTGAATGAGAATTTATTTAAACAAGAAAAAAATGTCCATAAACTAAAGGAATGTTTAAAGGAATATTTTGCTTTAAATATGAATAAGGGAACATCAATGTCAATGGTGTGGGATGCAAGTAAAGCTTTTATGCGTGGTATTTTGATAAAAATGAATAACTTGCATAGACAGAAACAGATTCAGAAACGTAAAGATTTAGAAGAGGAGATTAAATTAAAAGAGAAACTCCTAATTTCAAATCCTTTAGATGAAAAGGTGAAAGGAGCTATAAAACTGTTAAAAACACAATTTAACATGTTGATGGCTGATCAAGTTGCAACCAATTTACTATTTATGAAACAAAATACATTTTGTAATGCTAATAAACCAGGGAGATGGTTGGCTTATCAGTTAAGAAAGAAACAGAAACAGAGGAATATAGATAAAATAAATTATAATGGTAAATTGGTTTATCAGAAAGAATTGATTAAGAAATCTTTTTTAGAATACTACCAAAAATTATACAAGAGTACTAATATTCAAACTACAGATATAAACAATTATTTAGGTAAAGTTAATTTTCCTAAATTAACAGAAGATCAGGAAAAAGAGATTAATGGTTTAATTACTAAGGAAGAAATTGTTACAGCTATTAAACAATTGAAATTGGGCAAAGCGCCGGGTACGGATGGGTTGACATCTATTTATTATAAAACTCTAGTAGAAGAGATGACTCAACCGTTGTGTGAATTGTTTAATAACTTATTACAGGGGTTAGAGATCCCTCCATCTTGGCGCAATGCATTTATATCACTGATTCCAAAAGACAATCAAGATCTTACATTGCCTAAAAATTATAGGCCTATATCTCTTTTAAATGTGGATTATAAAATTTTTGCAAAAATTTTAGCTAATAGGTTTATGGGGATTTTGCAGCAGATTATACATAAGGATCAATCGGGTTTTATAACTGGAAGGTATATGAAAAATAATGTTAGACAAATTATTAATTTATTAGAGTATTTAGAAAAGAATAACCAAGTCTCTGCAGGCTTGATATTTTTGGATGCTGAAAAAGCCTTTGACCAAGTGAACTGGCAGTTTATGTTATGTTTAATTAAGGAGATGAATTTTGGACAAAATATATTACAAGTACTATCTAATATATATCAAAAACAGACTGCTCAACTTATTGTAAATGGGTGTTTGTCAGAGGCTTTTGTAATAGAAAAAGGTAACAGACAGGGATGCCCGTTATCCACGTTATTGTTTGTTTTAACATTGGAATTATTGTTGATTAAAATTTGGGAGTCTCAAGAAATAAAAGGAATAGAAATTAATAAAAAAGAATATAAATTAAGAGCCTTTGCAGATGACTTGGTTGTTACTTTGTCTCAACCTATTTGTTCGGTGGTAAAATTATTACAATTGATCCAACAATATGGACGTGTTTCTGGTTTTAAAATTAATAATAATAAGACCAAAATATTAGCTAAAAATATGACTAATGGTGATAAACAGGTTCTAGTTAAGTTAACAGACTTTGAAATTGTTGATAAGGTAAAATATTTGGGGGTTACATTATCTGCTTCCAATGCAAAACTGTATAAAAATAATTATGAAAAGTTGTGGACGGAGATACAGAAGGATTTAAAAAATTGGAACAATTTACAGTTATCCCTTATGGGTAGAATTGCAGTTATTAAAATGAATGTCCTGCCAAAGTTTATTTTTCTGTTTCAAATGTTACCTATTTTAAAGAGTGATCGTAATTTAGATGAATGGCAAAAAGGTATTAATAAATTTGTTTGGGCAGGGAAAAAACCAAGGGTGAAACTTAAAATAATGCAAGATTTTCGTGAGAGAGGTGGACTCAAGGTACCAAATATGAAATTGTATTATGATGCTGTAGTACTAACATTGATTAGCGATTGGGTGAATTTAACAAATATAGAAATACTTCATTTGGAAGGTTGGGATTTACTTTTTGGATGGCATGCCTATTTAATATTTAATAAAAAAGTGGATTGGGTTTTTAAGTCTCATATTATAAGAATCTCTTTGCTTAGAGTGTGGAGGAAGTATTATAAATTTGATTTTAAAATACCATTATGGGCTATACCTCGGCATGCCATAGAAGGTATAAGGAAAGGGGTTAATATGGATATGGTTTCTTATGCACAGTTACTTAGATGGGATGGCCAAGACTGGCAGTTAAAATCTTTGGAAGAACTAATACATGAAAATCTAACTTATTCATGGTTCCAATATAGACAAATAGTGGACAGATGGAAGATGGATTGTAAAATGGGTTGGCTTAGAGAAGATGAAATTCTTCTAAAACAAGTAAGAGATCAAAGGCCAACCCATATTAAGAGAGTTTATGGGGTTTTAGTGGAATTGGATTCAGAATCTGAATTAGTTAAAGATTGTATGATTAAATGGGCACAGAATATTGGTGAATCGATTTCAATGGATACTTGGGAACTTATTTGGATAAGAAATGTTAAATTCACACAAGCGCAAAATTTAAGAGAGAATTTTTATAAGATGTTTTATAGATGGCACCTTGATCCAAAGAAAATGTCCATTATGTACTCTAATTTACAGCCGAAATGCTGGAGATGTGGACACTTGGATGCTACTTATTATCATATCTGGTGGACGTGTAAGCATATAAAAGCTTTTTGGATTAAGATATGGTGGAATATTCAGAGAATTTTTAGAAGGAGGGTAAAATTTACTCCGCAATTATTTTTATTAGGTATTGTTACTGATTGTGATGCTAGGGAGGTTATATTGATGCTAAATTTGATTACAGCCGCTAGGCTGTTAATAGGACAATATTGGAAGAAGGAATCCTTGCCTAATTTACAAGAGTGGTTTTATAAAGTTTCGTATTTGGCAGAAATGGCAAAGATTTCGGCTTTTTTAAAGGAGCAATCTCAAGAGAAATTTTTTGCGGTATGGGAAAAATGGATAAATTTTATGCAACATAATTTGGATATGGAAAAATATTATTTAGCCTTTTTATAATTTGTAATGATTGTTTTTTTTTTCTTCTTTCTTTCTTTCTTCTTCTGTATTATTATTTATATACTTTTCTATATATGTTTTATTTTTCGCCTATCTCTTTCTTTTTTCTTTCTCTCTCTCTTTTTTCTTTCCCTTTTTTCTTCTTCCTTTTTTTTTATATATATTATTTACTTTAAAGTTTATGTTATGTATATTATTATTATATATATTATTATTATGATTTTTATTATTATTATTAATTATCTTATAAATTGTATACGTTATTTTTTAAAATTTGTTTAATAATCCTATATTCAGTTCTGGGAAGTCAGGGGGGGGAGGGTGGGGTGGTTTGGGAGGGGGGGTGGATGTTTATTTGTAAAATTTTTGAAAAAAATTAAATAAATAAAAAAAAAAGTAAGGAATGGCTGAATTCTCACATCTTTGGGAGATAAAAGTTACAGGTTATCATGGCTTCATTGATGAAAAGATTTAAAGGAAATTTAGCAAGAATGTCATCAACAAGAACTCCTGGATCTCCTTTCGCTATGACTTTGATAGCTGACATTCTTGGAAAATAAAATAAATACTTTAGGAGAAGACGAAAAAAAAAAGGACAAACAGGATAAAGGCTTATCCAGAGCAGAAGGACCACATCCAACTGGAAATCCAAAAAGGGAAGATCAGAGTAAAGAAATGAACTTGGAAGTCATTATCATAAATAAGATATTTGAACTGAAAAGGATAAATCAGAAAACCTAACGACAAAGTACAGAAAGAGAACAAAAGTAGATCTCAAACCAAACCCTGAGGACTCTCATAGATAAAAGGGAGACTCAAGAACAAACATCCCTTCTGTTGTGTCCCGAGCCTGCAAAAGCAGGCTCAGGACGTTGCAATGGTCCCGGGCTGTTGCAAGCTGCCCGGGACCAGACTAAGTGGTGCCAGCCTGCGTGCATGCGCAAGGCACGAAGCATGCCATCTCTTTGTAACCTTTTTGCCCGGGGATTCTATTTAGAGTCAGAGAGGACTGCGAGCCTCCGAGTTGTGTTAGAGTGAGCAGAAGAAGAATAAAGCAGTTGTTAGCTTCAGAATGTATGCTCTTCTTTCGCTATTAACTTGAGGACTTAACACTGGTGATGAAGGTGGGATGATCGCAAGCTGAAAGAAGAAGGCTTGTAAGACTTACCCAAGGAGTCCTTGAGGAGAGGAAGACGGCGTTAAATTCAGCACCTGGCCTGCCAGTACAGCGTCGATGGAGGTAAGCTGGTTGATAGACCCCTTCCTCAAAGTAGAAGTAAGGATGGCGAAGATAGGGCGGTTGTCCGAATTCAACATTGCTCACCCAGAAAGGTGGGAGTCTTGTGTCGCTAGAGTAGAAAATTACTTTAGAGTGAATCAAGTTAGAGAAGATGGCTTGAAGGCTGCAACTTTGTTGTGTCTGTGGTCAAGATGCATTTGAAATTGCAGAAAATTTAAGCAGACTTAAAGAAGTTATTAAAGGAACATTTTCAGCCTAAGCTGTCTGTCATTGTGTGGAGACATACGTTTGAACAGAGGGATCAGAGAGCAGGTAAATCAGCCAAAGAATTCATTGCAGCCTTGAGAAGAGCAGCCAAGCCCTGCGAGTTTAAAGACTTAGAAGAAAGGCTGAGAGACTGTTTTGTACGCGGTTTAAGGAACAGAGATTTGCAACAGAGACTCTTTGCAAAGGAAGATATCTCATTCCAAGATGCCTTGAGAGAGGTCACAGCTGAGGAGGCAGCCGGCGGGGTGGTCAAGAACATGCGGCCCATCAAGAATAACCCAGAAGCAGTTTCTGTGCACCATGAGGGAGTCCAAGAAGGCTCAAAGGAGGATCCTGAAGATGAGGTGGATCATCTTTACCCGTTCAAGGAAGGTAAACAGAAGGAAAGCAAAGAAAAAACTCCAGCTGCGTCCAAATGCTTCTGCTGTGGAGGTCGCCATAAGAGGGCCGACTGCAGGTTCCGTTCTGCAATCTGTAGAGCATGTGGCAGGCAAGGCCACATAGCATCCATCTGTCTGGGTCGCCTGAAGGCACAACCTCAAGAAGAATTGCATCTGAAAGGTACCAGGGTCCCCAGCCAAAACAGGGTGGGTTTCTGTGCATCACGTAGAAGTATTTGCAGAACAGGCACACACAAACCACTTAAAAAGAAGCTGTCACTTAAGGTGAGGTTACAAGGAGTTCCCTTGGTTATGGAGTTGGACACTGGGTCTGCTCTTTCAATCATCTCCATTCACACATTTAGGAAGGTTTGCAACAGCAGTGGGTTCCAGACCAAACTTAGGCCATCCAGTATAATCTTAACAGACTTTCAAAACTCCAAGGTGTGTGTAAAGGGGAAGGCCACCCTTACAGTACAGCACAAGGATTTTGAAGGTCCATTGGATGCATTGGTTGTTGGGGGTGAACGAACGAGCCTTATAGGGCTCGATTGGTTTGAGACCTTGGGAATCCAGGTTACAGGATTGCACAATTTGCAAACGTTGAGCCTAGAAGAAGTCTGCAAAGAGTTTGCAGATGTATTTAGTCCACAATTGGGGTCTTACAAAGGACCTCCAGTTTCCTTGAAGCTTGACCCTACCATCATACCCATTAGGGTTAAAGCAAGGAGAGTACCTTTTGCACTTAAGGGGAAAATTGAGGCTGAACTGGATAAATTGATCCAGCAAGGTATCTTGGAACCTGTAGATTCAAGTCCATGGGAAATCCCCATAGTTATGCCTCTCAAGGCTAATGGGGACATACGTATATGTGCAGACTACAAATGCACATTAAACAAGGCTTTGCAACAGCACGCGCACCCTGTACCTGTAGTCAGCCATATTTTGGCTTCCCTCAAAGGGGGCCGCGTTTTTGCAAAGCTAGATCTGGCACAGGCATATCAACAGTTACCTGTTGATGAAGCTGCTGCTGAAGCACAAACTATTGTAACTCATAGAGGTGCTTTCAAAGTCAAGAGACTGCAATATGGTGTAAATGTAGCTCCTGGAATATTCCAGAGTGTCATGGAGAACACACTCAGAGGCATTCCTGGGGTTTGCCCCTATTTTGATGATGTCCTTATTGCTGGAGAATCTACTCAGAATTTAACTGAGAGATTGAAGGCTGTCTTGCTTCGCTTCAGAAGAACAGGCCTAAAACTTAAAAAAGATAAATGTAAGATAGAGGTCACTTCTACAGATTTTTTGGGATTCAGAATAGATGCTAGGGGTATTCACCCTGCTGAATCTAAGTTAAAAGCCATACAGCAGGCTCCCAGCCCTAAGTCTAAAGGTGAGTTGCAAGCATTCCTAGGTCTCTTGAATTTTTACAACGCTTTCCTACCTAACAAGGCTGCTGTAGCAGAACCACTTCATAGGCTTTTAGACAAGCAGGCAGTTTGGCAGTGGTCCCAAGTCCACGAAAAGAGCTTCAATGAGGTCAAGGCCTTGCTAACATCTAATGATGTGCTTGCACATTTCAATGAAAACCTGCCTGTCTGCATCACTTGTGATGCATCCCCTTATGGGGTGGGCGCTGTACTTAGCCACTGGAGGGAATTCAGGTTCCTGTAGCATATTACTCCAGAACTCTATCCTCTGCTGAGCGTAATTATGCTCAAATAGACAGGGAAGCATTGGCCATAGTAGCAGGAATTTAAAAAATTCCATGATTTTTTATATGGCCGACATTTCACGGTCTACACTGACCATAAACCTCTGCTGGGGTTGTTTACTACTGACAAACAAACCCCCCAGATTATCCCTCCCAGAATGCTGAGGTGGTCTATTTTTTTGTCAGCCTATGATTATACACTGATTCACAAACCTGGTAAGGAAATGGGCCATGCTGATGGCCTAAGTAGGTTACCTCTGAAGCTGGTAGAAGCAGACCCTGCTCCTGCCATCAATATTCTCTCCATTCAGGCGTTACCTGAATCTCCCCTAGATGCCAGGGATGTGGCTGCAGAATCGGCCACAGATCTAACATTTGCACGTGTGCTTTCATGGGTTCTATGAGGATGGCTGAGAGAAGTCCAGGTACTGAGTTCCAAAGCTTCTGGCTCAAGAAGCATGAATTATCCACTTTTCAGGGTTGTCTGTTGTGGGGCAGCAGAGTAGTTATTCCTACCTCATTGAGATCTAGGATCTTGGTCTCTTTACATGAGGGCCATCCTGGCATTGTCAGGATGAAAGTGCTTGTGCACAGCCATTTATGGTGGCCAGGGTTAGACAAGGATATAGAGGCCCAGATGCATGGATGCCACTTGTGCCAGCGTTCACGGCCAGAAATGCCTCAGGCCCCTGTGCATAGGTGGGAGGAAACACAATCACCTTGGTCTAGAATGCATGTAGATTACGCTGGGCCCTTTCAGGGGCAATTCTTCTTGGTCCTTGTTGATAGCCATTCAAAGTGGCTAGAGGTTGTTCCTGTTTCCTCCACTACTACTGCCAAGACCATTCAAGTATTAAGAGGAATTTTTGCTGCACACGGCCTTCCAGATGTTCTGGTTTCAGATAACGGTCCTCAATTCACTTCTTCTGAATTCCAGGATTTTCTGCAGTTAACATGATTTGTCATGCGACTTCAGCGCCCTTCCACCCTTCCACCAATGGTATGGCTGAACGGATGGTTCGCATCACCAAGGATGCTCTCAAGAAACTGACTTACGGTGACTGGCACCACAGGTTGGCAGATTTTCTTCTTGCATACCGCACCACACCGTCTACTTCCACTGGTAAGAGCCTGGCAGAACTTCGCTGGGGGTGCAGACTGATCACCAAACTTGACAGGCTGCATCCAGACAGGGTGGTGCCTCAGGTTTCACACCCAAGGGCACCAAGGTGGTTGCAATTGGGTGCCCCGGTATGGACCTGGAACTATGGGCCCGGTCACTTGTGGGTTCCGGCTGTGGTCTGCAAGGTCACTGGTCCCTTGTCTTATGAGGTTTCTCTGGACGACGGCCGCGTCCTTCGGCGGCATATCGATCAGCTGCGTACAAGACTGGACTCTCCCTCTTCAACTCCTGGGTTTTCTCCGGGGAGGAGGGGGACCATTGTGTGCAAAGGGAAGGATACTGTCAGCAGTCAGGGGCAAATGGAGAGGCAGAGGAAGGCCCCTCCCAAGGGTCCGCAAGTGTACCTAACAGGAATTCAGGGGAGCAAGGAATAACACATACACGTACTTACTCCAGCCAGGGAGTCACCCAGGGGGCACTCTCACTATCCACAACCCCAATACAGTACTCCAGACAGGGAGAATAACTGAGAGCATCCAAACAACCCAAATCATACCAGAGAACTGGCATCCAAACAAACAAGATGGCCAAGTGCTGCAATTGCTTCCAAAAGGAAGTCAGTATACAAGGGGGTAGTCAGAGAGGCAAATCCTGATTCTGGTAACTCCAGCACGGAATGGGGGGCAATAGAATACTGGGGCACGGCAGAGATCCCAGACAACCCAGCTACTGGGCTTGGGAGTGAAGGAATGTGTTCCCATGATAGGTCCATTGTGGACCTGGAGAATACCACAGAATCACAAAATACTGGGTGGGACGTAGAGGGTCCCGATAGCCTACACTCAGGCAGATCAACCAGGTACAGTTTGGAGCAAAGTCCTGGTCTGTCAAGCCCGGTGGGCAAGCAAGCAGACCAGGCAACAGAACCCAGGTCACGGGGACCACCAGGGCAACAAAGAGGGGAAAACTCCACTGCAACAAATACACAGGAAGGTCAAGGGTGTTCTCAAAATCTGAGGAGGTCACAGAGAGTTAGAAGACCTCCCAAACACCTTGAAGAGTAAATGAATTTGCTGTCAAGCCAAGGGAAATGAGGAAGGTGCCTACTGCTTAGGGGAACTGGAATTGTGGGTATTGGATACTCAATTCCAAAACGATAGCATGGCACCATGTTATAGAGTGGCTATTTAGTAGCTGCAACAGTATGTGCAGTTCCATAAGGGATAGCACACCACGTCCCTTTGTGAGGTCGTGTATACCTATCTATATAGGTTGATTAAGTTTCATCCGGGGGGAAGGGGTGTTGTATCCCGAGCCTGCAAAAGCAGGCTCGGGACGTTGCAATGGTCCCGGGCTGTTGCAAGCTGCCCGGGACCAGACTAAGTGTAACCTTTTTTCCCGGGGGATTCTATTTAGAGTCAGAGAGGCCTGCGCGCCTCCGAGTTGTGTTGGAGTGAGCAGAAGAAGAATAAAGCAGTTGTTGGCTTCAGAATGTGTGCTCTTCTATCGCCATTAACTCGAGGACTTAACACCTTCCATGGAACTGAGAATATTTTTCTGTCTCTCCTTGCCAGCATATTGAAAAGTAAAGCTGTAATTTTGAACAATGCTCTAAAGTTTGACTTGTAAGAATTACAATTGTTATTTTTCTCCATGAGTAAAAATTAATGCTAAAATGCCTTTGGAAGAGGGCCTGCAGGTTAGCAGTTGTCCCTCCAGAACTCATTCTGCCATGTTGCCCTTTCATGAACTCTTGCCTGCTAATAGAAAAGCATTTTTGGAAAACTCTTCCCGCCTTCTGGAGAGAGAGCCAAATTGCACATGCTGATGAGGGCTGAAAGACAACTTGTCCAAAACCCAACCAAAACTGTACTGGGTATGACTTTGTGCAATGTACAGAAGTTGGTTAAAGTTGAAGTTGATAGCATCATTCTGACACATAAGCAAGGATCCATACCCTTAAATAAGATTATAGGCATTTATATCAAAACTTTCACGCCAGCTAAGGAGACAGAGAATACTACAGATCCTTAGCTTTTTGCTTTTATAGGCTACAATGATTCACGGAAACAATGAAGCGTTTTAAGGTCTGGAAGATTATTTATAGAAGAAACAAATGGCTTTTAAAAAACCTGATTCTAACAGCCATTTAAAAGAGAAAATATAATCACAGTCTAATCAATGAAGTGAGTTATATTTACTGGTTGAATGATGAATGGCACTCTTGGGGAGAAGGGATATTTTTATGTATGAGTTCTGACAGCTAGGGTAGCCTTAAGCAGCAGCAGGTTCCAATAAATATTTTATTTTGAGGAAGCTGGAGTCTTCAAATAGGGCAAGCAAATCTACTGATGCCTACATAAGCTTGCTTCCTGGAATCTGATGTTGCTAGCTCATAAATTTAAAGAGATAGATTGCTTTTTTCACTACAGCAAAGGTAGAAGATGGTTAATTTTACTTTTTGATAAGTTATTTTGAGATAGTTAATTTGATCTCATCTCAGTCATATTGTAGTAACAGTAATGCAGCTCCCAGAAGCCAAAATAACAAAAATAGAAAGTTTGACATGCCAGTCCAATTATTCTGTCTTTTTGTAGGAACCAAAGAAATGATTGATTATCACAACATGTGGACTCAGTTATTGTAAAATAGAAGTGAGCTCATCTGATTAATAAAATAAAGCCCATTTTTTTCAGAGTAAAAGAGGCACTTCCATTCTTATTTCATCCTGGCTTTAGCTTCAGCATCCTCCACCTCATTGCCCTTCAAGAGTCGGGCCTTTAACGGAAAAAAGGGCTCCCCTGTCTTAAGGAGATGCCAGGATGAGATAAAAAGCAGCAAATAGATCAGTCCCCTGCATTCATCCTCCCCATGGGATGCATTGATCATAAGTATACCTTACAACAGTGACTTCCTATGAGGAAACAGCACCAGCAAATCAGCTAGGAGGTTTATTTGTTTGCTTACTTATGGCCTAACATTTGCCAGTGCTGGCAACAGATTAAAATAATATAATAAAATTCAGGCTAGATGGTTCTGGCTGCAGCCCCTAGCCCCAGTTTTAAATATTTTTGATAGACCCTTCCTTCCTGCAAAGCCTATTTCTCATTTTCTCCTTTCTAAATAAGTGCAACATCAGCCAAGCTCTTGATACCTATTTTTCTTGCTTTGGAGGAAAAAAAGATCTCAACAGCCTGGTGGTCAGAAATAATGATAGGCTGACATCATCTGTATGGGTTTGTTCGGAGAAACTCTTTGGAAATTGTGCCACATGATGAGGAGGCCCTTGGAAAAAAACTGAAGGAGGCTGCCAATCCATTCTTCTCGACCAGATGTTTCCTTTATTACAAAGCCTCTGCAGAGACAAGAGATGCTTGCTTTTGCCAGCTCACTGCCGCGATATCTCCTTGCAATACTTTGTTTCCTAACTACCTTTTCACCATTCTTGTTCTAACAAGGAGGACAGACGCTTTAGTGAATAAGTGTAATTAGCTTGATGATGTGTCAGCAGGCTGGCACGGTGGCAGCATGCTAAATTGCTAAGCAAGCTTTGTAATAAAAGGGCTCCTACACCTTGCTTGGTGATAAATAAGCCAAAGAAAAATGGACTGCTGTGCTCCTGTAGCACTTCCCCCACCCTCTGCTGAGGAAAGGGACACCATTTCCAGGATGCTTGTTTACAAAACCTGCAAGCCAGAGGAAGGGAGGACTTTTAGGACTTTAACATTTGGTAAGCAATCAAGAAGCATGTCAAGAAAAGATGTTGCAGCATGCTCTTGAGCTTGTTTACTTGCTGATGACAATGATTTCTGATGAGTAGAAAATGTTTGGTTTCTTGTTCTTTTGGAATACTTAAACCCCACTTGATAGGTGCAAAAGACCCCAAATGTTGCAACCTCCACTGTTTAAATCTGTCAGTCTTGCCAGGAAGACGAGGTAGGAAACACAACCAGATAAGCTACATCTACTTTATTTCAAAACTACATTAACATAATCTTACAAATCTGAAAGTACAAGCCTCCCACCATCTCTTTTACAGTCTGAGAAACTACTGTACGGAGGGTCCTTTCTGAGCCTCTTGATCTGCCCACTATCCAGTTGCAGGCAATGTGGTCTCTTACCTGAACATGCTGTAGAATAGACAGCATCTTTTCATTCTGTCTCCCAAAGTCTATCCCATATCCCATATACCATGACAAAATCATTCCCAAACTTCATGATCATATACTTCCTCAGTATTGCCTACTCTTGCCCTTGCCCTTCTCTATTAGCCTCTCTATAATAAAGCTTGATAAAGATTTTCAAATGGGAAAAGTGGGCAAACTCATGCAAGCTCTGTATGAGATGGGGGCAAACCGTCCTTTGAATAGGTCTGAATGTTGGAACAAAGACTTCCTAAAAAGGATGTCAGATGAGATGTGACTGTGAAGGATAGGCCTCTGTACTTTGTAGGGGGCCTTAGAAAAAGTCAGTAGGTGAGGTTTAGAAAAAAAAATGACCTCTTTTTGATAAAGTTATGCTGGTCTGCGCACAACCTTGCTCATGTGCTTAATTTTCATCCTTGCCAGCCATCCTCACATGTCTGTGTATGCATATAACAAAATTGTCATCCCTCCCCAGGACCATTTCTTTACCCCAAAAATGGGGATCTGTAATGATTGCTGCTTCTGGAGCTCCCAATGACATGGCGATACAGGGATCCAACTGAGCTGGGAAATAAAATTATTGTAGAAAGAAATTACTTCTTTCTATTTTGTTTTTCTTTCTGTTTTGTTTGTGAGAATGAAATTTATTACGGCTACATCCTAGGCTGATCCCTGATTTGGAGTAGATACCCCAGAATAGTTTACATCTTGCCATTCTGGCACATGTGCGTCAAGAAGGTGCTGAAACATAACACATATTTTCCAGATCTCATTATGGATTAGGAGTCCCATGTCAGCTTGTTATAGTTTCAAATTCACTTTCTATAATATCTATAGTATGAGCTAGCACTGTGTTTCTTAAGCCGTAAGCAAACACTAGCATTCCCTATATAACTTCAATATATTCCACAAATTAGTCCCAATATTCAAGATAAGTTGTTTAATAAGTTTGAGATCCATTCAGGTGCCCTAGTCAAAGAACTATGCTGCGAATGAAGACGTGTTAGCAGCCATCACATTGAAATAACTGAAAAAAATAAAATAATTTTTTTTCATGGAAATTCATAGAGCAGATGAGCTTTTATTTGAAAAGACCCAGCTACCTTTTCCTCTAACATGTTTTATGTATAGAGTAGCATTTTCAGCACTCAGTCTAAACCAAATATTGAAATAGCTCATGTATTTGTTAATTTATATTCCACCTATTGTTCAAGAGCTCAGTGTAGCATATATAATGCTCTCTCCTATCTTTCCTCACAAGAATATCCCTGTGAGGTAAATTGAGTTGAGAACAGAGTAGCTGAGGGTAGTCTCCCCAGGCCAGTCAAACACCTTATCCACTACACCAGTCTTTAGACATTCTTTAACAAAACAATATTGATGAAATATGCTGCTTTCTGTGTGCATTAATATTTGCACGTGTGTCAGAAGCACCGAGGAGCTTCCAGGTTGAAAGGATTAGCCGGTGGCATCACAATTGCCCTTGGCATTAATATTTATTAAATGTAAGAGGAAATGAAGAAAATTAGTAAAATATCTTAAATATTTCTCTTTTTAAAACAAATAAACAAACATGTTTGATGTTCTGCGGTCTTGGAAATTTTAAGGAACACTATTGAGAAGAGCTGCAGTTCAAAATGCCTCTTTTCCAACCATGTTTAAGATATACTAATCCTCCCCCTCCTCCTCTTGAGTCCATTGGAATCTGTTCAATCCAAATTCCTTAGTTCTGCATTTGGTTCTGCCAACTGCATCTGAAACACAGCGCTTAGGCTAGAAGCAGGACTGATCAGAGTAGAAACAAGAGTCTCACCGACTCTGTTTTAAACAATACTTTCCAATCCATTTGGAAAAGTCCTATAAGCAGAAGCTCTTTCTGGGTGGCTCTTCTTAGACTCATCTTAACTATTTCATGTAACCTTGGCTGGTCTCACGCTAAAAATCTGATTGCACAACAATTAGTTGAAAGTGAGCTGTAATGACCACCCAGCTTTCCAAAAATTATTTATTGTGTAGTGGGAACAGCGAGGCATTGAAGATAGTAGTAGAATTAACAGCTCTTTATTAGGTTCTCACAGAAGGAAGCTCTAGCAGCTGCCTGACTTATATTTACAGCGGCGGCCAATCAGTTTGAAGTATTCATTTGCGCCAAAAACAACTAGTTTAAAGTTATACAGACAGTCTACCATTCAAATAATGAAATCAGTTAACTGTTTCTTTATAACAGACTCTTTGAATTGCTTAATACATAACATTATTTGTTATCAAAAATTAGTTAAATGAAGAAGCATAGCTCCCTATATTTACTATCTCACTTACTCCAAGTACTACTGTGCTTTTATGAGGCCTCTCTGTAACACCCTTCAGCACGAGTACAGAATAGACATCACAAACTCCCTACGGCTCATTGTCTCTGCCTCAAGAGGCACAAAAGCTAGAAATCACAGCACAAGTTCTTTTACATGGCAGGTTTCATACAACATTACAACCTTACTTTTCCTTTTGTAGCTGCAATCCCCGGGCAATCAGTAGTTTCTCTGTTTATTTTCTGCTGGCTGATAAGGTTTTTTTTATATAACCTGCTACTTCACACAGTGTTGTTGTTTAGCATCAAGGCTTTGGCAGGGGATCTATAGTAAGATTTAAGAGGAATCACTGTATATGCTATTTTAATTTTCTACCCCTCTTTTATCTTGCTGGGTAAAGGCCACAGTAACATTAATCTCTTCATTCCCCCACTTTTCCTAAACTCTTCTGCCCAAGGCACAAAATGATTCACTTACTGCCAAACCACAAAAGCATTCATTGGCCTCCCTGAAGCTCTTCTGTCTTTGGTTCATGAGGCCCAGGGACTCATGAAAAAACTTATCCCCAGCAAGCAGCAATGCTCACTTCTTCCCATGTTCTGAGTGTTGTGAGCAGTGGGGAATTTTAAAAGTTGCTCAGCTGCAGCAATGAGTCAAAGGAGCCCTTCTTTGTGCTTTTCTCTGTTTAATGGAGGAAGAACTGCTTCCTTTGGCTAAATAAATATTAGCTAATTTCCCATCAGTAGGGATCTCATTCGACAACAAGCATAAGTTAACAGGGAATCCCCAATCTGGATTTTGCACGAACCATTTAAAATATGCCCTTTTTAAAAAGTGGCTAGTTTGCAGATGATCGCTGCATGAAACTGGTCTCAGAGAGCCAATTACTCTGTACAGATTGTTTCCTAGCGAAAGCAATGATCGGTTTATGTGATGAAAGGAATTGGGAATTGGATTTATATCAGAGCCAACTCGGCCCATTATGTTGCACCCAGAGACATACATAGATGATGAGCAAATGAGTAGTTGATTTTAACTTCTGTAATTGAAATGCTTTATGAGCAAAGAGGCACAAAATAACTAGTCAAATGAAATGACAAGAACAAGTTATGCTTACTTAGAAGGTACAAGATAAGCTGAACTGAACACCCAGGGAGGGGAACAGCCAAGCGTTTTAATAAAAGCTGGTGGTTACTATCACTTTCCCCCAATGCATGGCCTCACTGTAGTGCTGGTGGTTGTACTGGAAGTTTGTGAAGAATAGTGATGTATATTTCTTTTCCTTAGGTGCATGATATATAGAATTCTATACAATTTTATATTTTCATGTAGTAGTTTGCTATGGGTAGTGCAGAATTAAGCAAGCGTTTATCTTAATCATGAAATAGCGTACCTGAATTATATTTTGTTTTGCTCTGTCTTTGGTGGAATACCTATGTAGAGTAGGATAATCTCTCTAATCTTCAGTCCAATTAACCTTGAGAAGCAGATACTTATTAACTTTGAGACAGTCCCATTACCACCTCATATAAACAAAAGACTCCTTAGCCTTGATGGTCTCATTCTTGGCAGAAAGGCAAAGCTTCCAAGATAAGATAGGCTTGTCCTCAGCAAATTCCAGTGAGTTGAGACCATCAAAAAGGAGTGGGAGTAATGATAATTCAGAACCTAAGTAAGCTAGTTAGAGAACTTTGAGGCAGACCTGACCATTTTGTGGATGTACCCAGAAGTGTAAAAGCATGTTAAAGAATAATTAACATCTGTTAAGTGATCTGGCAAAAACTACCATGAAAGACTGTCACCAGAAATAAAATATTTGTCAGTCCTGTTGAAATGAATGAATCACAGCTAAAACTTGCCTGGCTTTTTCAGATCCATAGTCTGTTGAATTTAAAAAATTGGAAGCACATGTCTCAATTAAGAACCAATTAATGTGACATCACAGTAGGAAAGAGCTATTCTGAAATTGCAACCTGCTGCAAGTTAGATAACTTAAAATTCCATTGATTTTTAAAACTATGGTTCCATAAAATTATGTAATGTTTTCCAACTAAACCGTCTGGACTATAAACTGCACATTTAAGCCAAGTTCAACACTCCATGGGACAGAATATCTTCAAGACCCTCAGCCCTAATTGGCTAGAGTATTCCTTAAGGAAAGGCCCTCTATAACAACAAATTTTAAAACTCCTGGTTTGGCATAGAAACAGTACTATTGTGCAATATATTGATACTGAATGAATATTATATTGTAATTGTAAGACCTGATTATAAAATAAATATTCAGGATCAATTTTAAGTAGAGCATTACTTAGTGTAAGCTACTGGGACAGTTAGTTCCCAGCAAGTTAAAGATTAGAAGACAATTGTAGAAACAGAGTTGCAGGCTCCTCTGATAGCAGTGAGAAGATTTACCTCCTTTCCAGATTGTAGGAGATAGTTAGAAGGAAACTTTAAATATATATATGTATATATATATAAGCAGAGATATATTGGTTCTAACTGGGAAAGAGTTCAGTGTTGGGATTCTTTAACCCCATCCCATTCATTTCAATACATCTTGCTAAAAAGAACTCCATGAGAATTACAAATGGAAATACCGATAATTGCTTTCAGTTTTAGGCAGCTGCCAGAGAGTTTGAGAGTTTCAGTAAATATAAAAAAGAAAAAAAAGTGAACGTTAATCTTGGTCAAAAAAATGTCCGTATATATACAGCTTCCCAAAATCATTATTTCCAAAGTTTAACGTATCATGATTAATACCAGTTATTTCTATATAATGAAAACGGGTTTAATGTTTTCTTTTCCAAAGGCAATCTCTAACAATTCTATTTATGGGTAAATGTCACAAATTTTAATAATTTTCTCTACACCTCTTAAAATCTTATGGCTTATTGACCAATGCCAACAAAAGTCCTGTTTCTGACATTCAAAGTAATATATTGGTATATAGCAAAGTACCCAATTTCTGCAAGGTGATCTCAGACAATTCTTGCATGCATGACACATGGATTATTTTAAATAATTGCTGTCAGTACAATGGAATACTGCTTATAATAACTAACAGTATTCTGAATGAAACCTTTTAGTATGAATATATGTGGTGGAACTATAATAAAAAGGAAAAACTGGTTAATTGTACAAAATGCTTGATCATATTTGCAAGACTTATTTATGAAAGTTGTCACACTGACTCAGCCCAACTCACATCACAGGGCTATTGTGGGGAAAATAGGAGGAGGGAGTATTAGATATGTTCACTGCCTTGAGTTATGTATAGCGTAATAAAAGAGGGATAAAAATCTAATAAATAAAGGCAGGATATAAATAAATATTTAATATTCAACAGTTGGGTCTGCACTATGGGGAGACCTCAAACCTCTTATTTTGAAGATAATTGTTGCATTTTGTTTTCAAATCTTGCTGACTTTAACTGGTCTTCTTGATCATGCTGCCTTCCAGAAG
This sequence comes from Crotalus tigris, assembly GCF_016545835.1. NCBI lineage: Eukaryota > Metazoa > Chordata > Lepidosauria > Squamata > Viperidae > Crotalus > Crotalus tigris. The sequence continues at coordinate 254,959 of NW_024097731.1, forward strand.
TTATCAGTCAAGTGCGTAAAGGAAAAACTTTTTTGAAGAGCATCTTATCCATTGGTAAGAGGTGTTTGTGTTAACAGATAAAATCTGTTTGTTGCCAGTTGCTTTGCAAGTTGGGACTTCACAGTGACCCATTGTACTGGTTTCTTTTGCTGCTACTGTAGAGGAACTGTCTTCTAAAATATAGATGATTGCTTGGGTATAAGCAGATCACAATGTAAACAGAAACAGACTAGGGCAGCAGTCTCACCCTCTCTCCCTTCCTTGTCTCTCAAATAAGTAAGTATCCTGGGATAATTGCTGGTTTTAAGCTGCCCCGAGTTATTTTAAGATGGTTGGCTATATAAATGTATTAAATAAATAAACAAAATGATGACAGTAAAGGTATTCAGCTGATAGACATTTCATATGCACAATACACTTAGGACTATTTTTACATAGGAAATATTTTAAAAAGTGTTTCACTCTTTTGCAGATGAAAATGTAGAGCTTCCTCCACCTTCTCTGGATGAGTTCCTTGCTCTCAGCTTCATTCAACTGCCTGTGTAAAATAGGCATTGCAAACCTAGTGTATATTTGTAATGGCTGCAGAAGATTATGATAAGGTTTAGATCACTTATGTTTGACAGCAGTTTCCTTTGACGGATAATAGTTTGTTAGTTGGTTGAGAGACTTCCTAAGAAAGTCTTTTACTAAATGGTCCTTCTAAGCAAAAGATACCAGTAGAAAAAGCATGGAGTAGGGATTATACTGCTGGCCCAAAGTTAGGCCAAATTGAGAGGAGTCCTATTACTTTAATTCCCATATTTTGAATCTAGTGAGAGCTCCAATATCCTCATGAATTTTCTCCCCCTTCCCCTCCACCCCCTGAACTGAGTAATATTAGGAAGTTATCACTTAGTTAGTCTTAGTTTCTGACCTGTTCAGGGTTGATTCAGCTCTCCATCCTTTCGAGGTTGGTAAAATAAGGACCCAGATTGTTGGGGGCAGTATACTGACTCTGTAAACTGCTTAAAGAGGGCTGTAAATCACTTATATAAGTTTAAGTGCTGTTGCTATTGCTAGTCAGTTTAGCTGCTTCTCAACAGATTGCAACTAGGCAAGTGGTCATACAAAGAGGAAGCCCAAGGAGATAGCGAACAATAACCTATAACAATAACAATATCATAACCTCCTGTCATTCTCTAATGCATTTTACTGGTATTCTTTGTGTCGGTCACAAGTGAAGAAACTTAATGCTTAAGCAAATAAAGAAAACATCCAATATATTAAGAACTTTTAGTCAGCAATAAACTTACATCTTTCCAGTTACTCTGACTCTGTTAAATCTTTCCTGCTTATGTCAGTGAAGCAGATCAGAGAAAGTATATTTTTATAGACACACAGGAAATTTGGGAATAGATTACATGCATCCCAGCTTTTGTTCTCCATCAGGCTCTTTAGTTGGCTTATATTCACTGTTTCTATGAATGATCCTTTTCCTTTGAAGGAGTTTCTGAAAAGTCAATGCTGGGCCCTTGCTTTGCAGGTAGCCAGCTTCCCCTTGTTCCCTTTATATAAAAAAAAAAAAAAAAAAAAAAGTAGAGCAGGAAGTTTGGACAGCACCAAAGGAGTGTCCCTGGGTTGAGTGATGCTAAAAACCCCAGACCTACAGTGCTTCGAACTATAAAGATGGCAACTAGTCAGACTGAAGTACATTTTTGAGAAAGAAAAGGGAGGAGATTTTGCTTTTCTTCAGCAATGAGACAAAACTACCTTTTTTCATGCCAGGGCCTCCACTGTAGGGAAAGGAGCATTGTGTTTTTGAAAATCATGAAAAAGACATCTGATGCATGTACACTTTCATTTTGATTGCTGTTTTGTTATAAAGATGAATTAATGTGCTGCCATTTTCGAATCTCATTATAATGTTTGTCCTGAGATGAAATATGGGACTTCTCTAATGGCTGTATGAATTACAGCTGCATGCTGTGCTATGCTGACCTTTTTAATATTCTGTATTTTCACTGGCTGGCATTTCCACTTCCTCTCTGTACAACAAAAGCACTGAACTTGCTAGACCTGCTTGAAGTTACACGGAGCCAATGGAAACCAAGAATGTTGAAAAGATCAATGCTACACAGTTCCCATCTCTTCTTTCTCTGCATGGGGAAAACAACTTAGCTCAAACATTTTATCTTATTAGTAACCAGTGTCTGGTGAGGTTTTATAGCACTAAGAGTAAAATGTGAAAAATGATAAATTAAGAGGTTTGCTTATGAACAGTTACAGTATTAATTATAAACACCCTCTGAATTAAACAATCAACCACAAAGGATTTTTGATACAAAATAATAAATTGCTATTTCATGCAGAGTTTGGCTTTCTAAAGTGTCTGCCTTGTTCTACTTTCCATCAGACTAGCACACAATAAAATCTGTGTCTGCAAATTAAGCAGAATCCCAGATAAGCAAGAGGGGTGTGAATCTTTTTGGAATCTTTCCGGAGAATAGTGATAATTCACTGGATAGCTGGGAGCAGAGTACCATGCCTGCCTGCTATAGTGTCTCACATGGCTTCTTCTCACTGGTACTAACTTCCATTGGGTGAGAGGAGAATGCTGGTTTCTTAGCACAGTAGTGGTGGACCAAATTCAGGGAGTTTTTAGCTAAGTTCAGGGACAGAGACCTAATCAACATCTCTGTACTGGATCACCCCTCTCTCCTGACCCCCGGCCCCCATATTAAACCACCAAGGTCCTTCCAATTCTCTTATTCTGTTAAAATCATGTTTGGTCCACTTGGCTCTAAAGCTAAATTATGCTTTTATTCCTTGCTAGCAAACAATGGACCAGCATCTCGTTGGCGTTCTAATCCTAATCCTAACTTCAGGCAGAGACTTAACTGTATAGCTGCTTCTGGTAGCCTCCTGGAGGAGAACACTGGAAGTAGGTAACTATGGACGAATGCTGCAGATTAGACAGCAGCAGTAGCTAGCAAGCTTTGTTTAACAGTCACAACAGCCTTGGACTTGCTGCTGCCTTAATGATTTTTGTCAAAGTGAAATAGCAAGAGTTGAAGGCAGAGGCTGAAAATTGGCAGAAAGGAGAAATTCAAGTCCTCCCTCCATCACTGTGTGCTATCCAAATCTTTTTGTTCTGAGTAAACTAGCACTTGTTTTGCAGGGAAACCATTACATTAATACTGACCAATAGCTGTGGAGCAATTAGCCAGCCAGGGTTAGCCAGCAATTCACTAGCAAGTCAGTAGCCAGAAAAAAATAGATTGTCATGAAATCTCCAAATCAATTCAATGCAGCAGTTCCTTTTAGGACTTAATCCCATGCTGGAGAGGAAGGTGGATACTACCTGCAAGGAGCACAATGCCTTTTTGGAAAATACTGCCTTATCAGCCCTGCTGCCTGTCAAACATATCTCCGCCTTCCCTCTAGTTGCTGCGCATTTGAAGCCTCCTGGAGATTCTTTGTTAAAACCCAAGTTATCACCAGTCAGAGCCAGACAATTCAGTGCACACATCAATCTCAGCAACAATGACTGTCAAGGGGGAGCTTAGAAACACCCTCCAAACTCTTATTAATGAAATTATGGCAGGTGCAGCAGCTGACAGTGTGGCTGTTAACTCCTTCAGCCCTCCTTTTCGTCTTTTTATTCTAGTAGACGTGTTTCTTCTGCTTCACTTCTTTAATTTTCTTTAACAACTGGTACCTGTCTCCTTGCTAAAGTCATGCATTACAGCATTGTAGAGGCTTTCAGGAAATCAGAGTTCTATTGCTGGATGAGAATGAAAGGCATTATATTCCAACAGCGTGGGGAGGCACCAGCTTGGGGAAGGATTATGCCATGACTCTTGGGTTGTGAATCCCCTGCAGGATGATGCAGAATCTCCTCAGGGTTCCTCAAAATCTACCATGGTTATGACCTTTTGTGTTAATAATGTGTTGCATTCAGCTATAGGCCTCAGCAATTATTTCTAATAGTAGCATAGCATGAGACAGTGTCAGATGATGTGGGGGAATAATGCACACTGAGATGCTTCAAGCCTGCCAAGTAATTAAAAGTCAATTTAAGAGAGAATTAAATAATGAATAGTTCAGCTGAAGATGAAGAGTGGCTGGGATTTCATGGAAAAAGAAAAGGCAGCAATTAAACATGGGAAGTATTTTGCTGACAAAGAAGACATGGTTAGCACTGTTGCCTTGATTCAGCAGGGTTGAGGGGGAAGAGCCACGTGGATGGCAGAAGAATTTGTCTGGGCAGTCCTAATACAGATATGTGTGGTGAGGCCCAGGCTGTTAGCAGCCTCCTATGCTAGAGAGATGATGTGTCCCTTCTTCTACACACATGGAACAGGCTACACAAACTTTGCAGAGGGTCATCTTGAACATACTAACCCAGTTACCAGTGCAAGAATAGCACAACATCTGAAAAACCTTTGTGTGTACAAATTAGAAATATCACTTTTAAGTTTATCTGAACTGCTCGATTCAATTCTGTATAGTTTTTGTGTTTTGACATATGAACCAACTAGAGTCTTTGGACTGGGACATTATGTGTGTTTTCTCTGTTTCAAAGTGGAGGAGGAAAGGAATATTACAAGAAAAATTCAAGTTCATCATTGTGCAGGAGTCTATTTACATATCAAGAACTGCAAGTTCTGGTTGATTGTATCTTCTTCTGAGTGGACTATTGCAATGATCTCTACATGGGTTGCCTTTGAAAAGTATTTGCAAGCTTAGGGTGGTGCAAAATGTGGTGGCACGGGCAGTTATGTGTGCTTCTATGTGTGCACATGTTACTCTGTGAGCTGTATTGGTTGCCTTCAGATCCAATTCAAGATGCTGTTTTTGACATTTAAAGCACTTCATGGCATAGGGGACAGGTTTTTTTGAAGGATAGCCTCCTCCTAATTTCATATGCTTATTCCATTACATTTGGCAGAAAAGGTATGTTGCAGGTACTGTCTGGTAGGATCTGGTAGGATCCAGGAGATGGGCCCTTTCTGCCATGGCATCCACCCTCTGGAACATTCCCCCTGAGTAATACTGGCCCCATCCATGGTAAACTTCCAGAACTCCCTCAAAACGTGGCTCTGTCAACAAATTTGGAGATCTCAGGGAAATGGAAAAATGTTTGATATAGTTACTTTGTAACACTGAAGATGTTAAAATAATATCGATGTTTTTATTATGGAGTGTTTTTAATTATTGTTTTATGGTTCCTTTTTTACTGTACACTGTACACCCATTTTGAGATGGGTGGCTGTATAAGTGTGAAAAATAAAAAAAACTGTTGAGATATATACATGAAACAAATGGATGTGATTGGATTCACATTTCATCCTACTCTAGTTTAATCATAGTTTGTTGAATAAACCGCAGCTGGCTGAGATTAAACATCATACTAACTCAGAATAATTGAACTCCACCTTTAAATTATTATTGGGAAAATATGTTCTCTTATAACTATATGCATGGCTCTCTTGTACACTGTTGCTATGGGGGGAAATTTCAATTTATGTTTTAAGCTTTAATTTAAAACTGCTATAGTTTGTTAAAGTAAAGTTGATGAAGGAGTCAAAACTTTGTACAACACATATGATACTAAGCAAAATTCAAACAAATCGCAGTATGGTTCAGTATTTTTGTAAATCCAAGTAACTAAAAGGTAACTAAAATTTACCTTTTAATAGAATTGACATTTAGAAAGCTATTGAAGTACCTAAAGTCTAGATGCTTCAATAGCTTTTTAAATGCCAATTCCATTAACAGATTCTAGAGTCTAAACAGTTTAGAATCTAGATAAACAGGGCCTCTCAAAGATTTTGAAGGGTTATTATTACTCTATATGGGCTGCAAAAACTCAGATAGCTGCCAGATGACAGTAAAGAGGTGCAGGACCCCTTTGATACCATCTAAAAATTGTGCTGGTTTCTGTATCCAAAATCTGGCAGCCGTAATAAAATTCCCTCTTTCCCCAATCCTTCATTCTTCTTCCAAAAAGACATTAGGTATTGAGACTGGTATTGTTTCTGTGGACCTTAAACCACATGGATACTTGGTTTTGGTAGCATAACATTTTGTCAGTGTAATTGCAGAGAAAACTTTGGCTATGGCAGATGTTTTTCAGAGCAGTAGCATTATACAAAGATGTATTATCAAAATACTAATTCTGCTGTGGAATAGTTCCCTTATAGACCTTAATGGGAGAAACCACTTTATATCATAGATGTCATACCTGGGCTGCAACAATCCAGTAGTATATGACAGCAAAAGTACATAGAAAGATTTATTATTCTTTGCTGTTCTCTAGTGGTCTTCCGGAAGTTTGCAGCCTTCTGTATTCCAGAGAGTCTTTAAAGGTGAAGCAATACCTTCAAAGGCAATATTTTCAAAGAGGCAAAGAAAAGGGCTGCCAAGGTATATACAAGTTCATAAAAAAGAAAAGAAAAATGGGGTAATAGGAAGAGATAGAGAAGGTATATAAATATATGGTTAGCTATATAGAAGGAGAGAGGTAGGTGGAAACGTTTGAAAGGCAAGCAGTGCAAAGTATTTGTTGATTCTAAAAATGATAGATGCCTGGTAATGATCATGCAACTCTTCTAAAATTTACACTTGTTTCCTTTATTGATGTGACACTATTATGGGGAGAAAGGACAGAGTTGAATTGATGCAAGCACAAGTAGTGTAAGAGTAAATGGTGGCCCTTTTCACTATGTTTATCCTTGATTTCTAGTTTCTTTTGGACATGGGTCTTCAATCTGTTTAGATGATGTTTTGCTTATTAACAGGTACAAATACATATTAACACCCTCTGGAATTGGTAGCTAAAAGTATTCCTTCATTTTTGCCTGTTTTATTCATAGAGATTGCCAGTGGCTTCCCTGAGCTACTTTATTGAGTTTAAAAGGATTCTGCTGTTGTTGCTGGGTTTTAAAACTCTCTCAAGAGCTGCTGTTTAATGGAAAATGTACTTCATTCTTTGCCACAAGTCACCACAGTATGAAGCAGCATGGATCTTTGCAAATGCTATTAGGACAAACAGGTGTCAAGGCTGTGTGGGCTGGAGAAGTTTAATATGGTGCTTTGTAGCACTCATGGAAGTGGAGAAAAAACCATGAGTCAAATGGATATACTAGCAGGGGGCAGAAATATCTCCGATAATGGAGGCCAGATGCTTCGGGCAATGATTTAATTCTAAGAAGTGGAGAGTTAGCAGGATAGAATCTCCCCAGGACCTTCGTTTTTTTTCCTAGCCCTCCACTTCTTGTGATGGTATGGATTTCTCTATTTTATGTGAACTATCCTCCATGGGGCTCTGATGATGATAAGAAGGAGGAGGAGGAAGAGGAGCAGGGTTTAGGGGAGTTTTAAACGAGAGATTATTCATTTATTTGAAATATAGAATTCTGGCTTTCTATTGCATTTGCAGTGTTCCAGGGACTTACCACAGTTCCAAAATCATCTAAAGGGGCAAAAGAATGGTTCCCAAAGAAATTACAATATGGCAGAACAAAGCTGGGTGCAGAGAAACTGAACATAGCCTTAGATAATTTTTTCTTCCAGGCCCCAACCACCTTCATTGTGGACACTGATTCACTTTATAACTATAATGGAGCCTGGAATTTCCATCACAAGTCATGAAGTCAAGACACCCATGCGAGTACCCAATTTTACGATGTTTTTGTGGCAGTAGTTAAGCAAAAGTTGAGGTCATTAAGCAAATCCATTCATTTCTTTGGGCATTTTTGGCTGGAAACTGGCTGAAAAGGCTAGAAATTGGCAAAAAAAACCCTATAAATCCTGGACACATGACAGCAGAACTCTACAACTGTCTTAAAGATGAGCAGGATGCTAAGCAGCCAAAATGTGGTCATGGGATTGTGCTGTCATCAGAACTCTAGCAGTAGGTCATAAGTAGCTTTTTGAGGGGGGTGGCCCATCATAACTTCAAACATGTCCCAAAGGTGCTTTTTCAAGAGGCAACTGGATTTACTTGTTTTTCTTTGAAGACGTTTCGCTTCTCATCCAAGAAGCTTCTTCAGCTCTGACTGGATGGTGGAGAATGGAAGGATTTATACACCTTGCAGATAGCTGGTCATTTGCATTCTTTTAGAGAATCGTTGAGGCCATCTGGAGGCTTATCTGTGTCTTCAGGGTCACTTGAATAGTGCAAATGGGTGTGGAGCCTTCATGGAACTGTTGAAAGGACTGTGTTGTAGACTGGAGATAAATGATGTCATATCCCTCCTCCTGGTTTGAGAGAGGGCTATTCACTTTTGACATAGATGGCGGTCTATGTCAAATCAGCGGTCCTCTCTGTCCAAAATGTGGAATTTGCTGTCTTCGAAAGAGTGGGCTTTGTCTTTTAAATGCAGATGGACTGCTGAATCTTGTCCTGTTGGGTTTGTTCTCCTATGTTGTGCTTCAAAGAGATGCTTAGCATCCAGTCTTTAAGTGAAGACTAGGACATGAAATAGAGCCTTCCAAATCTTGAACCTTGAAGGTTGGATGGGCAGATTATTACCACAGATTGCCAGGGATCCTGTGCCAAGGACACTGATGATTTTAAAAGTCTACCACCAACAAATCCCATGCCTCTTTTTGCCTTGGTCTATTGCCTCTTCTGCAACAGATTCTGTCTATCTGCAGAAATACATGTATGTCAGAATTGCTATTTGAGGGCAGAGTTGTTATCACATGCAGGACTGGCCAAATGCCCATTTTAGGATCAAGTCTTCTCTTGATCAGGACTGTTTATCTAGACTAAGCTTCTATTTGTTCATTGTTATTTATAATATTATTATCATCTCCAAGCCTTAATACTAGAATCTTGTGGCAGGAGAAAAATACAATAATGCCAGCTGCACAAGAACAACAAATGTGCCAAAACCCAGTCATTCCTTCTGATGGTTTAATATAATTGTTGAATAGTTTGGTGTACCCTCTTTCCCCTCATACGTCAATGGGACTGACTATTCAGGAAGAACCAGAATATAATGGTGTCCAACCCCCATCCTTACCAAATACTAAGATTGATGGGCTTGGACACAACTGAGAACTCCAGTACAGACCTTCACACTCAGGAATCTTGAGAAAGATTGTCCATGAAAGTGAGAGTGACCACTATTGATTTATACCACAGCATTAGAGTTATCAACATTTCTGTCACCCTCCCTATAAGAAGCATAATTTTAATTTCTGGATCAGGAATTGACTATCTTGGTTGCTAAGTGATCAAGGGAAATTTTTTTTTAAAAAATATTATGAGTTGCTGAACTCTTCTGTGGCCTTGAGACATTGTCAGAAGGCTATGACAGTTACGCTGAAGATGCCAAAGAATGTGTCGCTTTGTAACTGTTATATGTGATGAACTGGGTGAACGGGAGATGGAAGCTCAGCTGATTGCAGTTACTATACTGATTATACTAATACATGTAGGAGGATATCATATAAAAGTTCCCTTTGGAAAAAAAGTGAAAAGCTGCGAACTAACACAGAAGAGAATTGGTGAAAAGTGATTAAAGAGATCCAGTTTGATGTAGTGCTTAAGGCCCTAGGAGACAGTGAGTTCTTCCCATATTGGGCACAATGCCAGTTGGGTGACCTTGGGCAGCCCCTGTCTTGGCCCTAGGAAGTAGGCAAGGGCAAACCACTTTGCAAATCCACTGAATCTATTGGAGTTCAGTGGCCAATAAATTTAAATAAATCAATAATAATAATATATCATGCCAAGCAAACTTCACAGATTTGTCCAGCCAGTTGCCAGGAATCAACTGGCCTTGAAGGCAGTCCCTCCCAAAAAGGGTGTATGCATAGATGGGTGTCAAACTTGCAATGTCATGTGATGTGTTGTGACATATCGCGACTTTTTTTCCATTGCCGGCAATGGAGTGGGTGCGGTTTTGGCATGATGCATCCGGCCCATAGGCCAGCAGTTTAACACCCCTGCTATATACCATGTTTCCCCAACAGTAAGGCCTATTCCAAAAATAAGCCCTAGCTTGATTTTGGGGGGTGGGCCTAATATAAGCTCTCCCCCCAAAATAACCCCTAGTTTTGGGGCAAGGCACACACTTAAAAATCAAGCTGGGATGGGAGGATGGAGCTGCCCCATATGCCCTGCACCTACTTACCTTGCAGCCAGACCTCTCCTTGCCGACCCACTTCTGAGGCATCTTCTGCAGCCAGGCCTGCATTTCTCAGTCATAGGCCTATCCGGAAGGCTTCTGCATTGAATCCATAGCTCGGTACTTGGCTGCATAGGCCTTCTGGAAAGGCCTGACTGCAAAATGCAGGCTGGAATGCAGCTGCAGAATGAAGCCGCTCCTTCGGCCCCAGAAGAAGTGGGCCTGCTGGGCGGGGCTGTCGGTGCCAGAGGTGAGTAAGACATCCACAGAAAATAAGACCTAGTACCTCTTTTGGAGGCAAAAAAAGACCCAGTCTTATTTTCAGGGAAACACGGATATTATGGATAACCTAGCTGATTTTTCTTGGATTATACAATTGTATTAATATATGAAGCTATATGCATATTTAAATTCCTTCTTTTTTCCAATGAAGGGTGACTTGAAATTAACACAACAGACACTGAAAATACTTTGGATCTGGATTAAAACTCCACTTTATGAATATTGCTGCAGATTGAATATTTGTGAAAAGCTATTGGTTACCTGAGTTACTTTTTTTTTCCTTTTTGTCTCCCCCCCCCCAAAAGATTAGATTTAAATTCCAGTTAGTATTCTTTCCCCTTTCAGCCCCAGAGTTCCATCATTGCTAACAATGGATTCAGGAAATCCAGCAAGAGCCCTCTAGCTCCTCCGTCTAGAGTTTTTATTTAAAAATCTAGCCTACAAATCTTTGCACACTGCTTGTTGCAAAATAACACTTTTCCCCTAAAGGAAACTGCTTCAATGTATTAAAGTAACAAAGCCTGAGCTATATAAACAACTTCACTCAAACCACCTCTACTGGAATCAATGCCTGTCGGCAAGGTGTCCCCTTGATAGAACTGCAGTGGAAAACAATGCCTCTTGCAGAGAAAAACGCACAACCCTGCCAGAGATATTTACAGTATTTATCCATTCATACCGGTATCGATGCACATCTCAAATTCTATCATTAAGTTCCTCACCATGCTTGATGTCTTCCTCCCTCTCTCACATTAAACTAGGGGCAAAGGAAGCTGCCTTCCCTGTGGAATTAAGAGCCTTGGGAGATACTCTGGGTTCTCTCATTTCGTTCAGTTTGCCAGTGGATAAAAACAGTTTCTGTGAAGAAAAAAAAAAAAAGGAACTAAAAACCAATTTTCTGCTTTTCTTGCCTTTTGTCTGTCCATCATTTTTAATAGATGGCATTTTTAATTCACATGATTTATGGATTAAGCATCATTTTTAAATAGAGGCAATTCACACCTTTTAAAAGCAAACAAAAGAATAAAGTAAAAGTGCACACAGCGTGCTTAGTAGCCCAGAGGAGGCTGTTCAGAGGTATGTTAGCACTAATATTACTAACCAAAGAATCAACAGGCCAAGCAGATGGAGAAAGGCTGGAGCTTTAATTGTTTTGACAATGGAGTCTTATTTTCTACAATTGTCAGAAGGAATAGCAATTGCAATAGCACTTATATACTGCTCCATAGTGCTTTATAGCACTCACTGTCATAATATTACCCCCAACAATTTCGGTCCTCATTTTACTGACCTCAGAAGGCTGGAAGGTTGAGTCAACTTTCAGCCGGTCAGGATCGAACACCTCTGTGGGCAGAGTTAGCCTGTAATACTGCTTTCTATTCTCTATGTCACCACAGTTCCTAATGGGCTTAGGATGCTTCATTTACCTGGGTGCCCAAACTGCAAAAGCATATCAAAATCTAGAATGTCTTCTATGAAATCTGCCATTTTTAGTTGTCATCCCTTTGTCCACCAAGCTGTTGTTACTGGCACCAGTATCTTGCAAGTACAGATAATCCCCCAGGTATGAACGTTCATTTAGCGAATTTTCACAAGAACAAGTTTATTCAGAAAGGGTACTTACATTAGAAATTCAAAATTGTGACCAAAAAGAGGCCTCTGTAGCCAGGTGACTTGGATTCAGTCACTGCTGCAGGAGGGGCCATTTTTAACTCTGTGACTTGCCTGTGCCTCACATGGCCAACTACCAGTGAGTTTTGCATCCAGCATCAAGTTTGTTTTTGTTGTTTTGGTACTGCATCAAAGATCTGCTGTTGCCTGGACTTGAGGACTGCAGTGCTAGAATTACTTCTGTAAGTATTTTAAAATATTCTTTTTTGTTACTCTATAGTACTGTACTATTTGCTTGTAAGCACTTTGGGAACTGTTCTGCTTCTTTTTAAGTGCTGTATTTTGCAAACTATTGTGTTTGTAGGTACAGTACTTTGCAAAGATAATGTTTGTTTGCATTTGCCTTGAAACTGCTTGTAGAAATGCCACATCTTCTACACACACAGCATTCTCTAATGTTGTATTTCCTTGCTTTGTTTTGGAGATTAGTGTATATTACTGTAGTTTGTAAGTTTTAAATTTAAATTGCCTCTAGAAGTTGTGAGTGCCTCATCACTGGAAGCTTTTAAGAAGAAACTGGATAGGCATTTATCAGAAATACTCTCTTGTGAAAGCAGTGGGTTAGACTAGATGACCTCAAGATCCTTTCCATCTTGGTTATTGTTGCAAGCTGAGAGTTCTGTAAATCCCTCCTTCCTGTGGCTGCGCCGTGCCGACGGCTGCTGTTTAACAGCTGCCCGTCCCGGGAAATCATAAAAGCCGGCAAAAACAGCGACGATCAGCTGTTTTGCGGCTTGAAACTTTCCTCCCAGGCGAAGGGAGGGAGGTGAGCTTCTGCCTGGATAGAGGTAAAGCCTCACAATTTTCCCAATTTTTTTTTCTGGGAGATGAAGTGAGAGCTCCCTCGGAGTCTGGGTGTTTGCTCTGTTTCCTTGGATGCCTTTGTTCTCCGAAGAGAACGAAGCTAGACGCTGCCTCCACTGCTACTATCTGATGGGAACAGTAAGTTAACTCAAAAGCAGACAGAGCGGTCAGGAAGAGAAGAATTGATGATTTTACTTTAAACCTAACTCAGTTTGAATTAACATCTACTCCTGTTACTATTCTAATTGGAGTGAAGAAATATGGCGGAGGAATCCTCCTTCTTTGTCACTTTCTTTGTTTGAGAACTTTTACTTTCTATTTTTTACTTACTATCTTTAAACTGGCAACAAAGTTTTAACAATGTAATAGACTTGGTTCATTTTAAAGGGGAAAAATTCTTATTCCCTTTTTTTTAAGGGGGAATTGCTTTTTCTTCTCCTTTGTTCTTATATTATTATTTTTTGAAAAATGAAAGGTGGGGAAATCCGTCCCTTTTAAAAAAGAAATGGCTTCAAAACATCCTGGACTTTCTTCTCTCTCTAAAACTTCAACTGCCTCTCCAATAACTCAGGCTGTACAACAACGCAAACCTAAACCTTCTCCATCTTCGCCCCCACCTCAAGCACTTACGCTTCAGGATTTACAAGATGCTTTAGATAAGACTTTGGAAAAATCACTAGAAAAAACAGCAGAGCTTCTGGCTCAAGAAAGTAATGAGCTCAGGAAAGATATTGTTTTGGCACTCCAAGGGCTTGCTGGCCTTGTGGAAAAGATTGACGACAGGGTGGATGAAGTGGTCGGTAATGTTGAAATATTACAAGATAGAGTTGAAAAAATAGAAGAAAATGTGGATGTTACACAGAATGAAATTATAATGTCACAATACAGAGAAATGGAGTATGCTTTGAGAATAAGGGGCCTGAAGGAAAATATTAAGGAGAATTTGAGAGAAGAAATTGCAGCAGAACTGGCCTCTATTTTGGAAATTGATCCCGAAGAAATGTTGAAAGATATAGAAAAGTTTTTTAGAGTTAATTCATGGGTTGCAAAACAGAGGAAATTACCAAGAGATCTGGTGATCTATTTTGTGAGAAAATCACTTCGTAATGAAATTATACAGGCCTTCTATAAACAAAGATTTCAGATTGCAGCTCAGGATGTGATAGTTTTAAAGGAAATACCTTCTAAAATTCTTAGAAAAAGAAAAGACTTTGCTTTTTTGGCTGAAGAACTTAAGAAGCAACAAATTCAATTTAGATGGGACATATCTGTGGGGATAGTGGTGACTTACGCTGGTACACGATACTGTCTTAATACAGTTTCAAAAGCAAGAGATTTTTATGTTACTATTTTAAAAGCAAGTCCACCACCATCTCCAAGATTAAAGAAAGATGAGAGCAAGGCAGAAGCACAGTTGTCTGTAGGTTCAATGCCATATTTGGGAGAAGAATTGTTGGTTGAAGTTATGCAACAGAATTTGCAAATAACAGAAGACCCAAGGGAACAGAGAATTACATGCGCTGCTTATAAACATAGAGAAAGACAACAACAACAACAGCAGCAACAACAGCAAAAGGCAGATGATGGAAGTTTACCACAGTCTATTTCAGAGACGGTGGGAGGAGCAAGGCCAAAGAGATCATCGACTGTAAATCTAGAGGCTTTGTTCCAAAGGCTTCATCCTGCCAAGGATGGCAAAGCTTCTAACCTGGAATGTTAATGGGCTTAACTCACCACAGAAGAGAAAGAAAATCTTTCATTATTTGAAACAACACAGAAATGATATTATTTGTTTACAAGAGACTCATATTATTTCTAAAGATCAAAAATAGTTGTTTAATCCCCGGCTGGGGATACATTTTATAGCTCCTGCTTTGCAGAAAAAAGGAGGAGGAGTTATCTATGTGAGAAAGGAGCTTTCACCAAAGTTAATTGATTTTGACTTTCAAGGAAGATATGTTATTATTGATTTACTAATAAATGATAAGAGAACTCTTCTTGTTGGTTTATATGCTCCCAATCAACAACAAAAACATTTTTATAAGTTGATTCATTAGAAATTAACTTCTTTGGATTATAAGTCAGTTATTATGATAGGAGATTGGAATGGTGTTTTAGACTCAAGTAAAGATAAGAAGGGTCCCTTTAAAGTTTCTAACCATGCAAGAATTCCTAAAGTTTTTTTTTACTTAAAGGATGATTTGGAACTTAGAGATATTTGGAGAGAACGGAATACTGAGGAAAAAGACTTTACTTTTTTTCGGATAGACACCAATCTTATTCTAGAATTGATTTTTTCTTGTTTACTAGTGATTTCCTTTCTAGGGTGAAGAATACCAAGATATTTCCTAGAATAATTTCAGACCACAGTCCGGTATGGTTGGAAATTTCATCGGAAGAAAGAACTAGAAGGTCTTGGAGGTTGAATGAGAATTTATTTAGATATGAAGAGAATATACAGTGATATAAAGGTTATTTAAAGGAATTTTTTGCTTGGAATATGAATAAGGGTACTTCGATGCCAATGGTATGGGATTCTTGTAAAGCATATATGAGAGGGGTTTTGATTTCTATGAACAATGCTCACAGATGTAAACAGACTCAGAAATGTAAAGATCTTGAAGATGAGATTAAATGTAAGGAAAAGATTTTAATATCAAATCCAATGGACAATAAGTTAAAAGTTTCTATTACTTTGCTGAAGGAGCAATTTAATATGTTATTAGCAGATCAAATGGCAACTAATTTGAGGTATGTGAGACATAATACATTTTGTAATGCAAATAAACCTGGTAGATGGTTGGCTTATCAATTACGTAAGAAACAGAAATCGAGGATTATAGATAAAATAATTTATAAAGGTAAAGAAGTCTACCAACAAAATTTGATTAAAAAGTCTTTTTTAGATTTTTATTCTAAATTATATGCTAGTGAAAGTATACAAATTTCAGACATAGAAAAATATTTACAGGGAGCACATTTTCCTAGACTTATGAGTGATCAATGTGATGGGATTAATGGTTTAATTACTTCTGAAGAGATTATTTTTGCAATTAAACAATTGAAGGTTGGTAAGACTCCAGGACTGATGGGTTAACAGCAATTTATTACAAGATGTTATCTGAAGAAATGATAGAACCATTAAAGGTACTTTTTAATGATATTTTATCTGGAGCAGAATTACCTCCATCTTGGAGAATGGCCTTCATATCATTAATTCCAAAGGATGACCAGGATCTGTCCCAAACTAGAAATTACAGGCCTATATCTCTTTTAAATAAGATTTTTGCAAAGATACTGGCAAATAGATTAATGCAGGTTTTGAAACAATTGATTCATACTGACCAATCTGGATTTATAATGGGGAGATATATGAAAAACAATGTAAGACAAATTGTTAATTTAATCCCTGCTGCTTTAATATTTATAGACGCTGAGAAAGCTTTTGATCAATTAGATTGGAATTTTTTTATTGAAAGTTGTAGAGAAAATGAATTTTGGAGATAAATTCTTGTCTGCTCTCAAGGCCATCTATCAACAACAAGGGTATTAATAAATTTATTTGGGGCGGGAAGAAATCAAGGGTAAAGTTTAAGATTTTACAAGATGCTCGAGAAAGAGGTGGACTTAAAGCACCAAATTTGAAATTATATTATGATGCGGCCACTTTAACTTTAGTAAGTGACTGGCTTAATTTAACAAATAGAGATATTCTTTTTTTTATTATTATTAAAAAAATTTAAAATTTTACAATAAAAACCCCTTCCCCAATCCCCCCCAACCCTCCCCAAAACCCTCCCCCATTCTTCCCAGAGCTGAATACAGGCTTAACTAGAACTTAAAAGAAAAAAAATTTTTTTAAACCCAAATAAACCTTAAACCAATATCATTACACTCGGTAAACAGATTATAACATACTTTAACTCCATTATATATAAAAAACAAAAAGGAAAATAAAAAAAATAAAAAATAAAAAATTTAAGAATAATAATAATTACACTTCTAAATAAATATCTTAAACTTTAAACATAAATTATTCAAAAGCTAGATGGTATTTTCTTATATCATACTTATATTGTATAAAATGTATCCATCTTTTCCACACCAAAAGGTACTTCTCTTGCGATTGATCTTTCAAGAAAGCCGAAATTTTTGCCATTTCCGCTAAATAAGATACTTTAAAAAACCAT
This sequence comes from Crotalus tigris, assembly GCF_016545835.1. Taxonomy (NCBI): domain Eukaryota; kingdom Metazoa; phylum Chordata; class Lepidosauria; order Squamata; family Viperidae; genus Crotalus; species Crotalus tigris. The sequence goes on from NW_024097731.1 coordinate 272,030, forward strand.
TCTTGCAAAGTAGGCAAAGATTCCTTCTTCCAATATTGCCCTATTAACAACCTAGCCGCAGTAATTAAATTTAACATTAAAATAATCTCTTTATCATCACAATCCGAAACAATACCCAACAAAAACAGTTGTGGAGTAAATTTTATCCTTCTTTTAAAAATTCTTTGAATATTCCACCATATCTTAATCCAAAAAGCTTTTATACTTTTACATGACCAACAAATAGAGATATTCTTGTTCTTGAAGGGTGGGATTTATTATATGGTTGGCATGCATATTTAATTTTTGATAAGAAAGTAGATTTGGTCTTTAAGTCACATATTTTAAGATATGCTTTACTTCGAGTTTGGAAAAAATATTATTATAAGTTAAATTATAAAGTACCTATTTGGGGGATCCCTGGAAAAGCAATCCAGGGGGTTTCTAATGGGTGAATTTTGACAACATTTCGTATAAAGAGTTACTTATTTGGTCGGGCACTGATTGGCAATTAAAGTCTTCTGATGTGTTAAGGCAAGAAAACATTTTACAATCATGGTTTCAATATTTGCAGATCGTGCAGAGATGGACTTTGGATAAGAAAGAGGGAATTATTTTAGTAGATGAAAATTTGGTAATTCAGATCAAGGATCAGAAATGTGCCCATATTAAAAGAATTTATGATGAGTTAATAAAATTGGATTCAGAAACAGAGTTAGTTAAAGATTGTATGATTAAATGGGCCCAGAATATTCAAGAACCGATCTCGTTGGACCTATGAGAGGTAATTTGGACTAGAAATGTTAAATTTACGCAGGCCCAGAATTTGAGGGAAAATTTTTATAAAATGTTTTATAGATGGCATCTGGATCCTAAAAAGCTGTCTTGTATGTACCCGAACCTGCAACCTAAATGTTGGAGATGTGGTTGCTTGGATGCAACCTATTTTCATGTTTGGTGGACTTGTAAAGTTATTAAAGCCTTCTGGATTATGATTTGGTGGAACATTCAAAAGGTTTTTAAAAGGAAGATTAAGTTTACTCCCCAACTGTTTCTTTTGGGAATTTTTGTGGATTTTAATGTTAAAGAAACTATTTTAATGTTGAATTTAATAACAGCAGCAAGATTACTGGTGGGTCAATATTGGAAGAAGGATACTCTGCCTTCTTTAGAAGAATGGGTATTTAAGGTTTCTAATTTAGCAGAAATGGCTAAAATTTCTGCTTATTTAAAGGACCATTCACAAGAGAGATATTTTAACATATGGAGAAGATGGATAGAATATGTTCAGAAGAAATATGGAACTACAAAGTTTCACTTATTCTATGAGTAATGATTTTGTTTATAAACTTATGATGTTAAAGTTTGAAGAGAGTTAAGGGTTTTTATGATTTTGTTCATTGTATAATTAGTAAACTTAAATAGATTATATTTAATATGTTTGCATAATCCTGTATTTTGCTCTGGGAAGTCGGGGGGGAGGGGGGTGGGGGCAGGGGGGTGGGGGGTGGATGGGTTGAAGTTTAAGTAGTTCAGATAAAGTAGAAATAGTCTTATTGTATATAATATTAATGTTTTAATTTTGAGAAAGGAACTGCTCGGGCATTTCCCCTTGACCGCATCAAGAGGGAGAAGAAGAAGGTGAGAAGTAAGTAGGAAGGTGGAGGTGAAGGAGGAGAGGGGGTGAGTGAAGAAAAAGAGGGAAAGAAGTAAGTTGGTTTGAGGTGGGATGCAGTTTGGGGGGAAATGGGCGGGCAAGACCAAATGTGGTGTGTATCAATTTGTTTTATTTTTTATCTGAAGTATTTGTAAGATTGTTATGTATTGTAAAATTGAAAATAAAAATTTTTACAAAAAAAAAGAGTTCTGTAAATCCCTCCCCCATCTCCCTCTGGGTGCCTGGCTGGAGATTCTTAAACTAATTAGTGGCAAGTGGTTTTTTTAAAAGCAACTGCAATTGGAGAGTTCTGTAAATTACCACCCCACTCCCCCTTACGGTAGTTGTCTGAAGATGCTTGAGCTGACTAGCAGCAAGTGTTTTTTTTTTAAAAGCAACTACAAACTGAGAGCTCTGGGAGCCTGCTTGGAGGCAATTTAGTTCCTGAGTCAAAGGCTGCACCAGAAACAGCTGATGGGCGGCCAGTGAGAAAGCTTCTCAGTTCAGTTAACAATGGCAGCAATCAAGTAGCGAATCGGAGGAAATAGCAAGTCAGATCTCCATTCATTTAAAAATCCATTTGATTGAATTAATGAATTTGATTTTAAAAATTTGTAAAATTAAGTCTGATTCATTTGATGACTTTTTTGACTTATGACCCTAACGGGCAGGCTCCATTAGGTTCATACCATGAGGACTACCTGTATAGAAGGCTCGGCATCCTGAGAGGTGGCTCTCACCCCCCACCCCCAGCAGTAAAGGGACGATTACATCCTTGCATTGCAGTTAAGATGAAACCCCTCTCAGATGCTTCACCTTTCTAATCCAAATATTGGCAATCTTGGGTGTTAATTAGTTCAGAGCAAGACCCAGAAATACTCCAAAGGATAACATAATGAACATTATTGTATTTGAAATGAAGTTTATCACCAACCAGATTATTAGCAACATAAACCAACTCTCCAATTTATATTGTTTAACTCTATGCCTGGTATTAACAAATAGTTTCATTTGCTCTTTTTATTTTTTTATTATGGTCGCTAATAGCAAATCACCCACTTTTATATCAGGACAGAGACTACGAAGTTTAGTACTAATATCCGAAAAACGAAACAACTTGGCAGATGCCTCCTTTGAAACCTGGAGTAGACTAAAACAATGGGCTATTAAAATCTTACAGTAGTTTACTCCTTCTTGCAGGTCCTCTTTTCATAATGTGCAGCACACAAAGTCTTTTTCCCCCCTCGAAATAGTGATAAAATTGTTTTATCCTCATGTTATGCTTAGGATAGTAAGGTGAAACACAGATAAGTTGAATGCCACAAGAAAACTGGGAAACAGTTGAAACACGATGAGCCATGAGCTACTCGATATTATTTGTAACTACTTGGATATCCAAAATAAGCAAAAATGTCCAACACTGAATTGGAAATAGCATCAACCAAAATATATGGCAACCAAATTGCTTCTCAATAATTGATGACATATGTGCTTTTTACACGAGTCCAACAATAACAGAGTCCAATTTACCCTAGGCATGGAAGTGGGTTGACCATCAGGAAAAGATTGAGTCTACACATAAGGAGCATAGTTCTTCATCCAAGTCCACATACAATCAGTAAAATTTAATACACAAAACCCAACTATTGCACACTTTAGATTATAACAATCCACTTTCCATGCACCAGGAGGTCATTGCCTGCATTTACATGCTTAAATAAGTGCAGTGGAACAGTAATTGTTTTTATCCATTTGTTGGACTGAACAATATGTCAATAACTTCTGAGCAAAACATCATGCTGAGAAACAAAATGGAGTTCTTTTAATAATAATTCCTCATAATCCAATATATATAAATCAACAACTTGATGAATTTATTCTTCCACTAATGAAATAATGGAAGACACAGTTAGGAATCAACTAAGTTCATTTTTTCCAGAAGCAAATGGAATAATAAAATCATAAAACTATTTCCAACTGAAAAGCTGAATATAAGGTAGTAAATTGGTGTTTTTTTTAAATAGTTGAAGCATGTGTAGCAGTGTTCTCTGATCTATCAAAACACAAATGGATATCTCCATAAATAAACATTAAATGTTCTACAGTCTACACCCCAATGTTTCATGCTTAATCCATGGATTTTGCAAACTTACCTGTTCTGTCTTCCTGAATCTATAGTAAGATGGTACTAAGTTCTGCAAGACCAGCAGCAGTCACCACAAAAAATGGGATGTTCAGGTCACAAGTCAAGGCTCCTCAGATGATCAATTTCTCAACTACTGAAATGCAGAATCAGGTGCTGTAGCCCAGTGCAGTGGGCTAATCAGCAGAGATAGTGGTTCTGAAATATCCCCATAAATAAATTTCATGAGAACATAGCAAATCCAGATTCTCAGGAATTGGGCTGTGCAAACAGCTTCTGTCTTTTGTAGATCAGGTTTATTTCCTTTAGCTGAGACAACATGTTCTAGGATATACATTTATTCAAGACCATTTGCTTTTGTTTAATTTAATTCTCTTGTATGGGATCTATCAAAAACTGCTATCCATCTATGACAGAGCCCTTCAGTAGTTTCTGTATAGACAATCACATCATCCATGTATTACAAAATATCAGGAATTATTTGAGTAGGATAGAGTCCAATAAGCATCAGAAACATTTGACAGTCCAAATAGAACCTAAAACTGTAACAGCCATGCTGCATATTAAAAGTTGTCTAATGGCAAGATTTCAGGGTCAGTTTTATCCAGTTTCCATGGGAAATAATTGAGCAATTCTAGTTACGATTGGTATAGAATGGTGTTCCTGAGTCACTGCTTTGTTTGTCAACTATGAAATCAGCTTCAGAGGAAGTCTAAAACTAACTTTATTGAGATTGGCTACCAGAACAGAATTTTGTAAGTCTGACTGCTCTAGTTCCCCAGCCACCCGCAAATTTCTTGTAATCCAGGTAATCAGGGAGATGTCTGCCTGAGATACCTCCAAATATTATATATATATGCCTCCAAATACATACATATACATATACATATACTGTACATATACATATACATATAGCCAAGTAACAGTTCCAGATCTGTTATAAAACATATATAAAAACAATCAACCACATTGTTACTCCAAACTGCAAAACAACAGAAACACATGAAGGTCAGAACTGACCATAGTTTTGTTTTTTTTAAACTAACCATTTCTGATAGCAACTTTTTTTTTGTAGGTGAAAGACCTGTCTTGCAGGATCATCTATCCCCAATTATTTCTTCCTATCCCATGATCAGACAGGATTGACAGACTCCAATCCCAATGTCATCTGGGGATAACCAGGAACCTTCTCTGTTCCTGCTTCTGTCTTTGGACAGGATCCCCCCTGCCAAGATTGGGCTAGTTCTGGCTCACCTTTTGAAAGGTATTAAAGTCCTGCCATTTTTTCCTTAGGACTTGCAAATGATATGACCCACTGGATGAATGTATCTGGTACTGTAAGTATTTATATGTTTCTGTTTTCATGACATTTTATTGAGGGTTTTTAGGTTTATTATGTTGTTTTATCAAAATTTGGTTTTTTTTAATGATTAATGATATCCTGAGCCATGTGCTGAGTGGGCAGCTATACACTGTAAAACAAATAAACTTGCTTGCTTACTTGTTTGCAAATATTGCATAAGAAATTGCTGCAAATAACATTCCATGCTCTCCCATTATCAATCATCTCTAGTTGTTTTCTATTAGTATTCACAATTTTTTCTCTCTAGAATCCACAAAAATATTCATCTTCAGTTTTGGTTGTCCTGTTAGTTTATTTTATGGCCTTCTTGCAAAATTCATCCTTGGCTTCAAATGTTTGTTCTGGCAGTATAAACAGATAGTGTTCAGTGTATCTATTGCCCTCTGGAATAGTGCAATAATCTGCAGAGATAAGGAGTTTCTCCTTGTACCTGACCTGAATCCTAAAATATTGTCTTCAAGCATGTTTTGATCCCCCCTTGCTGGCCTTTCCACCACTGTTTGCTGGTGAACATAATGAATGAGATGTGAGATGTTACTGTTAGCATTAAATGACTTTATTCTTGAGCATTTTGTATAATCTGGCATGGTAAGTGCTTTATTCAATATCAGATGTTTCTGTTGCAGATTGTTATCACACAAACTTTTGTGAATGCATTTCCTCACCACTTGACCTCAGATCAGATCTGTTTTATACCCACATGACTTAGCTAATTCCCTAAGTGTCTTAAACATATGCACCCATAAATTCATTAGATGAATTCATTAGAGGGTTTTTTTTTTGTCCAGATTTAAACCATTCCATCACAACGTTGCTGTGTGAAATGAAATATTTATCCAAAGCAGCTGTAGTTTATGAAAAGATAGATTTTTCTCCTAGTGAGTTTGAAAAAAAAAGTCCCTACTGTGTTGAAGCTCAAAAATAGTGCAGCTTTCTAATAGCATTTTCTTCCCTGTCTAGTTTGATAGCAGTTTAGCCAAAGTGGCCGTCTGTAGCTTGTACTTTGAAAACATGTCATCTGCCTTCAGATTGAGAGGCTGGGTTAGCAAGAACAGAGGGAACCTGCTTGTGTGATGGTCCAGGATCCCACCTTCATTCCCAGTCTTTGTTGCCAGTAGTTGTGTTACTTCTTAGGGGATTCTTAACACAGATTCCAGGGTAAGTTGTAACTTAGAATTCTTTATTATGTAACATTTTTAGCTTTCACAATTCTTCATTTGTCTTCCTTTCTTGTCCTTTTTCCTCCTCCCATTTGTTTCAATGCCACCTGGGATTACACTCTAGTACTGTAATGATAGTGTGAGTTTTTTTTTTTTTTTTTACTGCAACAAGTGCAACACTTTGTATTTTAAATGACCCAGGGGGAAAAAAAAAGGAGGTTAAGTGAAGAAATAGGTCAGAGATTTTCAGCCCTGCTCTGGTGATATCACTACCTCACTGGGCATGTGTCAACAATCCCTATGAAATTTGAAAAAAATTAAGTGCGGCCCCTGATCAGAAAAGAGTTATCCATCCTTGTCTTAATAGAAACTACATCGACCTCTGCAAAGATCCCATGATGTAGCTTCAAAACTGCTTGTGTTTTTGATCAGCACAAGACCTGCAATTTTGCAGCAGAGGAACATATTTTGCAGGGAAAAACATATTTGAGGCAGGGAAAAACTCCTGCCTGAAATATAGAAAATGGTTGTCAGTCAGTATGGGCACTGCTGAACAAGATGGATGCTAGCAAGCAGATTTGTAGAGAGGCAGTAGTGAAATTTATTGTTGCTTATGGCCAACAGAGGACATATAGTTTGTTCCTGGACTGGATTAAATGAGTTTATATACTAAGAAGATTTATTAACAAATCAATAGTCATCATGTTTTAAAAAACAGAGCTGCTCTCCTACATTTTTGTCCCATCCATCCAAGTGATAATATAGAAAATACAGGTAGACGTTGGACGACTTCCTTCTGCTTCACAAATAGTTAGTGGACATGCAAATGATCAATATTCTAGGAGCTAAAACATACCGTTTGAAGTAGCCTCCTAATATCATCAAACCATTTTTCTCTTCCATATTCAGGGGGGTTAAGCTTCTCTTCCATATTCAGGGGGGTTAAGCTTTCGTGCAACATGAAAATAAAAAGAAATGCACTGGACCGATTTGGATTTGACAAAAAAAAATAATGATTTGTATATCACTTTAATGTATTGAATGTGCATTTCATGTATGCTGATTAGATCCTAATGGGTCTGTCTGAGCACAGACCTGTCATTGTACCGCAGTGCAGGTTTCTGGAAGTGGAGATAGAGATGCCTTTCCCCAGTCGGCTTTTTGCCACTTGCATGCTGTAACCTGGCAGATCTGTGAGTCCCAGTTTTCACCATCCCCTCCACTTTGTGCTCAATTGTTTGGAGAATGTGGGGCTTTCATCTATCAGCTTTATGATGGCATTTCTCCAACCGCTGGTGCCTATATTCTGCAATACATCCCAGCCAGGAGAGAGTATAGTAGGTATATCTAAATGATTGATTCTTGGACTTTTAAAGCTGTCAAGGTAGATCTCTAAGGCAGCTGTCAGCTTCTCAGATACATGAAGTTGTATTTATGCAGCACATTATGAAGGAAAAATCTAACTCTCTTATTTATGGACAGGGGAGGCTGTAAAACCTAGAAAATAACAACCACAGAGAATTCCAGCTAGGGCTGTATTTTATTCTGTTGCTGTAAAGGCTTGCCTATCTGGCTGCTGCAGGAAAGTAACATCTCAGCTTTTGCATGCAGATCTTCTCTCTGAGGTAGGCACTACAGAAAGAGCTTGAGAGAGAGACAATTAGCTATCCAGCAACTGGAAGCAATGCATCTAAAGATAACATTGTCATGTGCTTTCATCACGATTTGGGGAACCTCAGTGAAATCACAATTTGCACTTATTGCTCATAAGTAGTTGCTAAAGAAGCCAAGATTTACTGATAATGAACCCTGAAAGAGACATGTGGCTTATTTGTTTTTTTGTTATAGGACTTACGGCCACCCCAAACAGCTGTCTCTCCACAGCATACAATTCCCCAAATATTAAAAACTGAGGAAGTCAATAATCAAATTTCAAAACAGAGCATACATTGCAATGGCATGTAAAAACTGGGAATCACGTTCATTGAAAGTAGAATGACTAATTTGCCATCCAGTGGGATAATTATAATATCCCAGCCCCTCCCCCCTCCAGTTTGGTAAAAGGACCAAGTTTTCACTATTTTCTTTGGTTCTGATGATGTATAAAGGATAGAAAATGAAGCTTGCTTCAGCACAAGTCAGCTTTAGGGCTGCCTAGTTAAAAGGCAAGATGTGCCTCTCATTTCACTTGTAGCATCTGTCCAACTGGTAGCTATATCTGGGCATAGGACAGCAGTCCTTCCCACTTCTCAATCCTTCCTACTTCTAAGGGCAAAGACTTCGCTTAAATGAAATAACCTGCCTAATGACCTCCCTGACTTACAACCAAAAGTCCAGGCTCAATTGAGGTCATAAATCAAGGACAATGTTAAGTGATCAGAACAATTTCTGTGATCCTTTTGCCAACTATTAAAGGATATGACAAAATATGAGAATTACCACTGAATTATACAGAGCCACCCCTTAAGCAAAGTGAGGCAGGTACCTCAAGTAATTGGTATGATGGATTGTGGCAGCAGAGCTGTCTCTATTCACTTGATTGGCTGGGATATTTGCCTATTGGTTGCTATCCTTCCCACTGAATAATCCACAGACTGATTTTCATCTAGAGAGCAGAAGGAGAGGCAGCCATCCAGCCCATGCATTGAGTGTCACCTAAACATGCACATTATTCTGCTTCCACAGCACATCATACTAGAACCTCCACTGGTACACTATACCATCTATATTTCACTAGAAAGAGAGCAGGTAGCTGTTGAATCAATGAATATGCAGTAGTGAGACACGGAATCCAAAGTGGTCCATGGAAAACAACTCACCCTGACTTTATTTTATGACTATTTTTATGATGATTGTAAAGCGAGTCACTGCAGTTGTTAAGTGAACCATGCGGTGATTAAGAGAATCCAGCACACCCAATGGGCATTTTTTGCAATTTTCTGCTGGAAAATAGCAAAAAAAACCCAAAACAAAACAAAAAAAAAACCACAACCCACTGCAAATGTGGTCACATGACCATGGGACACTACAAAAAGTCATAAATGCAGGCAGGTTGCCATGGGGGAGGCACATGACATTTTACAATTGTCAGAAGAGCTTTACAACTCGTAAAAGACTTTTTTCAAGGCCACTGTAACTTTAAACAGTCATTAGGCCATTGGTCATTAAATGACGGCTACCTGTAAACAGAATCTAGTTCTTGTAAGTCATAATAGAGCTATTAGTTTTTTATGGTACCCGAAGCTGTCGTCTTCTTTAAGCTGGAATATATAGAATGAGAGAGAATGGGAGGAAAGGACCAATTGTCTAACTATATCCCTGATAGGGGTGGATAACCTTACCTGTCAGGGAATTCTTGAGGGATCAGCAAGTGACAAGGCTATTCATAATAGTGGAGATCTTTGAAAAAAAAGTATTTGAATGCAAGCGGTCCTTTGGCTACCTTAGTCCCAAATCATGAAGGGCTTTAAAAGTCAAAGTGTTCCTTTTGAGTATATTTCAGTTCAATGAATGCACGACTGTATGACAGAAGTATCTGCTTTTCTCAGAGGAAAACCGATGACTTTGCTTGATATTTCTGTTTTTTTCTGAACAATGACCCTTGAATTTCTGAAATGCATATTATAAGATCCATTCTGTTTGTTAAGCTCAGAGCCAAAGGCACTTGGAGAGATAATTAGGTATATCTCTATAGCATGTAAGAGGGCCATTTGAGGGCATGCCTTTTCAAATAGGAGTATCTAGCCCTGGACATGGCAGCTTAACTTAGTGATGTATATTTTTAAAGAAAGAGAGGATGAAAGTGTTCTAATAATTATAGATTAGCTCACTGATAGCATTTGATGCTCCAATACACAATAGGTTTGTTTATGTGAACATATAACTCCAGAAATCTTTTTATTCCAGTAATATTTGATCATAAATGTATGGCGTGTACTTGAATCAACAGAATCCTGCTTATGAAAAAATATAATAGATCTATTTGCCTATTAAGTTGCTGAAGTATCTTTATCATTTTTGCTAGTTGGAGAGTTGATAGCTGAGCATTTTTATATAACCCCAAGCAAAAGACACTAATATGGAGTGCATATTATGTTGGGCCTTGGGGAAATTTATTTTCTTATATTTACATACCTCACTGAATACTCATAGATGACTCCTCTTAACATACCAACCCAACTGTTGTGAGGCTAAAGTATCTTTCACTTATTTATTGAGGAATAATAAAAATTCCTATAAAACTATTTTTTAAAAAAGAGAAATCTAGGGCACACTAGGAGTCTCAATGAACAGGACATCTGAATTTCAGGTATGTTTTCCTCCTATGTGTCTTTCCTCTTTTAGATTCCTTCAGGGTATAATGTTAATGTTTGCCTGAAGCAAGGAAAAAATCTCTCTCTCTCTCTCTCTCTCTGGTTTCATACTTATAAATGTGTTCAGACTCACCTTAAACTTCAGCAAGTCAGATGTGACATAAAATGCCTGTTGGCTGTACTTTTTTTGGTGCATATATAGTGCCCTGAGTCATTGTCACAGGATATGAAAGCATATTTTGAAATATAATTTATTTGAATGTCAGCAGAAAATTGTCTTTCTGCATCATTATTCCTTTCTTTTGTATCACTGATAAGAGATGGCGATACCTTTAGCTGTGTGCTATTGACAATATAAATATGGGAAGTAGCATTTCATTAATCCAAAATAGCCACCACCACAGCAAACATGCAGCAATTGATCAAATAACACTCAACTGTTTAAGGCATGAATTTGTTTGACTGCAATTCTATTGTTAAAAAATGACTGCCTTCTGGAAGATTCCAGAATCCAGCTGTGACAAGTTGAACAAACCACCATATTAGATCATGATTCAGACATAGGTATTTGTTTACTTTCAGAAGGATAATAATGTATGGAATAATTTTCCATTATCCCTTCTTCTTCTAATGCTGCAAGTGATTCATTTTTCTTCCGATTCTTTTCCCCTGTGCTCCATAACACTTGGAAATTCAGAAGCCAAGTCCACAGCTGAATTTCCACTTGTTCTCTGAACTGTCTAGGTTTCTGGAACAATGAGCAAAAAGGCAATTGGAACTGATGTCAGATGAGCTCTGAAGCTCTCTGTGGAGTGCTACACAAATCCCCATGATATGCTAATTTTCCAGGGATGGAAAACATCATCTTTGTTCCTTACTGAATTTTAGAAATGTTCTAGCCTTTTCCCAATTTTACGGCCATTGGGTGTTATCTGTTACAAACCCTGTGATTATAACGCTGCAGCTTTTGCCAACAGGGGTTTCTTTCATCAGTGGTGCTCAGTTACACGAGAATCTTTTGGACAGATGGATGACTTCTCCTCTAATTTGGAAGAATGACTTCTCAGCAACAAGTAATGGGTGCTGTAGCAAATCTATCTTGACAGCCGACAAGCATAGAGAATGGCCTGGGCTTTGCCTTCTTTAATAGGAAACAGTGAAATGAAAAAGCCAGAGGATAGAGCAGGGCTTTCAGGTCTTAAGGAATAGCATGTTTATTTCTGGAGTTTGAGAGGCCCCTGCCTCCATATGGTCTCCTCCAAATACAGTTTTTTTTTAAAAAAAATTAATAGATATACCTTGCCCACTCATTTCCAAGCATGGTAATGGTGAAACAAGACACCTGTGAAATTGTAGCAAATTAAAACTCATTTTTACTGACAAAAGTGGCATTTTGAACCTTTGGGTTTACTCAGGAGGCTCATATGATTTGTCTTTTTCAATCTTGTAGTACTGTAGATAGAATTACCTTGGTGTCCTTGTGGCTTGACTTTTTTTTCTATACTGCATTCATAATCTATGCTAAACCAAAATAAAGCTTGAGTTTTACATATTCTATGAATTGTGATGTGTAAACTTTGATGTATTAATTAGTATTCCTTACCCAGCTGTGATTTATTCTGTTAAAAAAGAAGCAAGCCACCTTTAACTAGAGCAGTGGTTCTCAACCTGTGGGTCGGGACCCCATTTGGGGTCGAACGACCATTTCACGGGGGTCGCCAAACAACGCAGTCTGCCATTTTTTCCCCCTTTTCCTTAGCTGTGCTACTCCCTTTTATTCTATTGGCTTTTGAAAGCCAATAGAATAGACTCTCTTGAATAGAGTCTAATTCTATTGGCTTTCAAAAGCCAATAGGAATTGTCCAGGCTGTCTCTGCCCTGCTGAGCCTGCCAAAAGTCCCATTCTGCAAATGGTGCTGCACCAGTTGAGTAGTCCTCGACTTACGATCGGTTGAGTAGTCCTTGACTTACGACTGGTTGGGGGTCGCGGCATTAAAAAGATTGAGAACCACTGAACTAGAGTTTCTGAAAATGGGTGGAATAGTTGCCTGCCTTTTTAAGGTGAGAACCATACAGACAAAAAACCTTTAGTAATGTAATCTCTATAATAGATTAAATTTTGTAATAGAGAAAAGAAGAAAAAAACAACATCTTAAATTGTTCCCCAGACTGAGGCCCCCTGAAAATCCTGGCTCCACTCCTTTTGCATCGTTACCCTGCCCACAGTAGTTCCTAACCACTAAAAAAAAATGTAAATATCCCCGCCACCATCAAAATTAACTATCCTGGAACACAGTTTTTACAGCTACTTTTTATTTTGTTGTTTCTTTTATATATTATTCTTCCACTGTGGTTTAAGAGAAATTCTAACATCCTGACTGACTAAAGTTTTTGAATAAAATGTCACTCACTTTTTAAACTTTTCTTGCAGTCCTTTGGCCTTCACTACAAACTAAGTAAAGAAATACTGTATGGCAATCATCTTCCCAGCGTCTGCCTTCTCTCATGAGTCTGAATCTCATGGAACTACTAAAGCTAGATGGGAACAAAGGGCTCACTATAATAATCAATTAACCAGGAACATACTCCTGGACTAAGCCAACTGCCCTTGGGGACTTGTTTCATTTCATTAGTTTGAGAGGAAATGCATCAGCATGAGCATAATTGGTGTACTAAGCATGTCCCTATACTTTGGCAGGAGAAACCAAGACAAGAATGTTATCCCAAAGTTCTCCCTTCATGGACCTGTGCAGCTTTTCAAAATATTACTAATAAAGCCCACCATTTATAGAATATCATGCATTAGTAATATTAAATGTTCAGGTAATTCTTCCTTTAGCTCAAGTCCATGAACATAGTTTAATGAAAAGAAGGACCAGGGGTGACATGATAGCAATGTTCCAATATCTCAGGGGTTGCCACAAAGAAGAGAGGGTCAACTTATTCTTCAGAACACCTGAAGGCAGGACAAGGAACAATGGATGGAAACTAATCATGGAGAGAAGCAACCTAGAACTAAGGAGAAATTTCCTGACAGTTAGAACAATTAATCAGTGGAACAACCTGCCTCCAGAAGTTGTGGGTGCTCAAATGCTGGAGGGTTGTTTTTTTTTAGAAGAGATTGGACAACCATTTGCCTGAAATGGTATAGGGTTTCCTGCTTGAATAGGGGGTTGGACTAGAAGACCTCCAAGGTCCTTCCAACTCTGTTATTCTGTTATACCCTGTAATTTAGATGACCTTGATAGAAGTAGGCAAGAACTATTTTCTCAGCAAAATAGTTGAAACATTTTTTAAGTCCAAAGAAACAAGATAGAATTCAGAAGTGTCTCAGGCAGACGTTGGCCTTATCCTCATGGGAGGATGAAGGGGGGGGGCAGATATAGCACTAGCATACTTGCAACAACCTGCTATTATAGCCCCTTTCGATAAAATTAATTTTTGCCTTACAGTGGAATTGATTTCCTGGTTTGTTCTATCTAATGGGGCCAACACACCTGATATTCCTTAGGCGCTTCCCATCCAGGGATTAACTTGGCCCAATGTTGTTTTACTTTTAAATCCAAAGTCAGGCCAGTTCTTCACAACCCTAACATGGACATGTGCATTGATCCAGTTTTTTTCTTCATTTTATCAGTCATACCAAGGGTTATGGCATCGAGACCAATATGACTACTTACCCAGCATCTGATTAACTGCATGTCTGCTCTCAATATACCTGAGACGACTGGATATGGACATTTTGGGGAAGCAGTTCATTCATTACTGAACCTTCCCGATGTCACTTTCCACGTCCCTGGATTCTGTGATCAATGTGGTCCTTGCAACTGACTGCAAGAAAAGCAGTTGCATGTTCAATCTGTACATTTCTTCTGGTGTGTAAGATATCTTTCAGTTTCAAAGAAAGGCAGCATCTGCCATCTTAAAAATGAAATTGCATGCAAAATCAATAACCTGACAAAGGGAACAAAAAGATCTTAGACCATGGCCTAATTCAGCAGAGTGGAATTTCCAAGTTGTATTAAACCAACCCAAATTGTTTATTAGTAAATTAGGGTAGATAAAGCAGCTTGACACAATCTCTAAAATGCAATAGAGCATTCCTTGAAACTAATCCTGGAGAGCAATTTCCACAGCCTCCAAAGAAAATCTCATGAGGAAAATGGTGGTTAGTGAAAAGGTTAGGCGTGCCTTCCCTGCCTGCTGCTGGTTCCAAGCCACAGCCTCCTGCTTATTTGGCTGCAATCAGTGATGTGTCTGCTGCCAAAAATCTATTTTGGCTCTTATGATCCTTAATTCAGGATTGCACTTATTGTACTTATTGGTGCAAAGTGCTGTTTAAAATTTGGCCCTTGTGCTCTGGATGTACAACAGCCTTTGCTTTTAAAATACTTCTGCAATTTCCACTTTTTTTTAACAAAATAAATCTGTGATTAAAAACAGAAACAAGTCTAAATGTGAGCCAAGGAATAGAGAAGCTTTTAAACGTGTAACTTACACACAGAGACACACAGACACACAGACACACAAAACACATGTGCTCCATCTAAAGGCTGTTCCCCCTTTACTCTGAATAATTCACAAAACTGCTTGTAACCATACTATCCGTAAAGTTTAAATTATGCCTATGAGCTTAAAATAGTTTCTTGTTGCCATAAAATATTTAAGCTTGCTTTGTGGTTGTCAGGCATGAAGGAAGAAGATACTGAGCAGGTTTGGGTGAGAATAAGGCAACCTTGAGCAATCCACCCCTCCCGGCACTCTGGTGATGCAAGAAGACTCATGAAAATCAGCCTAACTTGCCTCAGCAGGGGAATTTTAAGGATACATCTCAAATATTTTCTTACAAATATATTCATCAATGACAGGAATTATGCAGCACCTTTCAAACAGGATCAGGTTCACTCACAGTACAACTGACAGATACACTGAAGGTCTGATGAAAATGTATTTGAAAATATAATTTCTTGGTTGCTTATTGTATTATTGAGCTTCAGACTGGCTGGACCTTTGGGAGA
Source organism: Crotalus tigris (assembly GCF_016545835.1). Taxonomy (NCBI): domain Eukaryota; kingdom Metazoa; phylum Chordata; class Lepidosauria; order Squamata; family Viperidae; genus Crotalus; species Crotalus tigris. The sequence goes on from NW_024097731.1 coordinate 287,663, forward strand.
GGCAGCAGAGCAATGAATGCTTTTTCTCAAATTACTTTCAAAGTACCTGGTCGACTAATATGTTGTATATTCAAAAGAGTGTGTTCTATTTTTATTTTAAAAATAATAATACCAAAGTTCAGCTGAATGGCAGATTCAAATCACAAGGGTGATGGGCTTAGAATTGACCTTTATCATGACTGTCTGTCTGGAATTTCCAATACAAATAAGTAATGCAGAGCAGACTCTCTTGCTGCAAGCAAAGACAGAAACCCAACCTGCAGCTCCTCCAACGAGCATGGGCCGAGAAGAACAACTATCTGAATACAGGTGGGAGATGTTTGTTTTCCTTTAATTCAAGAAAGGAAATAGCTAAAATGGTTCCAAGTCCTTTGAGTTGGGAGCATTGCTTGTAGCGATGAAGACTTTATTGATTTAGCCAGTGCAATAAATCAACTTAGGCTTTAATTGTGCAGATTAAAATTTACCCCTTGATTAATTAGTGTAGCTGCTGACAATCAGAACCAGTCTTTTAGAGCACAGAGACAGGTTTGGAATTTTTAAGCATTTTCTGTTTATGCGCTGTACTACTAAAAAGTTTCAGGACAGGAATCTGTCACAAAATCTATTTGTAATTTATGCCAGTGAGTATTAACAATATGCCACTTGGGTTATTGGTATGCTATGGCTGCCTCCATTTTGTTTCAAGATAACAGGTATGGCATGTTTATGGCTGCTTTCCCTTCCCATAGCAGGACAGAGCAATCTGGACATAACATGAAGGTGGAAATTGGAGGAGCAACAATTTGAATTTTTCCGCTCTTGAATAGACAGCTTCTTGTAAATAAATAAAAAATTATTCTTGATGCAATTTATTTTCTGTAGCTTATGCAAAATATATTTTCAGCAGCATTTAATATTATACAGTATTAATGTGCCTCTTGCTGCCACATGAAATGATGTTACTGATAAATGTTTTCAAGAATGTATTCCAGGAAGTAGGAAAATGCTCCATTCTAAGAGAATAAAATTTTGTCACTATGCAACATTAGACTCCTGGTCTATCTATTATGTTCTATGTTTTACCATGATCCAATGTAGCTGATGGGAACATAAGATATTAATACACGTCAAGTCATTATTTCATTTAGCCAGTAATATCTATTTCACAGACAAAAGCTTGGAAAAGCACCAGGCCCAGACAAGATAATTCCTCCTTGCTTGAAAGCTTGTGCTGAACAATTGGCCCCCATCTTCACCCGAATCTTTAATAAATCACTAGAGATGTGCTATGTTCCTTCTTGCTTCAAATACTCTATTATCATCCTGGTGCCAAAGAAACCCTCCATCAAAGAACTGAATGACTGCAGACCGGTTGCTCTGACATCCGTAGTTATGAAACCCTTTGAAAGGTTAGTGCTGGCCCACCTGAAAACCATCATAGATCCACTGCAATTTGCCTACTGAGCAACTAGATCAGCAGATGATGCTGTTAATATGGCTCTGCACTACATTCTACAACATCTTGAATCTCCAAAGACCTATGCAAGGGTCCTTTTTGTAGATTTCTGTTTGGCTTTCAGTACCATCATTCCAGACATTCTTCTCACTAAACAAAATCAGCTAGCCATACCTGACCACACTTGTAAATGGATCATAAGCTTTCTAACAGACAGGAAGCAGCAAATGAAGCCAAGCAAAATCACATCAGATACCTGTACAATTAGCACAGCCCCTCCCCCGCCAGGGCTGTGTGCTCTCTCCACCTCTCTATATACTAATGACTGCATCTCAAAAGATCCCTCTGTTAAAGTACTGAAGTTTGCAGATGATACAACAGTGATTGGCCTCATTTGAGACAACAACAAATCTGCAAACAGACGGGAAGTTGAACAACTAGCCTTGTGTATGGCCAGAACAATCTTGACCTGAACACATTCAAAACTGTAGAAATGATAGATTTTAGGAGCAACCCTACTATTCTACCACTTCTTACAATACTAGTATCAACAGTAGAGACCTTCTATACTATTTCAAGATTTAAAATGGATACCTAACACCAAAAATGCCAACAAAGTATGTTCTTTCTGTGCCAACTCAAAAAGCTCAGACTGCCCAAGGAGCTGCTGATACACTTCTACAAAGCAATGATTGAGTCTGTCATTTGCACCTCTATAACTGTCTGATTTGGCACTGCAACCAAACAAGACAGACACAGACTTCAGCTGATAATTAAAACTGCAGAAAAAATATTTGCTACCAGCCTGCTTTCCATTGAGGACCTGCACAAGCAAGAAAGAGGGCTGTGAAAATATCTACAGACCCCTCACATCCTGGACATAAACTATTTCAACTTCTTCCCTCAAGATGATGCTATAGGGTATTGCACACCAGAACAACTAGACACAAGGATAGTTTTTTCCCCATGCTGTCACTCTGCTTAACAACTAATTCCTATAACATTGTCAAACTACTTAGTAAAGCTGTATTACTATTATTCTCCTCATCTTTCCTATTACCTATCCTTATCTTCTTAGGATTATAACTTTGCTGCTTGTATCTTACAATTTATATTGGGGTTTTTTTGTACCCTAGTATGATTTATGTTGTTTGCTTAGCTAGTACTCTATGACTATCACTAAGTGTTGCATCTTATGATTTATTGTGAAGTGTTGTATTTCAGGATTTGTGATGAATGTATTTTCATGTTATATATGATCATGATTATCACTATTACTTGTATGTACACTGAGAGCTTATGCACCGGAAACAAATTCCTTGTGTGTCCAGCCACACTTGGCCAATAAATTCTATTCTATTCTATTCTATTCTATTCTATTCTATTCTATTCTATTCTATTCTATTCTATTCTATTCTGGGAGGTTTGTACAGGATGTTTAACCTATGAAAAGATATCAAACATAAAACTAGGACCTTCTTATATATAAGATTCTGGAAAAGATAATCAAAATATGCAAACACCTAGAGGCAAGCAAAGTTGTAACCAGACGCCAACATGGGTTTGGCAAAAACAAATCATGCCAGACAAATCTTACTGCATTCTTTGACAATGTGACACAATTAGTAGACCAGCAAAATGCTGTGGACATGATTTATTTGGATTTCAGTAAAGCATTTGATAAAGTAGACCACAACCTACTACTTGATAAGATGGAAACATGGCTTAGACACCATCACTACCAGATGGATTCATAACTAGCTGACAACTGCACTCAGTGTGTAGTTCTTAATGGAATTACATGGAAGGAAGCATGCAGTGGGGTACCTCAAGGCTCTGTCTTAGCCCCAGGAATATTCAATATTTTCATAAACAGGTTTGACAAGGGGATAAAAGGGGAACTTAACAAATTTGCAGATGATACCAAGCAGGTCGGAATAGCCAAAACTCCAGAAAATAGGCTCAAGACCCAGAAGGATCCTGACAGACTTGAACACTGGGTCCTATCTAACAAAATGAAATTCAGTGGTGAGAAAAGTAAGGTTGTACACTCAGACAAGAAAAAACAAATACACAGGTATAGAAGGGGTGGTCCCTGGTTCAATAGTAGCAACTGTGAGATGGATTCTGGAGTCCTAGTGGATAATCACTTAAATATAAGCCAGAAGTGTGCTATAGCTACTAAAAAAGCGAATTCAATTCTAGGCTATATTAATAGAAGGATAGATTCAAGATCATGTGACGTGTTAGCACCACTTTATAATGCCTTGGTAAGACCATACTTGGAATATTGCAACCGGTTTTGGTTGCCATGATATAAAAAAGATATTGAGACTCTAGAAAGAGTGCAGAAAAGAGGAACAAAGGTGATTCGGGACTGGAGGGTAAAACCTATGAGGAATGGTTGCAGGAATTGGGTATGTCTATTTAATGAAAAGAAAGAGTAGGAGTGACATGATAGCAGTGATCCAATATCTAAGGGGCTGGCACAAAGACGAGGGGGTCAATCTGTTCTCTAAACCACCTGAAGGCAGAACAAGAAGCAATGGATGTAAACTAATCAAGGAGAGAACCAACTGAGAAATAAGGAGCACAATTAATCAGTGGAACGGCTTGCCTTCAGAAGATGGGGGTGTTCCATCACTGGAGGTCTTTAAGAAGAGATTGGACAACCATTTGTCTCAAATAATATAGGAGCTCCTGCTTGAGCAGGTAGCTGGACTAGTTGGGGAGTGAATTCTTTTCTGAATTCCCCTCTTTGGCCAGAAGTAATGCTCCCTAGAAATAATCATAGCATCTTTGTTTTCTAAACCTGGCTTATTAGAACTAGGTGGGTCCAAGACCAAGAAGCTACATGAGAAAGTATCTAAAATCTATTACAGCCCTAAATTTAATTAATCTGAAAATGATGGAAATTAGTTTCTAACATTATTTGATAGGCCACCAGTTTCTGACCAAAGATTTAAGGCAAAAGTCTAAATGTAGTGCACTAATGGGATTGAGTTTGCAATGCTATACTGCACTAGTGTATCAAAGAGTAATTAATATCCAACAGGATTGGACTTTTTTCCAAACTCTTAAGTGCCTGACTGTTACCTTCATGGAAAGATTTTTGTGCTCAAACAATTAGAATTTTGGTAGCTGGGAGATCAGAGGAAGACAGAATTTTGAATTCATAGTCTTGGAAGGGGAATTGTCAGATACTTCACTGGAGATAAAACATTTGCCAGTAAATCATTCTGCACAGTCTTGGTGGCAGTTTTGGGAAAGACTGATCACCTAGCCAGCAGGCCCAAATGATGTCGTTCAGAAAATACCATGAAAGATTATGTAGAAAGTTCAGTATTATTGTAGAAAACTTAGAAAAAAGAATTATGAGTGGGAGCTGGAAAATTAAAAATATAGTAGGATGGTCTTATTTACCTGGCAGGTTAACTTACATTAAATAAATAGACAATCAATCCAATATGTTCTTCCCAAAAGTTAGCTATCACCATTGGTATGAAGGTGGATTTATCAGTAAAAGGCATGAGAAAATAAGGTAAGAATTTCTCTGCTGGGTATAAATACAAGGATTGTGTGTTCTTTGTTCTATGTCTCAATTCACTGCTGCAAAATGAAAACGAGTTTCATTTCCTGAGCCAATGTGGCATGCATGTAGACCGGTGCACTGATCTGCCAAATGGTTGAAGGGTTAGAATAAAAACAATGTTGAAACAATAATTAATTAGCTGACTCTCTTTAGAATATTTGCTTTGGGAGAGCCATAGTAAATTAAGAGCACATTTTTGAATGTCAAGAGCAGGAAGGATGACAGGGGGAAGCTAAGCATTAAAAAAAAAGGGAGGGGGATAACCTTTGAAAAAGTGTGGCTGTGTTTATGCTTGCAAAGTTTACTGGACTTTCCTCAGCCAAAGGCTTTTTGATTCAATCCAATTTTTCTTGGTAAACAACTTCAAGCTGTTGTTGGGGTCTATTCCATTCTATCCAGGGCAATTTACTGCGTGCAAAATAAATTGACGAGATTGTGATGCTACTCAAAGCTTTTGTAGGCTGTTACCAAATTTCTTATGCTAGTTTCCAAATATGGTTAGTGCATCTTTGATGTCATGGATAATTTGAGTCCTATAGAACTAGGGAACCTAGTGAATAAGTACATAAAAAGGAAGGGAGTCTTATCCTTATAATGAAAGGATCCTATTCAGATGTTGCAGAAGAGATAAACATCAAAGTTGAACTGAAAAGAAACAGTGCATGATCACTTTGGACCCTCTTTTGGAGGGAGGGCATACAGCATTAGATGTTATGTCCAGCAGAAGAAGGCTTCATCTTTACCCCAGTCTATTCTGAAAAATTAGGGAGAAGAACAAGGTCCTCTATAGGTATACAAATCCAGTCTATGTCAGTATGATAATTTTTACATATTATCTTATTCTATTTTTTTTAGAAAAATAGAGATACTGTCATCTGATAATCCATATTGGTTATTGTTTAAAACTTTCCCTTACAAGTAGGGTTTTCTGTGCAATTTTTACAAAATATAATACAGTAGTTCAAATGCAACTACTACATACACTTTTTATATGCAACCTGTAGGAACTTTTAGCAAATTTTGAATGAAGAATTATAAATACTGATGGACTCTGTTCCATTTTAACACAGTTTGCTTTAGTGGACTGTATCCTTCTGCTTCTATTGAAATCAGTTTTATTTATTCTATATCTCTAAAGTCTGCTTCAATCCTCTCTCTGCTCATGTGAGAGACTGTAGGAAAGCTGGGAGAGAGTCAATTGCCTTAGAAAAGGCAACTTCATTGAGGTTCAAGGAGAGAAGAGAAAATACACTCCAAAGAGACTCTACCTTAATTAACTCTCTGTAATTGAGACTGGAAAGATCTTACTGAATGTTGTTCGTATTTCCTTAATCTTGCCAGCTATGTGGCGTCTGACAGCTCTCTTCTCCATTTAATATCTGGAACAACATTGACATGTCTGGTCAATTCACTGAGTGTTTGTTTTTATAACAATTCAGTAGGCCTGTGTACTAGAAACGCATGCTGAAGATAAAAATTCCTTCCCAAACATAATTATTTAAATTGCCATGTGCTGGTGATTTCCATTGTTTAAACTGCTAAAATCAGGACTGATGGTATTTATTTTTAAAATGTTTTTAACATATACATGGCAATAACATATAATAAGGCAATATTATAATGATTAGCCCAAAACATAACTAGGTGTTGAGTTATTTTGATCTTTTTCCCTTTTCTTCTTACATTTTTACATGTTATATATATTTATTTACTATAACTTCTATGCCAGTTCAATGGCACCATTCTAAATAGTTACAAGTTATATAAACTGGAATGACAAAACAAAATCATACAATACAATACTATTCACAGCTATTTAAATCAATGATAACAATAATGATAACAATAAGCCTCAGTCAATTACCCAGGGTCAGTCTCTGGAACACTCTATACATCAGTATCATTCTTTCTTTGCAATATCCATATCTTTTACATGAGCGAAGGAGCAAACCACATCTCAGGAGCCAAGCTGTCCCAGCAGAAGAAAGCTAATTCCATACTTAACCCAAAGGGAATTCTTGTTTCTGAGTTCTAAGCATTCTCTTATCAAACTTCTCATTAGTGCATATTGGGCAGATAAATTCTGTTTATCTAAAAAAAAACTAGTTCCAATGGGTAGGTGAAGCTTCACTTGTTCTTCTGGCCAAAGTCATGAATTCAGGACTACTCACAGATTATGAATGCTACTTCATCAAGCCCCTGTGGACAAGGGGCTATTGAAACTATAGCTTATGTCCTGCTGCGCTGCATATTCTTTAAGGACTCATGGACTCAGTTTATAACAACTTACCTAATAAAACATGCGGGAAATACAGAGGAAGATGAACTGTGCAAGACCCTCTTTGCTACAGATGTCAACTGCACTTTGAGGAGGAGCTATGCATCCAATATGATTCCCAGATTGTGCACCAGTATTGAATGGGAAAATCAAACTCCTTCCAAGACTAAAAGTGCAGGATTTGGTCCCCCCCAAACCTACATTGTTATTTAGAACTGAGTCTGAGCCTGTTCTTCCATATCCAGTCTTCAAGCATTGGAATAGGACAATAATGACATCACTTGGCCAGAGATGTACAACTGGGCATCATCTGCATATTAATGATACCAGATCCAAACCAATGGATTTACTTCCCTGAATGGTTTCCTGTAGATGTTAAATAGGAAGAGGAAGAGCACTGAGTCTGACTCTGGAGACACCTCACAAATTGAGGGACTGTGTGTGCAACCTTTTCCCCCATCAAAACAGACTGGAACCAGCTGATGAGAAAGAATCATTGTAACATGGTGTCCTAAGCTCTCAAATCTTGCAGCCAGTCCAGGTTACAGTTTCCTCCAGGTCCTCTGCAACTGCTGTCTGACTACTTTCTCAACAACCTTTCCTGAAAAGGTTGGAGACAGGATGATGATTTTCCATGATCATGAGATCTAAGGATAGTTTCTTGAGGGGGACACACTACCACTTCTTTCAAGGTTGAAGGAACCACTATCTGTCAAAGAAGCTGATAAAACATGGGCCAAATTACAGGTCTTTTCCAGTGAAAGCTTGACAATCCTGGATCTAATAAACAGATGGTTAAATTCACATGTTTGATGACCCTGTCCAATTCAATGGGGAGGCACAGACTTAAATTCATCCCAGTTGATCAAAAGTATCAGGTTTATTACTTACTAAAAATCAGAACTAAATATTCTGCTTCAGTGCATGTATTTTGCATGCAAACCCACTGAATTTTTATTGCAAATAAAATCATAGTAAGAGAACTCAGGGGATGTGATTCTAATAGATTCACTAGGCTAGCTTGTATAAATGGATTTCATTGTATTACACAGATGATTTTTTTCCTCTAACTATATGATTATTCCAGGCTTTATCCTCTTGCTGTGATATGACCACTTTTGGCACTGTGCTTCACTGCATGGGATTAGTCTGCCGGCATTGTACAAAGTGACTTAGACATATTGTCTTTCTTATTAGCAAGTGGTATTGTAGATCATTTTACAGAGGCAACAGCTGCAACCATTATTCCTACAGTTATGTCATAATTTGGTACGTTAGATGCTGCTGGCAGCACAAATTATTTGATTTGCTTATCTGTACGTTGTATTCTCTTAACCTTAAGGCTATTCATTCTATTCAGCTAATCCACTCTTCTTGCCATAGCAATAAAAAAATGTAAAAGACTGGTTTGGAGAATTAATGAAGATAAATTTGATAAGTCAAAAAGTAAATAAGGTTGTATATAATGCTAGTCCTCCATTCACATGATTGCTAATAATTATTTAGTTTGCAAACTTAAACACAGTCTTACCTGTATTTCTTCAAAATGCACATGAGCCCATGGAAATCCTGGACAAACCACTGATATGTGTGATATATAATCCTGAAACTTTAGTTGGTTTGCAGCGTCAAGATTGTGATCTGGAATTGGAGGACTTGATTTTATGAATTCAGTGCCTTATCAACTAAATGGGGTCGAGCCCAGTTCACTGTTGGTTATAAGTTTTACTGTATCTTTTAATGTCTTTGTGAATCCCCCAAGAATATAAGATAGGTAGTCATATAAGTCTTTTCAAATAAATAAATATCTAAGTGTTTCTGGTCTCCTTCCACATTGACCAGTGCTATTAGCATCAGTTTGGAACAACCTGCCTCCAGAAGTGGTGAATGCTCCAACACTGGAAGTTTTTAAGAAGAGATTGGACAGCCATCTGTCCGAAATGGTGTAGGGTTTCCTGCCTCAGCAGGGGGTTGTACTCGATGACCTCCAAGGTCCCTTCCAACTTTATTATTATTATTATGGATCATCGCACAGTCAGCCAGATGTTCAGACTGGATTTGGCATTTTGTCTACCTATCGAGTCCTTACCCAGGACCTAGGATAGGCAGATGTGGATGTTTGATGGTATTACAGGTATCGTCGCAGGATGGAAGCAGTTCCTAGTAAGTCCGCCTTTTGCAATTGACTAATAGCGAATTTGTCAATGCCAAGGGTGTTCAAGTGGTGCCCCAGTTGTTTTGGGATTGCACCCAAGGAGCCTATGACTATTGGTACTACCCTTGCTTGCTTTTGCCACAGTCTTTCTATTTCTATTTGTAGGTCTTTGTATTTTGTTATCTTCTCCAGTTCTTTCTCATCTATTTTGCTGTCTCCAGGCACTGCCACGTCCACTATCCAGACTTTTTTGTCTTTCTTATTGACAATTGTTAAGTCTGGGGTGTTATGTTGCAGGTGCTTGTCTGTTTGAATTCTGAAGTCCCAGAGCAGTTTAATTTTATCATTTTCTATGACTTTCTCTATTTTATGATCCCAACAGTTTTTGCTTACAGGCAAATGATATTTTTTGCAGATCTTCCAATGCACCATTGTTGATACTTTGTCATGCCGCTGCTTGTAATCAGTCTGTGCAATCTTCTTGCAACAGCTTACCAGGTGGTCCACTGTTTCTTCAGCTTCTTTGCATAGGCGGCACTTACTGTCTGTTGCTGTCTTCTCAATTTTGACTTGGTATGCATTTGTCCTTAAGGCTTGGTCTTGTGCAGCCAGAATTAGTCCCTCGGTCTCTTTCTTCAATTTTCCTGCTCTTAGCCATTGCCAGGTCTTATTATTATCTGCTTTCCCAGCTATTTTTTCACCTATTGGCCATGTAGTGCTTTGTCTTCCCATGCCTCTATTCTGTTCTTCATTTGGACTTTCTTGTAGGCCAGTTTGGTCTCTCCAGTAGTTAGTAAGCCTTCCTGATATACTAATTTCAGTGCATCTTCATCATTGTTCTTCAGATATTCTTCCAAAGCCATTTTTTCTTCTTCAACCATTGATGTACTTGTAGCATTCCACGCCCACCTATTTGCCTTGGTAGATAAAGTCTATCAATGTCACTGCGTGGATGAAGGGCATGATTCATTGTCATTATTTTTCTGGTCTGCCTATCCATTGCTTTAGTTCTGCTTGAGTCCAGTCCACTATTCCAGCTGTGTACCTAATGACTGGGATTGCCCAGGTGTTGATTGCCTTTATGGTATTTCCTCCATTGAGTTTGGATTTTAAGATCTTCTTCACTCTCTTGATGTATTCACCTCTAATCTTTTTCTTGACTTCAGTGTGCTTGATGGTGTCAGCTTGAAGGATACCCAAGTATTTGTAGTACTCTTCCTCATCCAGACTCTTAATGTTATTTTCGTGGGGCATCTTGATTCCTTCAGTTTTCCCTATTTTTCCTTGTTTGATAGTAAGTGTGGCACATTTGTCCAAGCCAAACTCCATTACAATATCTTGGCTATATATACGGACAGTGTTGAGCAGCGATTCTATTTCAGATGATGTTTTTCCATACAGCTTCAGATCATCCATGTAAAGGAGGTTGGATAGTCTAGCAGATGTTTTTGATGTTTGATAACCATGTCCTGAGTTATTCAGTATTGTTGACAGAGGAAACAGTGCAATAACAAATAGTAATGGTGATAATGAATCTCCTTGAAATATTCCTCTCTTGATATTAACCTCTCCCAGTCTCTCACCATTGATTTGCAACTGTGTCTTCCATTGTGCCATCGATCTTTTCACAAATTTTCTGATGTTTCTACTGACTCCTGTTATTTCTAGGCACTTGATTATCCAGTCATGTGGCAGAGAGTCAAATGCCTTTTTGTAGTCAATCCATGCCACACTCAGGTTGGTCTTCCTTTTCTTGCAGTTTTCCAAGATCATTTTGTCTATTAGGAGTTGATCTTTTGTTCCTCTGCTATTGGGGCAGTTTCCTTTCTGCTCAGGTGGAAAGAGATTGTTTTCAAATAGATGCTGTTGTACTGCATCAGCTACCACACCAGTTAGTAATTTGAAAGTTGTTGGTAAGCAGGTAATTGGCCTGTAGTTACCTGGTGTTGCCCCTCTTGCTGGATTTTTCATTATTAAGTAGGTTTTCCCAGTTGTTAGCCACTTTTCAATTTCTCCTCCTTGTAGTATATTGTTGAATTGCTTGGCAATGAGTGGGTGTATAACAGTTAGATGTTTCAACCAAAACCCATGCAGTTCATCTTCACCTGGTGCTGACCAATTTTTGATTTTCTTTGCTCTTTTTTCTACCATTTTTGTTGTTATTACTAGTTCTTTCATTTCAACTTCTGTTTTATTTGCATCCAACTCTTTTAACCAAGCCGCATCCTTGTTGTATTTCTTTGGGTTATCCCATATCTGCTTCCAGAACTGCACTGTTTCTTCCTTGTCAGGTACTGACTGATTCCTTGTAGTTTCTCCATTGATGGATTGGTAGAAACGTTTCTGATTGGATTGAAATTGGAGGTTCTGCCTATAGTTTGCAATTCGAGCTTCATATCTACTTATTTTCCTGGCTATAGCTGTTATTTGTTGCTTTATTATTTCCAGTGCTTCCTTGATCTTCCTTGTTTCTAAGTGGTATTTCTTGATTAGGTATTCTTTGGTCTTCTTGTTCTTCAGCTTCTTTTCTTTCATCTTGTCTAGCTTGCTTGCATGTGATCTTAATTTGCTGATCTTATTTTCTAGTCTAACCTTCCATTTTTCTGGTGCACTATTTGTTTGTTTTTCTTCTTTGTTGATTTTGCATCCCAGGTATTCAGTTATAACTGCAGCTGTGCTGTGCATTAGTTGGTTTGTTTCTTGCAGTGAATTGGTGCTTATACTTGATATTGCAGTATTTGCATCTTTTAATGCTTGTGCTAGCTGTTTCTTTGAAACAAGCTTCAATGCAGGCAGCCTTATTCTGTTGTTTTTGTGCTGTTCTAGATGCTCAGTTACTCTTTGTTTCAATTCTTTTATTTCTTTAGTTAGAGGGTTTTGTTCTTCCTGAGGTAGAGGTGCCTGGTTTCCAAATGAGAACAGTTGTATATCTCTGCTAGATTCCTTCACTGCCAACTCCCCCTGGTTTGCCTCTACATTCTGAATTACTTCTGGTAAGGCTTTGATTTCTTGCCCTGGGTAAACCTTTGCAGTTCGTCCAATTCTGTTTCTGTGAATATTTTATTTCGTGTTATAAATCGGCGTTGATCTGCTAGTCTCTGTTCTGTTATTTCTGATTCTGGATGTTGTTCTTTCCAGACCTGGTGCATTCGTTTTAGATATCCTCTTCTTGTTGGACTTGATCTGTAGTAACAGATCATTATTTCTTTGTTTTCAATCACTGTGTATCTGCGACGGGTAAACACCTTCTCTTCCAGTAGTTCTGCAGCTGCTGGCCCTGGTTGCTCAGCCAACAGTCCTGAGTCCTGTAACCCATTTTTCACCAGATATCCAGGAACTCCAATATCTAGCATGGACCTTGTTAACCCGGGCAACATCCGAACCGGTATGGCATTCTGCAATTTACGTCTCACCATATTTTTTATGGGAGAGACACTCTTTGTCTGACTCCTCTGATGAGACCTGTCCAGTATGGTTGAACCTCTGGTATAGCTCTCATCTTCCTCAGAGTACACAGGCCCCACAATCACGTCAAGGTAGTGCCTCATATTATTATTATTATTATTATTATTATTATTATAGAAATATTGCCCACAGAGAAGCACAAAATTGAACATAAAAAAAATGGAAAAAAATGAGGCAATAATATGGGGCGCATATTTGATCATATCACACATAATATTAAGATAATGCTTTTTTTCAAAAAAAATAAATAAATAAATCTTGAAATGTAGAAGAAGCAAGAATTGAGTTAGGGATCATCTTGTAGTGTCGATTTAAGTACCGAAGGACAATCAGGGGATTGCATTAAGCTTGAACGGATCCTCTGCATTTGTCCGTCCATGTACCATTGTCCTTTGGTACATGGTAGGTTATTGAGATGCATAGGTTACAGAGCAGATACTCATGGAAGAAAAGGAAGGCCAAACAATTAAGTCAAATAATCTTGAGCCCAATGGGGATCTAGTAACCAATGATATATGCATACCCCCCAAACTTCTGACCCAGAATAAAACAATGGAACATTCTCTAGTAATATGTTCTGATTGAATAAAAGGTTTTTCATGCATCCTGTCCTATCAAGCAATGGAGACTTAAAATAAGCCTTTAGCTCCTTTAATTTTTGTCCTAGGACCTAGGTTATATAGTCAACTTTATTGACTATAATGTTTTGGAGTCTATGGCTCATACTACCTACTACCTAAGTTTTTAATTCTTTTCTTAAAGCAATTACAAATAATAGAAGCAGTGATTATATACACTTCGGCAACCTTCCCCAGCCAACAGCCAAATAAATGATATGGTAGTAGCAAACATCCTGCAGCAATGTATTCCCATTCACAAAGCCTACCTGAACAAAGTAAAAATAGCAAAAGTGCACAGGCTGTTGACTTAGCTCCCTAATATATATTCACAATGTATCCTTTTTACATTTGGCTGCCTGCCTGCAAAGCTCAATAAGCAAACAAAGTAACATAGTTCCTGCATTTATCAATCTGAAAGGTCAACAGCATAGCAACCCTACCTGTTATACACATATGCAGTGCACACTTTTGCATTGGGCAACTTACAGACGGCGGGGGGGGGGGGAGAACAGTACAGAGAGAACATAAAAGGACAATAACATTATTCTTTCTCCATAGGGCAGGCGATATTTGACTTACTAATAAATCTCATTTTCCAAATCTTTATAACTTGAGTCTAAAGTTGGAGTGATAGTCCAACTCACATACTTAACTGACTCACATTCACCCCATTTCCCTCCTCTTTTCATTTAGATCGGGCTGATGTTAATAAGGATGAGAGCTGCCTGTGGTTTTATTGGCAAATTTATTCTTTGAGTCTCCGTGATTTAAATAAATGTTTATTTTTTAATAGCCCATCAAATGATATCAGAGCATTCAAAACAAGTGGAATGAAATTGCTCTTTCTCTCCTGAGCTCAGGATAAAACACTGGAACACAGGGTCATTCCAATCTTGGAACACTTCAAACTCTGTAAAAATGATGAATATGTGATTGTAAAATGTATACGTTTCCATTATGATTTGAAATTGAAGATGAAAAAATTAAGGATTGCATGATAAAATGGACTATGGATGTTGGTGGTAACATACAAATGGATAAGTGGGAAAGAATGCAAGTAAATGGATTGAAATTCACACTGTGTTATATACTTTAAAAGAAAACTTTTGTAAAATGATCTGCCATTGGCATATGATATCACAGAAACCATCGAAGATGCATAAAGGTACTTAAAATCAACATTGGAAATGTGAATTAGATGTCACTTATTTTTGTTACTATACATTTACGGCGCTCTGGTCAAATTGTGCCAAAATAGACTGAAATGATCCTTATATCACATTAAATTAACAGAGAATGGTACATGTGGCATAGGTACATCTGGCTGCTTAGTCTACACTTCCAGGTTACTAAAATGTGTTATTGACACCCTCAGTTGATCAAAACCATGTGGATAGTGAATGTTCACAATCTATGATTATGGCCTATGGAATATTGTGAGTTGGTATGCAAGAGAAAAAAAACAGTAAAAAGATACATTAATAAAATAGAAAAATGAATAGGCACTGCTTCTATGAAACTAAGAGAAAGTGGAAGTATGTAACAAATTTGAAAATGGTGATTTGATTTTAGGGTTTTTATGAAGAGAAGTGAAGGTATAAGTTTAATGAAAATGCTAAAATATCTGTCAGGAAATATAACTTCTTGTCACATAGGTTATGGGTGTAAGTGTAGATAAAATTAGGAGTCTGATAAAAGTTACTTGTTGGTGAAAATAGAAAAATTGAAGATAGGATTTGAGGTAACAAATTGGCAACATTCAGAAAGAATGCAATCCAGGAGAGAATATAATTCTCTTAGTTAATATCAATGGGAGGGAATAAAACGAGTGCTGAGAAATGATTTTATATTCAAAAAACTAAGGATGCATGCAATTGTGAATGATTGGTGAGTATCTGCTTAGAAAATGTTATTATGGATGTAAATATATGATTTAAACATGAGGCTGTGTACAGTCACATGTAGAAAACAAAAAAATACAAGTCTAAATCAATAGAAATCATGTTTGATTTGATTGTCTTTGACAAAAAATTAGTGAAATTTAGAAGGGTGATGAGTGGCAGCCAATGTAGGACAAATCAAGTTTTGATAGTGTCAAGGAAGTATATCTTTGAAAATATGGTCGTGGAAGAGAGAGAAAAAAATGAAAGATATAAGAATGAAAAGACAATGACTGCGAGAAAAAAAAGTTTGAGTCCTGTGTCAAAAAGAATGGTTTCTTAATAAAACAAATGAAAATGAATATAAATATAAAAAGATGCTGGATGTTGCATGAAACAAATTATATGAACAATTAGGTTAATGAAAAATTAAAAATGTGAACAAGAAGTCATATATGCTGTGGAAAAAATGAGAAAATAGTAAGGAGGCTCTTTTAGATGGTATAATTGAAGAAATCTTAAAATAAAAATGTGGCTTGTATGTGGAGTAAGATTGTATGCATAAAAACTGCATCTGTGCTTAACAAGAGGAAGAATGCTATTATTTTTCTCCTATTCAAGGAGATGGGTAGCCAAAATGAATTCAAAAAGTACAGTGTAATGTCTTGGCTAAGTTGCCTGGGAAAGTGTTGGGCAGAACTGACTGAAAAGATACAAAAGCAACAATAAGCAAAAATTGGGGAATGCTGGGCAGATTTATATGCCTCTTGGTGTGTGTGTGTGAAAATCAGATTATTTTCTCTTTAGAGGGCCATGGGGAAAAAAATGTATGAATATAAGTAGTGAAGTGTGAAGACGGTGTTGAAGCCATAGGAACCCTGGGAGGAAGTGATCATGCAATATTAGAATTCAACATTATAGAAGCACAACCAATAGAACACAGTCAAACTAGAGTCTTGGACTTCAAGAGAGCTAATTTCAATAAACTTAGAGAGGCTTGGGAAGGATTCCATGGATGAGAATCCTCAAGGGGAAAACAACTCAAGAAGCTTGGGAAATTTTGAAAAATGAGATAATAAAAGCACAGTCTAGCACAATACCAACAAAGAGGAAAAATAACAGCTCTCAAAAGAAACCAGCATGGCTGCATAAAGAACTCTCTGACAAATTGAAAGATAAAAAGGACAAGTACAGAAAGTGGAAAGAGGGGAACATAACTAAGTCAGAATATCAGCAAATAGCCCGAGCCTGCAAAGATGAAGTGAAGAAAGCCAAGGCTCAAAATGAACTAAGGCTTGCGACCAAAGTCAAAAATAACAAAAAAAGCTTCTTTCAACATGTAAAAAACAAGAAAAAAGTGAAGGAAATGATTGGTCCATTAGTGGGTGGAAGTGGCAAGAAGGTGACAAGCAACAGGGAGAAAGCAGAACTATTTAACTCATTTTTTGCATCTGTCTTTACACAAAGGGAAAAAACAGACCAACCTATCAAAAATAGTGCCATAAAAAACAAAACAGAAACACAAGTTAAGATAGGCAAGAAAATGGTTAGGGAGCACCTGTCCAGCCTAGATGAGTTCAAATCGCCAGGACCAGATGGATTACACCCCAGAGTTCTCAAGGAACTGGCAGATGTGATATCGGAGCCACTGAACTATATTTTTCAAAGATCCTGGAACACAGGGGAACTACCAGAGGACTGGAAAAGAGCTGATGTAGTTCCCATCCTCAAAAAAGGAAAAAAAATGGATCCAGGAAATTACAGACCTATCAGCCTGACCTCAATACCTGGGAAGATCCTGGAAAAGATAATCAAACAACGAATCAACGAACACCTAGAGGCAAACAAAGTCATTACTAAAAGCCAACATGGGTTTGTCAAAAATAGATCATGCCAGACAAATCTTATTGCATTCTTTGACCAAGTGACAAAATTAGTGGATCAGAGGAATGCTGTGGACATAATTTACTTGGACTTCAGTAAGGCATTTGATAAAGTAGATCACAACCTACTACTTGACAAGATAGAAAAATGTGGGGTAGACAGAACCACCACCAGATGGATCCGTAGCTGGCTGACCGGCCGTACTCAGCGAGTGGTCCTCAATGGAACTGCATCTATATGGAGGGAAGTGTGTAGTGGGGTGCCCCAGGGCTCTGTTCTGGGCCCAGTACTCTTCAACATCTTCATCAACGATTTGGATGAAGGGATAGATGGGGAACTCATCAAATTTGCAGATGACACCAAGCTGGCAGGAATAGCCAACACTCCAGAAGACAGGCTTCAGGTACAGAAGGATCTGGACAGACTTGAACACTGGGCACTAACTAACAAAATGAAATTCAATGGTGAAAAAAGCAAGGTTCTACATTTAGGCAAGAAAAACCAAATGCACAAGTACAGCATAGGTGGCACCATGCTCAATAGTAGTAACTGTGAGAGGGACCTCGGAGTCCTAGTAGACAATCACTTAAATATGAGCCAGCAGTGTGCTGCAGCTGCCAAAAAGGCCAACACAGTGCTAGGCTGCATTAACAGAGGGATAGAATCAAGATCACGTGAAGTATTAATACCACTCTTCAATGCCTTGGTAAGGCCACACTTGGAATACTGCATCCAGTTTTGGTCACCACGATGTAAAAAAGATTTTTGAGACTCTAGAAAGAGTACAGAGAAGAGCAACAAAGATGATTAGGGGACTGGAGGCTAAAACATATAAGGAACGGTTGCGAGAATTGGGTATGTCTAGTTTAACGAAGAGAAGGACAAGGGGGGACATGATAGCAGTATTCCAATATCTCAGGGGCTGCCATAAAGAAGAGGGAATTAAGCTATTTTCCAAAGCACCTGAAGGCAGGACAAGAAGCAACGGGTGGAAACTAATCAAGGAGAGAAGCAACCTAGAACTAAGGAGAAACTTCCTGACAGTGAGAACAATTAATCAGTGGAACAGCTTGCCTCCAGAAGCAGTAAATGCTCCAACACTGGAAGTTTTTAAGAAGAGACTGGACAGCCATTTGTCCGAAATGGTGTAGGGTTTCCTGCCCGAGCAGGGGGTTGGACTAGATGACCTCCAAGGTCCCTTCCAACTTTACTATTATTATTATTATTATTAGTGTGCTGTATGTCTTGTTGATTCAGAGAAAGAAGTATATGATAAAGGGAATAGCCTTGAATTATGGGAAACTTTTGCATGACTGTGAAGTTGCAGGAGCAACATGTCATAAGAGCATTATGTAATGGAAGTGCAGGTAGTCCTCAACTTACAACAGTTCATTTAGTGACGGTTCAAAGTTACAGCGGCACTGAAAAATGTGACTTAGGACCATTTTTCACTATTATGACTGTGGTAGCATCCCCACGGTCACGTGATTTACATTTGGATGCTTGGCAACTGGTTCATACTTATGACCATGGCTGCGTCCCAGAGTCTCGGGGTCTTGTGACCTTCTGACAAGCAATGGGGAAGCCAGATTCACTTAACAACCCTGTTACTAACTTAGCAACTGCAGTGATTCACTTGACAAATGTGGCAAGAAAAGTCGTAAAATGGGGCAAAACTTACTTAACAAATTTCTCAATTAACAACATAAATTTTGGGTTCAGTTGTGGTCATAGGTTGAGGACTACCTGTATGAGAATAAATTGAATGCTTAATGAATGGTTCGACAGGGAATAGGGATCAAGATGAGGAAATATGATATCGCTTTTGCTGTTTAATGTCCTTATGGGTGAAGGGGTAAGGAATGCTTGTGGTGGCATCAGAGCTAGGTGGGTTGAATGCTAAACCCGATTTCCAGAGAAAGTTGGATGGACTGCATGATGCAATGTGGTGTATGAATCTGAAAAATAATATACCAAAGACCAAGGTACAGTAATGTGTTTGACAGGGAAAACTGAGTAAGTTAAATGCAGTGTGAATGGGGCACGTAAGGAAGTGTCTGTGATAAGACATTTGGCCAATAATGAATGGTGCTGAATGAGGGAGGATCAAATATAAAAGTGAGTGACCAATATGAAAAGGAAAAAAAAAGTGGAGGATTGAATTACTAAATAAATACATAAAGGAAGAGTGGATGGATCAAAAGGAAGAAGAAGAAGACTGAGTAAGTCAGGGCTGGAACAAGTTGATGAATTCCTCAAAAAGAGGGAGGTGAGAAAATGAAAGAATAACAGGCAATGTGTAAAACAGAGTGCAGAAACGTTGAAAGCAAGGATGGTCTGCAAAGACAGAAAGTAGAAGGTGGGATATAGGAAGTGATATAGTCAACGGTATCCATGTAAACTAATATTACTTGTATTTCTTCTCTTATGCCTGTAATGTCTTTGCGTTATTATTTCTTCCTTCTTGTTGATGCTGCACAAAACATTGCTTACCTTGAAAGGGAACGAGGGGCAGATATATAGATATATATGTAATGTGCATTGCTATTTCATACATGTCAACCTCAGGTGGTGGTCCAGAAGTAGTAGTTCTATTTTTATTGTGAAACATGAGCAGAATGTTGTAAGTCTGAAAGTACATCACTCTCCTTTCACCCTTACAATAAAAGAAACTAGGGAGGATCCCTTCTAAGATCTTTGCCATGCCCAATTCCTTCTGCAAACTCAGATGCTGCTTATCTGACCATTGTCCAGTCTGTGGCTCTTCTTCCTGTTTCTTAAAGTAATCCCCACATATTATTATTCCATGCTTCAAAACAAAAAAATATTTAATGAACATTGCAATCCCTCACACTTCCTGTATGATAACATATATTTCTGAACTGAGCATTTCCACTTAAGGATTCTGCACCTGCTTGACAATAGCTTCAGACCCAACAGCAGCACTTGAAGAGCTGAGCTGATTTATTTTCACCTAGGCTACTTCATAGTTGGAACTTATTTTTTTTCTCCAAATATGACATGGTTACATTTTTCCACTGAGGAAATCTCTTGTCTTATTCTTCCTCCTAGCTCCTGAACTGGGAGATCCTATAAGAAATTGCTAGAGTCTTGGCATCTAGGAGGTAACAAACAGTGAAATTGACACCTATTTTGTCAGTTTCTCCCCTTTCTTCATCAGTGCCAGAACTGGAAAGTAGGTTTTGGGTTCCCTCCCGCTTCCTCTTTTGTATGGAGGAGGTGGATTCAGAGAGGGTTGTATCTGTAGGAACTGGGTTGAAAGAAACAGCTGTCTTGTGGAAATGCCTATGTTTAAAATAGCATCCCTCGCCTCTTTATTTATAACTATCTAAACTTTATGTAATAATAGTGAATTCATCTGAGTGTTGATTCTAATGTTATTGAAAAGCATCTCTAAGATACAAGAGGAATAATTAAAATTTAAAAAAGCCTTAGCAACGTATTCCCTCCCAGAGAAGACAGTTTTCTGCCTAACTGCTGAAGAGGAGGAAAAACAAGTGAGAAGAGGAACAAAATTTTATGGCTTGATCCAAATGAGAGAAATCTACTCATTCGTTAAGCAGTAGCAAGGACTTAGTAGGATGCTTTATGAAGCCAAGGTTATATTGGCTGCATGAATTCCACCCTATAAACATGACCTTTCCTCCCAAATGAAGAAAATATTAACCCCTGAAATCATGGCAAAGACATCCTAGACTGAGGCCATAAACAAGATGCTCCGATTATATGTGAGAGAGATTCTGCCTTTTTAGTAGAGATAGTCTCAGAAATTGCCATTGGTGGTGGTGGTGGGGCTGATTGGCTGGTTGCTTTTTCCTGAAGCAGTTGGAGGTTTTGGCTTCAGACTGAATGGGACAAAGAAAAGATGGATGAGCAGAAGCTGGCATTTTAGAGCAGTCTTTGTTTGTTTGCTGTCGTGAAAGAGCAAAAGAAGGGAAGAGGAGGATCCAGACCGGTAACCTGCAGCAGCCGACATTTTTATTGTTGTTTAATTAAATGTCCTCCCCCAGCCAGCGAGCTGCAGCAGCAGGCCTCTCTCTGTTGTCCCTGCCCCCAAGCCTGCTCTGTTGTCTCCTCTTGAAAACTCATTAAGATACAGGACCACAATTACACTTGGAATCCAGGGTCACCTCTCCTAGTTCCACTCTGTTGCTTGATCTGTTTTGTATGGGTGAAGACCAGCCTTTGAGTAATGCAATATATATCGCATTCTCATCAGATTATCTGGACAAAGGGCACATCACTGAGAAATTCAATATGGATCTTTTGCTCAGCCTGCAGTAGGCAAAGGAGAAGGTTTTCGTTCATCCTGGATGAAGGACAGATGCAGGTTTTTCAGGGCATGGGGCCTGTTACTGTAGTTATGAGAGCAGCTTTAGACTACAGTGATAATTAAGATTTAATGACAAAACCGAAGACCATGACAGAGGTGAATGGGAATGTGGTATAAGTGACTACAGCCTTTCCTCAGAGAAATCCCAGGTGGCCCTGATGAAAAATTAATCCGTCACCCAAAGTGCTTTTTCCTGTGGCAAATGCAGAGGTGACCAACTGACCTACTAGACAGGTCGAAGTTGTGCTGCTGTGCAAGTTAATTTGATAGCAACAGGTAAAGGATGAATAGTCTTGGATCTGCAACATCCATCTTGATATATCTGCACTTTCCCAAGCTGGCTGAGAATCCTGGGTGTTGTAGTCCTAACATTTCCTGAGAGAACCAAATTAGAAAGGGTTATGCTAAACAGTGCAAGAACAAGACACACAATATTCATCCCAGGCTGATCTCTTCTACTTCTCTGTTTCTATTCCAACAACTGCTCGCTGGGTGAAACCCCCCACCCAATATCTCAGGAGTGATGCATTCTACTCTTAGCATGATTTGTGAACATGCCCCGAAATGATCTTTCTCCCTGCAGTTCCCAAGGTCATCTCAGGGCATCTGCATTGTCTCACTTCATTATTACAAAGAACCGAGTGAGAAAGGCATATGTGCAGTCGAGGAAAGCTAGTGAATGTTATGGCTAGGTTTGCTGTTTCTGTCGAACTGTCAGAGGCAGAAATGAAATGCTTCATTTCAGAAGTTTAAGTAAAAGGGGAATGGTCGACAGTGAGTGAAAATGACATTTGCTTCATTCTTAGGGTGTTTTGACAATTCATCATACGGTGGGTTTCCATTACACTTGCTTCCTCCTTGATTGATAAATATTCATCTTAAAATTTACTTGGGTGCTGAAAGGGATATTTGAGCTTGTCATACAAAAAAGGTTCATTGGTTTCTGTTTCTCACAATGAGATTTCTTTTCCTTTCCTTTCTTTTCTTTAAATGCCGGTTTATGTGAGCTCTTGTGCTATTTGATTCCTAGCATTTCACTTACCATATTTTGATTGTCTTTAAAGGAACAATACACTTTAACTCTTTAGATTAAAAAACAGAGATGGAATCCAGTTGTTATGGCAACTCAAGTTCTAAAAATATTATAAAGAAAAGACCACCTTTAAGATTGCAAGAAGTTGTTATGGTAACTTGCATTTTTAAAGTAACTGGGTTAAACCACAGTTTTTATTCACAGCTTTGCATAAACAAATTCTGATTAAAATATCAGGTTTAATTTAATCAGTTAATTAATGTCACTAAATGTCATTTATCTTATAACTCATTCATATTCAGTGCAAAATTACCCAACTTGCTGAGCCCAGCGGTGTTGTCATCAGCCTGGTATTTTGGAAAAAGAGGATAGATTTACTCTCACTCCTCTTGCCTTCATGCTGATTTCTCAATGTTTCTTTATCTTTCATGAGCCTAAATACTCACTTAAATATGGAAGAACTCCAGAAATAATGCTTTCCATAATGTAATGCTAGTGATGTAGTTTCCACACATGGAGAGGCAACTTCCATTTGCAAAAGTGAAACAGATCTACCATACCCACCCTGCTCTTTGGCTGGATGCTCACAAACCTGTGGAAGTGAAGTAGCAAATGTGTCTAGGTTTTCCAAACACTTAACCCCTTAGTTGGGACTTGATCCACTCAATAAACAGCTTATAGGCACAACTGAGCAAGATTAGTTTCTACTGTAGACAAGAACAAAGCCAACTGGAAGGTCTACTGTATTTGCTGTATGCATACAAATTAAGGTCTACCTATAGGTCTGTGCTTCAAGATTTAAGTTCTAGGCTTTTTCTTTCCATTTTTCTGATATGTAGCAGCTGCTTTGCTGGTTCTGGAAGACACCAGTGTTAAAGTTCTAATAGTTCTCTCTAGCTTGCACAATCCTACCTAGCCTGCATGTTCCTCCCTTCCCAGTTTCATGGTTTGTACCAGCTACATCACTCATCCTGTTCTGGAGGGTCTCCCAAACTTTCAGAGTGGAAGTTCAGAGTGTAAAATAAGGCAGGAGGAATCTTTCCCTTTGGGTCCCAAGAGTATCATATTTATGCCCATTCTACACAATTATGGAGCCAGTTCTTTGGGATTTTTAATAATGATTTCAGTAGCAGCAATGTTTTAAGTCTTGGGATTCTTACATCTTATCTGTTTCCTGTATGGGCTATAATCAAAAAAAATAATTTCTTCATAAAAGAAAAATGCATTAGTTAATGATATGTCATGCAATATAGTTACCCTCTAGAGAAAGATTTTATAGCCTGATATTTTCAAACTAGTTCAGAACATACAAGAACAAATCAGTCAAAGGAAATACATAAATATCAAATATTAGTCTTTCCATTTATACTTTTGAAGGGACTAGACTCTCCATACTTACAGAATAACAGAGTTGGAAGGGACCTTGGAGGTCTTCTAGTCCAACCCCCTGCTCAGGCAGGAAACCCTATACCATTTCAGACAAATGGTTGTCCAATCTTTTCTTTAAAACTTCCAGAGTTGAAGCATTCACAACTTCTGGAGACAAGTTGTTCCACTGATTAATTGTTCTCACTGTCAGAAAATATCTCCTCAGTTCTAGGTTGCTTCTCTCCTTGATTAGTTTCCATCCATTCTTTTTTGTCCTGCCCGCAGGTGCCTTGAAGAATAGCTTGACTCCCTCTTCTTTGTGGCAACCCCTGAGATATTGGAACACTGCTATCATGTTCCCCCTAGTCCTTCTTTTCATTAAACTAGACATACCCATTTCCAGCCACTGTTCTTTATATGTTTTAGCCTGCAGTCTCCTAATCATCTTTGTTGCTCTTCTTTGCACTTTACAGAATCTCAACATCTTTTTTATATTGTGGTGACCAAAACTGGATGCAGTATTCCAAGTGTGGTCTTTCCAAGGCGTTATAAAGTGGTATTAACACTTCATGTGATCTTGATTCTATTCCTCTATTAATGAGACCTAAGCATTATGAAGAATGTAGTAACCTTTCCTTGTTGAGATCCTTAGGAATTTTTTTCATTTTGAAGTTGGCATTTAGTATGGGGAAAGAAGTCTGTCATTGGTGTAGAAAGTTGTGCATGTGTATGTGTGTTTTGTTATTGGAAATGATAGGTTGGTGACTCTTGAAACCATTATCTTAATTTAAGAGTGTTGTATGCTTATTTTTTTTCATTTTTGTTTTTCCACCTGGATGAATTGAATTAAAGAGTTTTTAAGTGAATTATTTATGCTTTTTAAAAAGTATGAAATATAAATATTTAGAACTTTATTTTAAATTGGTTTTAGTATGAACATCTGCATAATCATATACAAACCTTTGGTATATAACTGAAGAACATTGATCAACTAAACCGAACTAACACCTAATATAATTTAGAATGGAGGTCCACATTTTGGTTGAACTATCCATGTGTAATATGTATTCTTGCAAGATGACCTCATGAGAATTTGCCCATTTACATCATTTGCATTCAGTTCAAAAGTTATGAAACTGGCCTGAAAGGGAAGAAATATTACGTGGACAGGATATAAGGAATATATTTCCAGAAAGCTTAGGTGTTCAACATATAGAATCTATGTCAGACATGTCAAACTTGCGATGTCACGTGACATTGTGCAACGTAGCGGGACAGTTTTGCCATTGCCGGCAATGGGGTGGGCATGGCTTCCAGATGACCTGTCCAGCCCACAGGCTGGCAGTTTGACACCCCTGATCTATGTGTTCTTTGACCATTGGGCAGATCAAATTCCATAGTAACTCTTCTTGGAAAGAATAGATTATTATCTATAAACTTCAGCTTAAGCTGAAGTTGACTTCAGCTGTGTAATAAGGCGGAATGTGAATGTTGAGAAGAGTCAGGGAGTATTACACCAGACAAATACTTAGTAATGATCTCCCTTGATTTCACCAACTAAGTAGCTCTACTGCAGAGCTGCCCAAACTATAGTGGGAAGGAACAGCTGGAGAAAAGCAAGAAAGCCAGGAAGTACTCAGCTGTAACTCCACTAATCTTTTTGGATGTCCCATTTATCATCTTCCTCAAGAAGGACAAGGAAGGGCGACAAGTCCCACAAGAAAAGGGAAAAAAATTGAACATTTTGGAAAGTACTCTCTTTTTTCTCTGTATTGCCAAGCTGACACGGTGATGCCAGAATACTGAATCAGAAGTTCAGTGCAAGACTGCTTTTCCCAGCCATTCTAATCAGTTTTCCATACTATAAATAAACTGGGAAGGTAGTACACAATTCATTGTTTTCTTAGGCCTGGAAGTCAGATGTCTGAATATGCAGACTTTTCTCAATTTCTGAATATGAAATACATTGGAATATTTTGTGTGCCTTAATGGATGTCAGTTTGCAGTTTATTCATTTGCTATTGGGCCAATTTGATAACCTGTGTCTTACTTTAGCATATGATTCAGATTCCTATATTAATTTCCTTTTTGACTTCAAGTATATATTCCTTTTCTTTCACTGATAAATATATGATTATTCTTCTAATGGATTTGGGAATAGTGACATAGAATTAATTATGGAACCCAAATAGTGAAAAATCCAGCTAGGTTGACCAGATACAAAATGGACGTAGAAGAAAGAATTTCAGCAGGTGTCATCGGTAGGTCAATGGCACCTGCTGACAGCCTTTATTTTGCCTTTCTATGATTCAAGGTGCAGGAACTCTGTTCTATTTTTCATCAGGCCCCCTAAGTCCAGAGCTAAGGCTTCTCAATTTCGGTTCCTATTGATGAATGCAATATTTATGGCACTTTCTAAGTTAACTTATGCTTGCTTTTCTCAAAGTAAATCTCAATTTGCTCAATAGAATTTACTCCCTTGAAAGTAAATACATTTTTGATTGCAGTGTTTGAAAATCTCCTTTCATTACAAATCAATAAGCAGAGGAAAGGCTCTCCCACAGCAAATAAGAAACTCAATGTTGAATTTTTAGAGAAAAGCAGTACATTCTCAGCCATCTCACAGTTATCTGCTTCTGTTCTACAAATGCTCTGAATGTTTTTTTTTTCCTGGCCCTTTATCTTTCTTAATTCTCACATGGGGTATTTTCCAAAAGCTGGAGAGGAGTTTCCTGGCATCAGAGGAACAACATTAATGATTTGCTTTCATTGATGAAACACTTGCACAATCCTGGAGTATTTGAAATTCATTAGGACTTGTGTCTGCATGTGTGTTTGTGCATGTGCGTGCATGTGTGCATGCATAGACATGTAGTAATCTCTCAGCTATCAAATAGCACTCATTTTCTTGTCATTTGGAGTGATCGAGATCATGCTCCCATCCCATCCCATCCCATCCTACCTGGACACAGCTTCAGCAGGCTTAGTGCAATGGTCCTTGGAGACAGGAGGGAGAGCTGCTAATGGGACATTGTCATGTAAAAGATGTATCTGCCCACAGAAGGTATGTGTGTGTTTTTCAGAGAGTAAAAGGAAAGGAGAGGGGGAGAAATACTTTGAGTCTTAGAAGATAGTGGTAATGCTCATGATTGTGCTTCTTATCTGGACTACCTCGCTGGGCTAACACTTACCCAGGCAAAACATGAAACACAGCTCAGAGAGAGCTTTGGCAGTGCTCTTGCTCTGTCTAAGAGGGCACCCAAATTCATGTAGCATTTTATGAGCTGAACTATTCCAAAGTTGAGAGCTCCTGGCTTTGTGCTTATTGCTAAAATGTTGTACAATCTGTTAAAAACTCCAGAGATACAAGGAAAATACATGGCAAAAATGGATGCCTGCATCACAGCACCACAAGCAGAGTCACCATCAGTACCTGGCATCCTTGGGCTCTAGAATCTCAAAACCATCACCCACTAACAACTCTTTGTGTACCTAAGAGGATTTCTGATGTATTTCTCAGAACACTTGGGCATCAATGTTATAGAATGAAAAGTTTTTTGTTTGTGGCTACAGACAGTCCTCATTTGACAATTACAGTTGGGACTGGCAACTTGGTTGTTAAGCAAAGCTGTTGCTAAGTGAAACTACAATTGTGTTTACAATCTTACTTTACCTTTGCTTTATTTTACAGACCTATGAAAGCTGTAAATTCAAGGATTGGTTGCAAATTTACTTTACATCACAACAGTAAATGCGAACAATTGCCACATGAGTCAGTCAGTAAATGAGAACTACATGTAACACTGTAGTGTAGAGCACGGATAAGCAATTTACTTAAAACTTGCTGGGAATTAAAGGTTGGAAACATCTGAAAGTCATGGTTTTTGACAGCATGTAGTGACAGTGGTGTTCAGCCAGCCACTGATATCTACAGACATTTGTTCTGCTTTAAAAAAAAATTTTTTTTACCAATTTAACCATGGACTAGTTCTTTCCGTTAACTTGATCAACCTCCCAGGGCGTCTATAAACAATAAATTGAATTCACATAAAAAAGCATGAAAAGGAACAAATAATGCATAAATAACACTTTCACAGTCTGAAGACAGCACACGATTTTATTATTAGTGTAATTGGTACTTGCTCTGGAAATTACTTGGTACAGAAGTGTCATCTATGGATGGATTCAGGGTGGCTACCAGATTGTGCAATTATTTGTTGTTTATAAATATCTGATTCTGAAAAAGCATATGCATTGCTCAAGAGACAGACAGACGGTGCTCACTGTTATGGTGAGATTTCCAGTCCATGATGCTCAAGAGACTGATTCTTTTCTATTTACAACATATACTGAGCTGGTGTATTGAAGAAAAAACTCTAAAAGTTAATTAAACTGTTTAGTGTACTTACAGTAGCTAACCAGGAGTGAAACCATCACTGCTTCAGACAGGAAGGCGGTGCAGAAAGTGGTGAGAATGGCCAAAAAGATCATTGGCAGTTCCCTCCCTCCCATCCAGGACATAGCACAGAAGCATTGCTTGAGCAGGCTCCAGAAGATTATCTGGGACACTACACATCCTCTTCACGACCTGTTGTAAATAGCCTGTTACCTTCTGGGAGGAGGCTCCGTGGTATCCGTAGCAGAACATCCAGATTCAGCCAGAGTTTCATTCCATATAGCATTAATCTCAAGCTTTCTCCTTCCGTTATATATTCAAGACGGACAGCATTTAATATTTATTTGTTATGTATATGTAAGGGTGTGGGTCTGTACATATGTTGTATATAGTATGTTTAGGTGTGTGTCATGTATGTGTTACACTTTGTAACAACTAAATTTCATTTTTGATGTGTGCTGTTGTGCCCACAGTAAAAAAATGACAATAAAGGTTATCTTATCTAAAAAGCAGGTTGCCCTTGATAATAGTACATCAGTTTGTTATAAAGCATAAAATAAGAGAATTTGGGGAAAATCAGAATTAAAATACAAGATTTTTTTTCTCCAGCCTTAGTTAAGTTAAAGCACAAAATGACCTAACCTGGAGGTCCTTCATATACCTATGAAGCAATATACTTCATATACCTATGAAGTCCTTTATATATCTATGAAGGCATATACTTCATAGAGAAAAGACTGAAATCAAAGAGATAAACAACTCTCTTTTTTGAAGAGAAAATTTAATGTCAAACATCTTTGCATATTTTAAAGTAGATAAAAGATAAGGTTGCTATAAGAAGAACTTCATCACTGAAGAATGTTATTCGCCATTTTGTACTCTCTCTGCAAGACATGTGCAAAGAACAGAACTAGCATGTGGCTGCAATAACACTGGGTATGTTGCTGACATGAATTTTTGCATGAATATTGTCAGGATTTATCATTTGGGAACTGGTGTGGTCAAGGGCTTCATTGACTTGGAGCAATTGCTGTTACAGCCCACCCAAAACACCTTTGGCTCCTTGGTGCCCTTTTTGTCTTATCTGAAGCCTGAAATCAGAGGAGAAATGGCAGTTAATCGTGTGGGTTATATAACAGACAAGGCAAAAACTCCTGGAATGACAGATCTGAACAAAGGTTTGAAGAGATATGAGTCTGCAGTCAGAGAGGGTCTCCTAAAAAAAAGGAATGTGCTTCTTCAATAGGTAAAAAGGCCCAATGCACATTTCTTCTATTAGGTTGCCAATTTTAGATATTAATGGTTTTAATTGTTCTTCTTTTGCATCCAATGAGAGAAATAACCATGTGATACACATTTGCCTGGGGTGCTAACAGCCAGTGTCCTTTTTCCAGACCTGCAGAGAGCAAATCCTC
This sequence comes from Crotalus tigris, assembly GCF_016545835.1. Classification (NCBI taxonomy): domain Eukaryota; kingdom Metazoa; phylum Chordata; class Lepidosauria; order Squamata; family Viperidae; genus Crotalus; species Crotalus tigris. The sequence continues at coordinate 317,541 of NW_024097731.1, forward strand.
ATGACAAAAAAAAAAAAAAAAGCAAGAAGCAGGAAAGGTGCAAGGTGACTCTGACTTCTTGCTTTCGGAACAGAAAGGGCCAGAGTTACAGTGGCCTTAGGCTTTATTGCAGGAAAGCCAGGGTCTGGCAGCACAGAGAGAGATGCGTGCTATCTATCAAGAAGCAGGCAAGCAGAGCGGGAACACAGTTTGACTTCCAGTACCCAGCTGGAAACCACTGCGTTCATCAGCCTTGCAATTTCAATGTTCACCAGGTGTAAGAAATGAATATCATTACTTTGTCTCCATCCCTGCAAGTGCAAAATGACAAAAGGGAGACAGCGTTACAGCCTGGCTCACAGATCTGTGGCCAGTGGGAGATATAAAAGTATCCACAGGATGAAGCGTGCTGACCCAGGGGAACACACCTATTATTGACCATTCTGCCCTGCTGCACCATTAAAGCTACTTAAGTGAGTTACTCCACCGTACCTGCTGAGCCAGGGGGAACCAGCTGGGGCAGGGAGAAGGTTTTTCTGAAACCTCTGCAGATATGTTACTTTATCTGTCTTTATTGTCACTATTAAAAGTGAAGGTATACAAAATGCTGCATCAGTGTGTCTATTTTTATGTATTGATTTTAACTATTTGCTCAACTAAGTTTCTATGCCATTCAAATCATGGCTGGCTCTGAGGAGTTTATGACTTCAAAAACTTGTGAGACACAACTGCATCCCATACATACTTTCAACAGAGGCAGAAACAGACTCTTGGAGCACAGTGGCCCATGAAACAGCCAGGTTTTGATGGTTTTATGGAAAATTAACTTTGTTGAGGGTTACATGGTACGAGGAGAAGAGAGACAGCAACAAAGAAAGCCAAACCCAGGCTCCAAATGACATGAACTAAGGGCAGCACTGTAGTGGGAGCCTTATGCTCCAAATGTCAAAGGATGGGCTGAAACCTCAGGGAGATGACTGGCTGCCAGACAGTTAGGTCCTAAACCATGGGGATGTTAAAGGTGACAACTAGCTCCTTTAACTGCACCCAGAAAGCTCTGCTCTTCAGTGTTAAACCTGTCACAAATCTGAATTATATAAATAACACATTCTCCCCATTGTGCAGCCTATGCACTTTGTTTACTTTTTTTCCTCTTATACTGTAGGTAAGATGAATGAAGATACAGTGGGCAGGCAGGTTATTCCTCCGATTATGATAGAGCAAGCAAAAGTAGAGTTGTGGAAGTACTGAGGAAATAATGGGCTTCTGTATAACAACATATGACACGACTGATTTTTTTTTCTTGGCTATTTCTTGATCCTTACAGTTTGTAAATCATTACTCTTTGCTTTTCTTACTCCAGGAGCCAGACATTTTCTGCAGACCTTTCATACTTCAGGGCAAAATAATAAAGGTCTGCATCTAAGAGTTTTCTAGTGCCCTTTAATTTCACTTTCCTGATGCTTATAATTGGTCTATGAATATATGCAGCAAGTACAGGAGTGGTAGCTCTGGGCTGTGTGTAATCACTTTCCCTATGCATTACTGTATCTAAATAGCCACACCACTGTTTATTCGTTCCCCTGCTTTGCCATCTAATGACAGGCACTTACTCAAAGGTTAAAGTGTGTAGCCAGAATGCTTGGAGTGGGCAGGGAAGTCAAGTGTAATGTCCCAGTGCTACTCTCTGTCAAACCAAGTACGGAAATCCTTTTTAAAAGGCTATTTTCATTTAGGCCCATTTTTAAACTGTGCTGCAAACTAGAATCAGGCTTCAAGTACAGCAACACCTTTGAGTTACTCCCAAGTGAAGGGAGTGCCTCTGCCACATATCTTAAAGCATTTGGGAATACCCCAACAGAGTACAGGTTCAGCTGCTGAGATGCAGGTAAGCAACAGATGAAGCATATTGCTAGGAGAACATTTTAGAACAGTGTTTCTCAACCTTGACAATTTTAACCTTAAAATTGTCAAGGTTGAGAAACACTGTTTTAGAATATTCACCTAACACAAGAAGATATTCAAGCAGGGTGGTGGTTTTTGTTGTTTCTCCGCGGTTTCCACAGGCCCAGGCTGGATGGAGCACACACAAAAGCTTTTGTGAGTCAAATTGCAGCCTGCAGTTGCTGCATTATGTATCAGAAGTAGTCCTTGACTTACAACAGTTTCTTTAGAATGAAAAAAGTGACTTATGACCATTTTTCACACATATGACCATTGTAACATCCCCATGGTCACATGATTTACATTCAGTTGCTTGACAACTGGTTCATATGTATGACGGTTGCACTGTCCCAGGATCACATTTTGCAACCTTCTGTCAAGTAAAGTCAATGGGGAAGCCAGATTCACTTAACAACCATGTTGCTAATTTAACAACTGCAGTGATTCAATTAATAAATTTCTCACTTAGCAACATAAATTCTGGGCCGTAAGTAGAGGATTACCTGTATTACTGCCAATGAAATTTAAGATGCATATTGGAAGTCATGCTGACTTATTCCACAAAAAGGAATTATTAAATAGAAATAATAAAGCTTTAATTTAGGTGGCAAAATGCAATGAAAAATGAATAGTGTAAGAAAAACAAGCATCTTTCTATACTCATGTTGGAATTAGGAAAGATAAATGAAAATTGCTTAATCTTGTTTATTTTCAAAGGTCCCTCAAAATGTGAGGCTCCAAGTTGTAAGCAACGTATTTCTTGCTTAAAAATGACAGAGTAGGCAGGCAAATAGCCCCGTGGGCCCCCACATCTTAGGAGAAAGGGCTGATAACTAGAATCTGCAGTGGCTTTCCAGAAAGAGTTAATATTTTAAGTACAAAAAGGATTCTGTATTGTCTGCATTTATTAAGTTGTTTGAAAAGCTTTAGAAAACACAAACACTTCACTTTCCTAGTGCAGTTATTTAAACACTATTTGTATGTAAAAACGATTGTGGGCAGAGAGCAACTGAGGAAGAGGCTTTCCTACCCCCGGACTTTTCTTCTGTATTTAATTGCTAAAAATAAAACAAAGTAGATCCTACTTCACCATTTATCTAATCTTAAACAGAAGAGAAAGCCCATTAGATCCCTGATGCCAACAGTCCCTTTATCCAAGTTTTGTTAAGTAATATGCTAAAGCCCTGGTGATCAATCTCTTCTTTTCAATTATCGGGAATAAATCCCTCATAAAATATTCTAGACAAGCCTGGGTTTTTTTTTCTTGGGGTTCTACATTATTAATGCATTATTTTTATTATACTTGTCCTTAAAGCAACTCATTTCTCGGTCAGGAAGACAAACTTAACAGCATCCCATGGTGGGAAGATTCCCCAGCGAGCTGCTGGCTGCCGAACGCTCGCACCCGCACCCCTGCACACCTACACGCAAGCACGCGCGCGAACAAATAGGAAAACGGAGAACGCCCTCTAGAGGTGAAATGTACTCATCACCTAGGGGAGAAAGGAAATCTGACTCATTTGCAAGGAATTTATTTTGGTCTTTATTTATGGTAAAACTGAGCGTTGATCATAAACCAAGGCACATGTAATAGATTACATAGATTATATCCCAGAGTTCTGAAGGAGCTGGCAGATTTTATCTCAGAATCATTGCACCATATCTTTCAAAAATCCTGGAGCACTGATGACTGGAAAAGGGCTGAAGTTCCCATCTACAAGAAAGTGTGTGTGGGGGGGGAACAGATCCAGGAAACTACAGACCAATCAGTCTGGGAAGATCCTGGAAAAGATAATCAAAAAACAGATCTGCAAACAATTAAATGCAAAAAAAAGTTATAACCAATAGCCAGCACTGGTTTGTCAAAAACAGACCATGCCAAACCAATCTTATTTTATTCTTTGATAAAGTGATTAAATTAGTAGACCAGCGAAATGCTGTGGACATACTGTAGTATACTTAGACTTCAGTAAGGCATCTGACATAGTAGACCACAACCTGCTACTTAGTAAGCTAGAAAAAGGTAGGATAGACAATACCACCATCAGATGGATCTGTAGCTGGCTGACAAACTGTACTTAGCAAGTAGTCCTCAATGGTACTACATCCACATGAAGAGAAGTAAGTAGTGGGGTACCACAAGGCTCCGTCTTAGGCCCAGTACTCTTCAGTATCTTCCTTAATGACTTAGATGAGGGAATAGAAGAGGAACTCATCAAATCTGCAGATGACACTAAACTGGCAGGAATAGCCAACACCCCAGAAGACAAGCTCAGGATCCAAAAAGATCTTGACAAACTTGAACAATGGGCCCTGTTCCAACAAAATGAGTTCCAAAGTGGAGAAAAGCAAAGTTTTACATTCAGGCAGGAAAAATCAAAGGTACAGATTGGGCGAGACCTGACTCAAAAACACCAACTGTGAGAGAGACCTTGGAGTCCTAGTGGACAATCACTTGGCTATGAGCCAGCAATGTGCAGCAGCCGCCAAAAAAGCTAATACAGTCCTGGGTTGTATAAACAGAGGCATAGAATCAAGATCACACGAAGTATTAGTACCGCTTTATAAAACCCTAGTAAGACCACACCTGGAATACTGCAGCCAATTTTGGTCACTATACTACAAAAAAGATGTTGAGACTTTGGGAAAAGTTCAGAGAAGAGCAGCTAAAATGATCAAAGGCCTGGAGACTAAAACATGTGAAGAATGGCTGCAGGACTTGGGTTTGGGTAGTCTGAAGAAAAGAAGGATTAGAGGTGACATAGCAGTATTCCAGTATTTGAGGGGCTGCCACAAAGAGGGTGTCAATCTATTCTCCAAAGCACTAGAAGGCAAGACAAGAAACAATGGTTGGAAACTGACCAAAAAGAGAAGCAACCTGGAATTAAGGAGAAACTTCCTAACAGTGAGGACAGTTAACCAGTGCAACAGCTTGCCTTCAGAAATCATGGGCACACCATTACTGGAGATTTTTAAGAAGAGGCTAGACAGTCAATTGTCTGAAATGGTATAGGTTCTCCTGCTCAAGCAGGGGGCTGGTCTAGAAGACCTCCAAGGTCCCTTCCACCTCTATTCTATTCTCTGTCAAGAATGCGGGGCTTTGTGTCATCTTCTCCTTTTCCGTGTCTGTCTTGAGCTTAATTTTTAAAGTTTTACAGAGCTAAAGGGAAATACGTTGCAAAAATAGGTTACTACTGACAGATCAGAGGAGGAACGTTAAGTACACAGAGGCATATATAACAAAAGTGTCTGCAACAAAGAGCTGATGGAAGATCCATGAATAACAATCTTACTTTGAATCTGAAATGGTTGATGGACCTACTTTTGTTGTACACAACTCTAATGTGAATGAAGACTTGAGATGCCAGGACCCCCCATCACCTCTTATCAACTGCCTGAGGATGATGAAATCTGAACTCTTCCCCACAACCAGCAAACTGATTGGAGGGAAGACTGCTGCCAAAACTTCACTCCTGGCAGGACAACAAGCTTCTGATGGTCACAGCTGCTGATAAAGTTGCCCCTAAGAAGGGACCAGCTCAGCCTGCCCAGATCCTGTCAAGTTCAAACACACAGTTAAGAAGGTGCAAGACTTTGCTTCTGGGCATGTCCAAGAGTCACTGGTTACTGCCTGGGCAACCGGGGCCATGAGGGGTCCTTGGCCACTAGAATATAAACTAAAACAAATCCCATGGTTTACTAGCACCAGTGATGTAACCTAGTTTGAATAAATGTCCGTAAGAAAACAACCAAGCTCAGAGAGTATCAAGGACCCTTCATTTCAATCCTGAGCTACAAATATTCTCCTTTACTGGAACTAAGGCTATATTACTACCACTAATTACTCAAAGCACTAATCTTGGCACAGTACCTCCAAGGAAACGCTCTTCTTCAACACATTACACAGATAATGCAGGCTAATGTTTGGTTTAGACTTGTCTGCAAATGTAAGGAGGTGTCAATGCATACATAGACTTCAAAGTTTTTGATGGGTAAGTGTAGTTTGAAGATGGTTGCAGATGGATCAACATACACACCACCCAAATCTCAACTACATGTTTCATGGAGATTTCCTGCATGCTGATTGATTTGATCCATCATCTTGTTGGAAGGTTGGCAGAAGGCAAGGCACATTCAGATGGCAAAATGGAACAATAGAGGAGATGAAGTGAGGAGATATAAAAGTTTGTACAATATAACAGATAAATACTACAAAAACCAAGAGGTAAGAACCAGTTCATGGAGGAAAATTGAAAGAACTTTGGAGGAAGACCCAGACAGATGCAAAGAAATGTGGAAGCCACCGCAAGACAAGTTCATCAGTTTCCTGCCATCTTCTATGTTTTAGTGCTTTGTTGTTTGAGTGCCCCCCAGCCAGAAAGTTAGCATTTGCAGAAATATAAATGCAACAGCTATGCAGCCGCCTCCGAAAGACAGATCCATGCATTCTGTGACATTCAGTGATGCAGAAGTCTAACAAAATTTTTAGTCCCACTGAGCTACTTTGACCATCAGAGCTCTGCTGCCGCCTTCCCCATTGGCCACAGAGAGGGTTTCTGCCTAAATCAGTAGGCCTGAAGGAGTCCTCTCAAATTTTACAGTCTGAAATTATGTAGTGAGATAAACTCCAATATAGGTAGTCCTTGACTTGCAACCACAAATGAGCCCAAAATTTCTGTTGCTAAGCAAGACAGTTATTAAGTGAGTTTTGCCTCATTTTATGACCTTTCTTGACACAGTTGTTAAGTGAATCTGGCTTCCCCATTGACTTTGCTTTGCCAGAAGGTCGCAAAAGGTGATCACATGACCCCGGGACACTGCAACCGTCATAAATACATGGGGGATCCTGTAACGATCGTAAGTTGAAAAACAGTCATAATTCACTTTTTCAGTGCTGTTGCAGCTTAGAGCAATCACTAAGCGAATGGTTAAAAATTGAGGATAACCTGTATGGAAGAATAAAAAGGATTGCTGTCAAATGTTAGTAGTGCTTCTTAGTAAATACTAGGCCAGCCAGTAACAATAATCCCTGAAAGGCTTTTATGGTTAGACAAAACACTGGCATGCCTTTCAGGGCTCTTTTCGCTTTTCAACCTTTGTGCCCCATTAGAATGAAGCTGGATGGCATCAATTATTTCATTGGAAGGGAAGGAAAGGCCATCCAACGTTCCCTTCCTTTTCAGGAGTTTAAAACACGTCCAGACGAAGACTCTCTGAGCTTCAGATACTGTGACCCAATTCTTGACCCAATCTTCCTGGAAGATTAGTTAGAGCAATACATAAGGAAATAAGGAATCATCATCTTCAGTGTCTTCTTCTTCATCATCATAAGGGGCCAAAGTTATCACACTCAACATTTATTTAATTGTTTTGATTTTCCTCCACCTCTAATCTGCATCCGTTTTTATGACCAGAAAAGCCCAATCAAATGAAGACCGGAATAATATTTTTTTCCCCTGGTTTGGGAGGGGAGCAGTTGTCTGGGCTTTTGTGGGGGAGGAGGAGGGGACAATGACATGCATTGGGTGTCAGAAAGCATGTACCTGATGGTGATGTCATTGCATGTACTATATATCTTAATTTTGGCACCATGGCAATTTGCTACACATATTGCTTCGTTATGTTTTGTGTCCTTAGGATGATTGTTCTATTTATTACATTCATTATGGTTTACTCAGTTGGCTCAGCTGTGCAAGGTAGGTTAAGAGAAAATGGTGGACTTTCAAGAGTTGAATCTTGGGGTTGCTAGTAACAGCAGTACCCTAGCCATGACACTCTGCTTGCTCTCAGTCTCTGGCCCTAGCCCCATTCACAGGTTTCATTTACTAAGGCACTATTGCTCTTCAGGATTCATTCAGAAAGGATTCATAATATATTCCACAAGAGTCTTTTCTTTAAGAAACATTTTTAATCTCCCTGAAGTGTCCAGATAATCTCCTATCCGAGTAATATGACCTAAGCTTTTGAACATTTACCTTCTAATGTGTACTGAAATATGGAGTAGTGTCCTTGGAGTAAATAATAGTCATTTCAGGGTCTTAAAATTGGCCACCAAATCCGAACCATGACCAAAGTGCTCAGCCTGATCCCATCATTCAATACAGCTAAGAGGGTTTTATTGTCTTTGAAATCTACTTTGCAATCTTTTAAAATTTAGAACATCCTTCCTGGGTTTGACACTCTTGATATCTTTTTTTTCAGCACTCCATTACATTTGATGATAGTGCTACTTGATTATCTGATCATTGATTTTTGACAATATTTGATAGTTATCATGAAGCATTTTTCCTCTTATCATACAGTATTGAGAGCTATGATGTAACAGTATAATAATAAACAGGATGTCAAACTGTAGGTTGTATTGGAACATCTTTAATATCACTTGTTGTTTCTCCCTCTCCCTCGCTCTGTCCCCCCTGTGTGTGCGTGTGTAAGCATGAGCAGATGGACATGTATCTATTATAGAGGATTTTGAGGACATTCCCTTGACAGAGACGAGTTTTATTATCATCCATCCTTACCTTCCTTTTTGTACAAATCCCTGAAGTGCTCTGCAGAGGATCAGGGAAAAGATTGTTGCAACCTCCACTTCATGACATCTCATGGTGCTACGGTGCAGCTTGGATGATCCAGCTTGTCTTTTGCTTCTATCTCAATGGAACCCTTGAAACGGGCTCCCAAAAGTCCCCTAAATTATCTTAGTGAATATGTAGAAGAAATATAGTTTCATCTTTTCAGCTGACAGATGTGATGCTCCATGGAATATGAAAGATATTAACTGGCAGAAAAATAAAATGGTATATGCTTGGAACCAATTAGGAGAAGCAGAGAAAGACATAAATATAATAATCAATTGTTAGGCTGCAATCTATAGAACTTGGCAGGTCATTCCAGAACTGAAGCCATGAAATATATCACCTTGTATTCCCCCTTCACTGCAGAAAGGGATTTCTAACCTTGAAAGGTGTAAGTTGACCGAAATGATCCTTCCCCCCAAATCTTCAGCCCTTAATCTCTCTGATTTTGGAGCTTCAATGTTAGGGAGAATTTGGAAGTTCAGTGACAATCCCAGTGAATAATCAAAGAGGTTTTGGATACCTTGTTAATAATTCCCATCCTATTGATCAAGTTGGGACTGTTGTTTTAGGCTACTATGAGACAGGAGACTGGAGTCAGAATGCGAAATGGTTCAGTGATTCCAATAACTTTTGTGATATTTTTCTTCAACAGCAGTTCCTCCCTCCAGCTTGGTCTCAATGAGATTTCCAGATTTCCAACGTAATTTTTATTTTACTCCAATAGAAGTCAATTCATTTTTTTGATTTTTCAAGAAATGGAAGCCAAAGAAGACACTGGTCTCAGAATTTTCAGATATGCATTTTATTAAAAAAAGTTTGGCAATAGAGACATCATCTTCCAGACTATTCTTTGACCAACCTTGAGATTGCTAAACAAAGATCTTCATATAAAGCAGGGGTCTTCAAACTTGGCTCTTTTATGTCTTGTGGACTTCAACTCCTGGAATTCCTCAGCCAGGTATGCTGCCTGAGGAATTCTGGGAGTTGAAGTCCACAAGTCATAAAAGGGCCAAGTTTGAAGACCCCTGATATAAAGTATGAGCAACCCACTGATGGAGAATAGTCGATCTCTGGTCTATAACAATGCCAGAGGCCAAGTGCTTGGGACTCTCCCTTGAAGATCAGGTGGGAATTGCAGGTAGTCCAAGAAACATCAGTGGGGCATCCCTCACTCTAATCACATAAATTGCTTGTTCTGCGAGCAGCTTTGGCTCCTAGTGGACTTCAGGATGCAGTTCACGGGGCTGGTGATCAGCTATAAATTCCTTCATAGAATAGGGCTAGATTATTTAGCATCAGGCTTGGCAGAATTCCAGTTGTGTCTGGCAAGGTGGATGTGCTCCAGATCTCCTCTATCAATTAAGATCATCTAATGAGACCCAGGAGGTGTGCCTTCTCTGTGGAGGTGCCTGCCTTAAGAAACATCCTTCCCCCCTCCTCGAGATTTGGATCATATAAGATACCTTGCCAGCCTTTCATAAGGCTTTTCCCCTGAGTTTTGGACCTGGCTATAGCTAAGCCTATTTCTTTCTGTTTTTTGGGCTTTGCTCCACTCCAGTAGGGTTTTTAAAATGTATGTTAATGTTTATTGTGCTTAGTTTATTGACAGTGAGCAGTCCAGAGTTGCATGCTGTTTGGGTGGCATAAAATATGTATAATAAATAAACTTTCTCTTTCACATATACAAATACATATCTTGTATGATTGCATTTTAGCAGATTCTTCTCTTGTAGTAATTGGTTGTCCAGTTGCTACCGAGGCACCATAATATCAAAACATTCCCGTTGCCCTTCTATTGTCCGCTTGTTTCAAGAGAAAAACTGAATTTTCTCTTTCACGGAACATGTGCTTGTTCTATCAGCCACGCTAGACCTCTGCCACCTCAAGGGAGCCTTCTTCTATCAAGTCTTGTCTTGTCTATTTTCTTAATTGATTTTTTTATATAAAAACCCCCACTGTCTTACTTGATTAATCAGCCAGCTGTCTCACAACCCAGGGAGCTCTGTGCAGTAAAAACATCTATATGGCGGAGGGGTGGGTGGGGAGGGGGGAAGGGAAGAAAAAAGGGAGAAAACTCTTTCTCATCCACACATCTTTGCTTCAGCCGTTTTTCTTTCTAAGAATTTTACACGGAATGCAGCCTGCGGATATCATATAATGGCATTAATCTGCACATGAGGCAAAGCTGTATAATACATAAATAACCCAGAATGGAATACTTTTAATTTAAAGGGAGAAGAAGAATGGAAGAACCAATAGCTCACTTGTGATGAAAGACAAGCAAACATTATAATAATAAAACATTTCCTTTTCATGTCACTGCTTGTCCAGATAAAGCATGCTGCAAAAGAGCCATTTGGTAGTAGATACTGTTTTCCTAAGCAAGCAGGGATATTCAGCCAGTCCAGTCAGTTTTTGAAGACTGATACCCTCACTTTAAGAAGGCTTAGGGCCCTTACATGTGCCTTTGTTTCTACTCCCCAATTTCTCCAAGTCAGCTTTGCAATGACCTCCACTCTGGCTATTTTTTTTTTAAATGGTGCCTTTGTATCAGCATTGACTCCTGGCAACTGCCTGGTCTGATTCTTGCACTTTTCTTGGCAACATTTTTGAAAGTGGTTTGTTCTTGTTTTCTTCCCAAGGCTGAGGAAGAGTGACTGGCCCAGCTGGCTTCATGCCTAAGGCAGGATTAGAGTTCACATTCTCCTGGTTTCTAGCCTGGGGCCTTAACCACTACACCAAACTGGCTCCCCTTGCCATTCTGGAATGCTGAAAACCAACCGGGATTCTTTCACTTTTATCCCCCCAATCAGTACTACTTGTGGGCAGCCAAAAGGAAAATGCAAAGTTACTGTCATGTTGAGAGAGCTACTGTATGGTTGCTTGTGGAGTAGGGAAGCTCTATGATTTCACTCTACTAAAAAAGGGTAGAACATGATTTTCTAGCACTTTTCTCCCAAGTTATTGAGACAAGATATGTGTGATTGCTTGCGCTGTTGCCATGTGGGGAGAATTGCCCCCTTCCTCAGAGCTATAGAGCAGGGTTATACATAGCGGGCAGAGGAAATGCAGGCATCACTGTCCAGAGCTTTTCATGTAACTCTTCTGCAAAGATTTGCTGAAGTACTGAGCTACAATTCCCATCATCCCCATCAAGGACAAAGATAATCTGAAGAGATAGATGCAGTATAAAGCATCAGACCCATATTGAAGGCTACAAAACAATAGCACTGCAGACATCAGTCATCAAATGTTTTCAGACTTGTAGCCATGCAGAGAATGCAACTATCAGGGATGGAGCAATCTCTCTGCTTCCCCCCTGCCCCATCTCTTTTCGGTAGTATCACTGACTTACTCAGAGGTTTCCCCTTTAATAGCAGCAGGATCTGGGGTTCTAATATGAGAATTCTGCAGCCATCAGGGACAATCCCAGAGCAGCCCAGTGGATTGACTGTAGCTCACCTGAAAGCAATTGGCACGCAGAATTTTCCAAGATTCACAAAAACTCTGCAAAGACAGAGGTTTTCCCATCCCAATGAGCTATTGCCCAACCTGCACTGACCCCAATTTCCTGCTGCCTGAACTCAGAGCTGTCTAGTGATTAATTTCACTGGCAAACTTAGTATATAAGTCTTAATTCTTTTTTGTTGTGTATATAATAATAATAATAATAATAATAATAATAATAATAATAATAGCAGTGATATAACATCTGTATAAAAATTGTGTGATCATAATTTGTAACATAGGAAACATATTGTTAACTGGTACTATAAAACACTATTTAATGGTACTTGTCCACTACCGATGACTATTTTGGACTATCTTTCATTATCTTGCTTATTTATATGAGCGTGCTAACTGTGAACTGAAAGATCAGTGAAAATGAAGGCTAATTTAGGTTGGAACAATAGGGTTGTTCTGCCATTACATTTCCTCAGTTTAAATAGCCTTCTTTTGCGGTTTCAGTCATGGTGTGAAATGTCCTGATGTCTTATGGTTGCCGCATCACAAAAGAATGTACTTATTCTTTTTTTTCCAGCCCTGCTGAAGAATGTATTCATTAATTTTATATGCACACATCACAAATGGCCATAAACAAAATATCACACAGTGACAATTGCAGAAAGCACATGTTCAAGATTCTAATCCTGCATCTGTCTCCATCTTCTTTGTCCACATATTAGCATTTCATTCACCTTGTGCTCGTCTCTTTCTGCTTTAACTTCTGTGACTTGACAATACTATAAAATCAAGGTAATACATACCTGCTGCTATTTCTACTATAGCTGCTTTGAAATCATGTCAATGATAGGTCATTTTAGCTAGAGTTGAGTACTAGAGAAAGCAGGAACATTTCACACATGGATATTCCTTCTCTGAGATATTCCTCTCAGAATTAGAAATTTAAATTAGAAAATATAGCCCAATCAGTTTTAAATGGCCTTCATATGCATCAAGTTCTTCCCAAGAACCAAGATGTCATAATGTATCTCTGTGGTATATACCGAGATACAAACAGTGTGCCTTTGGCAATTGACTAATCGAAATTTTATTAATGCATAGATTTTCTAAGTGCTGTCTGAGATTTTCTGGTAGGGCAGCTAGTGTACTGTCTATGGAGATTCTCTGTCATCCAGGTCATGGGTAACTCAAAGATTCTTTTTCAAAAGGCAACTGGACTTTCTTTGTTTTTCCTTGAAAATGTTTTACTTCTCATTCAAGATGAGAAGCAAAACATCTTGGATGAGAAGCAAAATGTCTTTAAGGAAAAACAAAGAAAGTCCAGTTACCTTTTGAAAAGCATCTTTGGGGATACTGATAACCACTGGGACCACCATAGCCAGTTTATACCATAGTTTTTCAACTTCGATTTTCAGATTTTCATACTTCGTGATCTTCTCCAATTCTTTGTCTTCTATTCTACCATCTCTTAGTTTTGCCACATCAGTTATTCACACTTATCTCTTTTCAACCACAGTTAAATCTAGTGTGTTATGAAGCAACACTTTTATGAATTTGTATTTGGAAATATTTTAACCTGTTCGTTTTCAGCTACTTTTTCAACCAATTTTTCATTACTGGAATATGATAATTCTTGCAAAATTCTTGCAGTGAATCATTCTGGCAACTGTGTCATATCGTTGTTTGTACAATCTTCTTGCACAAGCTGAGAATTTAATCTATTGTATATAGAATGCTGTATGTTACACCCTGTTGCCCAAATATGGGAGAGAGAAATCTTTTGCCTTGTATCAGCTCAAACTAGAGCCATCCACAGGCAGCAGTCACAACTGTGACATCATATACATTTCTAAAATTTGGATTGCTAGCAAAGAATTAAGGGAGAACTGGCAAAAGATTTCTCTCTCCCATATTTGGGCAACAGGGTGTAACATACAGCATTCTATATAACTCCTCCCCTGTTTCTTCCCTCCCCAACACAGCTGGCAAAAGTGAGACAGAGCCTCTGGCGGAGAGGTTAATACAGCTGCCTAACATGCAGACAGCCCAGGTTCGAATCTCAGAAGGGTATGTCTGGTTGAAAAGAGCTAAAGAGTTCGAAATAGCTATTCCAGTTCTCCCTTAATCAGGGCAGAGATGGGCAGGTGAAGTCCTGTAGGTCACAAATCCATGTTGAGCTTCTCCACCATGTGACACAGAGGAGAGCTGGTTCCATTTCTGGATGGATGCTTTGTTGTAGGACTGTTCCTCAAGAGATAGTAAGCTGCTCATCTTGATACTGGAGCAAGGAGGATAGATATGAAATAGTAAATATCATTGTTGAAAACTTCTCAAAAATAATTAGAAATAAGCTAGCAGTAGGTTTAGAAAAAGTTATATTTTTCTGTATTTCCCTTTTTGTTCTGTTAGTAGAAAATAAACGAGAAATATTTAAATCTTCAAGATGATGATGAAGATGCAAAAAAATGAAATAATAATGAACTCAATGGTATGAAGAAGGGAAAAAATATTGCAAGGAAAGAGTCATACTTACATTTCTTTTCCAGCTCAATTATTCTCTACATACTGGTAATTAGAGAGAGTTTGTGTGTGCATGTTTTTAGTGCAATGAGTAGGTAATGCAACTTGAAAAGCTTATACTGCCAGAATTACATCTTTTGTGACCATTTCAGATCTCTTGGTTGTTTATTCGAAAAACAAAAAAACAAAACAAAAAAAACCCTCTCTAATGTTTGTAAAAAACGTTTTGTGGTTGGGCAGCATGATGATGTGGGAGCCCATTAGAAAAGAGCTAGCCATAATTGCTGTAGGTCCTTTAAGTTCTCTTGCTTTTAGTAGGAGAAAATTATGCCTCCGTTCTCCCTTTGAAACCAGCATACAGTGATGTATGCTTTGTAATAATTTCTACTTACCTACTGGCAAAGGTGTCTTTACACTGGAAACGGGAATACAACCCCTGTTACTGTATATTCCTGGGATGAAAGCAGGAATGTGCATATCTGCCTGTTCACTGAGAAGAAAAAGCTAATATTAGCCTTTTGAAGGAATTGGTTAGGTGACTTTAATTAGTAATTATGTTATGGGCAATCGTAGCCCTTTTAGGAATTAACCTTCAGCAGGGCTCCAAAGAAAGGTCAGCAAAGCGATGATCTCGACAGGTTCTTTTCCCCAGTGAGAGACGTTCAGCTGTCATGCAGTGTTGATTGCCTTTAATTCAGTGGAGATTTTCCCCAAACTAAAGGTTGGTCGTCAGCTTCTCCAGATGGAGGGATGCTGATTTTCACTGTGAAAAATACGTGCCTCTTTCTTTCATCTCCTCTTTATTTCTTAGGATAGATGAAACTGCCTCTAAATATCTTTTATTGGAACCAAAGATTTGCAGCAGTGCGTGGTGGCTATAGACGGGCCCTTTCCTCATGCTTTGAATCATGGAAAGTCTCTTTTATGGACTGAGCAAAAACAGCAGGAAGGTGTCAGTTGTTTTTCTGATAAAGATGCTTTGGAACAGGAAAGATCTGGGGGAGACAAAGGAAGATCTGTCACTGACATCTCTTCTGACTATAATCAATCTCTCGCTTGGTAAGTCCATTTATAGTGGCAGGGTATCGCCCAGTTGTATGTCTGCTATGAAGTCACCTAGCAGGCTTGTTTTCTCTTACAGAGGAAAGAGCGTTGAAATGCGCTTTCCCAAATGGTAGTGATCTATAAACATATTGCCAGTACCCAGTTTCCTAACTTTACAGTGTTAAGCTGGTCATATGATGTCCCTTCCTTTTCCTGGCTATTAATGTACTGTAAGGAAGTGACTGCATTCCGATGGGTTGAAAACTCATCTGTTTACTGTCCGCCCCTCCCGAAGTGGAAAATGGCAGGCAGGCTAGTATTGTCAAATTGGAGTGATATAGACACATTAATCTCTGAGGATGCTTCCAAACAAGACTTTTATTGGACAACATTTCCCTACACTATAAATCAGTTGTCATCCTATTATCACCTTCTCATGTTTTCCAACCACCACTTGTATCTTTCCTTTTTTTAATCACAAGAAATGAAGGAAGAATGAAAAAAAATTCCCAGAGACCTTTGGTTGCAGAGGGCTAGGAACCTTTCAATTGCAAATGCTCTGGTTTAGGGAAATCACAAACAAGAAAGGAAATCTAGCTCAGCAAAACTTTTCTTGTTGGGATACTGGAATATACTTTTCTACCCCTTATAGCAGTGGTTCTCAACCTGTGGGTCGGGACCCCATTTGGGGTCAAACGACCATTTCACGGGGGTCACCAAACAATGCAGTCCGCCATTTTTTCCCCCTTTTCCTTAGCTGTGCTACTCCCTTTTATTCTATTGGCTTTTGAAAGCCAATAGAATAGACTCTCTTGAATACAGTCTAATTCTGTTGGCTTTCAAAAGCCAATAGGAATTGTTCAGGGCTAGCTGCCCTGCTGAGCCCGCCAAAAGTCCCATTCTGCAAACAGTGCTGCAAGTTGTCTGCAGCGAAGGCGAGCTGTCTGGAAGTTTCCACCCCTCCCTGCTGAGCAACTACTAAAAATGTAAGTAAAAGAGGGCCAGGGATGGGAGGTGGGAGGCCGGCGGGCGCAGGGAGGGATGCTGGCACACGTAGGGCCTGACGGGTGCCTTATCTCCCTTGGGCTGGGCCAGCTGGTGGCCCAGTCGGTGGTCAGCCTATGCCATCTCTGCCACTTGCCAGCTACGCCTCAGCTGGCGCAGGGGGCAGCACCACGCATGTGCGGCGCTCCCAGGCAGGGAAAGTCCTCAACTTACGACCGGTTGGGTAGTCCTCGACCTATGACCGGTTGGGGGTCACGGCATTAAAAAGGTTGAGAACCACTGCCTTATAGGGAAACAAACTGTCTGAATTGACAGCTACACAAACATAACTATATCCTTGTTTTCTAGCCCCATTGCAGAAGTAATTTGCTGTCACCAGTTCCTGGGATGATTCCCCCCCCCCCAGTCTATTGTAAGATTTTCTGGTAGTCTCCAGTCTGTCTTTAAGTTCGAGTATTTTGAAATCTGTCTGTTTAGCTTTATTCTTTTTTTTAGATTAACAGAATAACAGAAATGGAAGGGATCTTGGAGCTCTTCTAATCCAACCCCAAGCAGGAGCCCCTATACCATTCTGGACAAGTGGCTGTTCAATTTCTTCTTTAAAACCTCCAGTGATGGAGCACCTGCATCTTCTGGAGGCAAGTTGTTCCACTGATTAATTGTTTTCACTGTCAGGAAATATCTCCTCAGTTCTAGTTGCTTCTCTCCTTCATTAGTTTACATTCATTGCTTTTTTTTGGTTCTGTCTTCTGGTGCTTTGGAGAATAGGTTGATTCCCTCTTTGAAGAATGGCTACGGGACTCTAGTCTGGCTAGTCTAAAAAAAAGAAGAAATAGGGGAGATATGATAGCAGTGTTCCAGTATCTGAGGGGCTGTCACAAGGCAGAGGGGGGCAGGTTGTTCACCAAAGCACCAGAGGGAAGGATGAGAAGCAATGGTTGAAAACTGATCAAAGAGAGAAGCAACCTGGAATTAAGGAGAAACTTCCTGACAGTGAGGACAATCAACCAGTGGAACAGCTTGCCTTCAGAAATTGTGCATGCTCCATCACTGGAAATTTTTAAGAAGAGGCTAAACAGTCACCTATCTGAGATGGTATACATTCTCCTGCTTGAGCAGGGCACTGGACTAGAAGACCTCCAAGGTCCCTTCCATCTCTATTCTATTCTATTCTATTCTATTCTATTCTATTCTATTCTATTCTATTCTATTCTATTCTATTCTATTCTATTCTATTCTATCTATTCTTTGTGGCAGCCTCTCAAGTATTGAAATACTGCTACCATGTCACACTTAGTCCTTCTTTTCTCTAAACTGCTGTCATGTCACCCCTGCTCCTTCTTTTCACTAGACTACCATACCCAATTCCTGCAACCATTCTTCATATGGAGAAATTTTCTGATAGTGAGAACAATCTACCAGTGGAACAGCTTGGCTTCAAAAGTTGTGGATGTTCCATCACTGGACGCTTTTAAGAAGAGACTGGATAGCATTTATCTCAAATGGTAGATGGTCTCCTGCTTGAGCAGGGGTTGGACTAGAAGACCTCCAAGGTCCCTTCCAATCCTGATGTTCGGTGTTCTATGTTCTAAGATAATGACAAAAATAGAAACTAATCCAATGTTTAATTCTTATTTGAAGCTGTTGAACACATACTGTATAGCAGCAGACAAACTGAATGAAGTACAGTTCTTACTTGGGAAACTCTCAATTTAATGGCTTTTGGTTTTGTGGACTTCAAAATGCAGCACATTTTTTTGGGGGGGGGGAATATGGATGGATTTATCTATTAGACTGATGGCCTAACAGAAATGATGTCACATACTCAATAAAATAGTTATGCAAATGATGTACATTTTGAATCAACAGATGCCCCTCCCCGAAATTTATCTGTTAAATAAGAATTATTGCCGCTTTTTTCAACCAGTCATTTAATTGCTTATGTTGCATTTCCATTTGTATTGCACTTTAGCATCATTTTGTCACTTGAAGCAATTTGCTATTTCATTGATTCCAAATTTCAACTGTTTTCATCTCCCTGAAATGAAAACAATTGTTTCACTTAGCTTATAAAATGCAAAACATTCCACAATAAAAAGTATGCTAAAAGTAGAGAAAGAGATGGAGAAACAGAGGAAATCTGCAAGCAAAGGGATCAAAACAACGAAGATGGCAGCCACAACCAGGCAGTCAACCTGCCCCTCTTCTATTGGTGTTGCACATGCAATGCGTAGAAAAAAAAGGTACAACTTTGATTGCATAGCCACAGCCACCGTGTTGACTGTTTTGACCCCTCCTCTGTGGATACCTTTGTGAGGGAATGACTGTAAAGGTAGTCCTTGACTTACAACACAATGGGGACTGGAATGTCCATTGCTAAGTGAGGTGGTTGTTAAGTGAGTCACAGCTAATTTTACAACCTTTTCAGATTATTAAGCGAATCACCATGGTCATTAAGTGAAACATATGGCCATTAAAAAAATCTGATTTTCCCCATTGACTTTGCTTGTTGGAAGCCAGCTGGGAAGTTCTCAAATAGCAGTCATGTGATCCTAGGTTGCTGCAACCATCAAAAATCCACGCTCATTGCCAATGGTCCAATTTTGATCATGTGGCTGCAGGGATGCTGGTGATAGTCATAAGTGCAAGGTCTGGTTGTAACTTCTTTCAGCACTGTTATAACTTTCCATGGTCGCTAAACAAATGATGGTAAGTCAAGGACTACTTATAACTAGTATGTTATGTTATAGGCTGATACTTATCAATCATGCCTCTGATTTCTGGTGCCATGTGTTTTACTGCAACGAAAACAAACTCTAGAACTTTTCTTGAAAATTTTAATATTCAAGTGACACTACAAGCTATGAGTAACTTAACATGGAAGTAACGTTGAATGGCCAGCTTACAATGGACAGTTCTCTGAATTGTTGCCAAAGGATCATTTCTGGTTGAAAGGAAGCTTTATTTGAAGGACATCTACCAGCTTGAGTCTACTTTTAACATAAACCATTAGAAAAAAAGAGAGAAGAGGCACCTGGAAAATGAATACACCAGGACATTGATCACAGGCTTCTCTGCTATGGTGAAATAGTTCGCTTTACTTTGTAGAATTCATTTCTAAGTTTGCCTAAGAAACTTTTGAGATCAGACCACAGGATTAATCCATAATTCTGTTCCTGCAGTGGCCAAACCCAAAGGAAGAATTGGAAGAAATAGATCTTGCTTCTGCATGTCCTACATCATTTCCTTTGAAGATGGCTTGATTGCAGCAAATCTGCAAAATGCCATGATGCTTTCCCCCCTCCCAGTTTTGGAGCAATCATGCTGTTTTGCTTCAGACCCTTCCCTAACCCTTTAGTGGTTTTCTGTTCATGCACAGAAAGCACTTGCTTCCAAGTGGGATTGTTGGTGCTTGCAAGTCAGAATACATTGCATCAAGATGTCATGGCAACTGGACTTCTTTTGCTTTGAAATGTTTCAATGCTTATCCAGATGATTTGCAAAGCTGCTGAGACATGAATCAGCATGGTAAGGCAGAAAACACCCACTTTGTACAAGCCTTGAATTTAGCACTAGAGCCATTTTGAAGACCGGATCTGCTCCTTGTCCAGTTTTACCATATCCTTTCAGAAGAACATATATAAGATTTCATTCAGTAATCACCATAAATTTGGAAAAAAGTAGTATTTATAAAAATAAGTTTTTATTCTGATTCTAACAATACCAGAAGTTTTTATATGAAACTATGGTTATAGTTGTAGTTATATACTGTATATTTCATAACTATATAAGGACTTTGTGTCCCAATATTTATAGTTTTATACTTACTCTGAAGTGAGTCTGCCATTTTAATACCTGTTCCATCCACTTAGAACACAGGTGTCAAAGTCGATTGTATCACATGATACATCATGACGTATCATGACTTTTTCTGCCTTTGTGGAGCCGGAGTGGGCGTGGCCTGTATGTGATGCATCCAGCCTGTGGGCCACCAGTTTGACACCTCTGACTTAGAATAATTATTTTAGAGCTGCTTGGCGTGCCTTGGATGTCAGTAAATCTGGCTCTGTCATGCTCTTTCCTGCCTCCAGATCATTGATGAGCAATATGAAAAGCATCTTTCCTTGGGGGAGCCCACTGTTTACACCCCTCTTCAGTGAGGGAACTGGCTACTTATCCACACACAGGTTCCATAACAGCACCTTACATTTCAATCCATGGAGACATTCATGGGCCTCATTCACATAATTCTTGATAATTCTCCAGTCAACGAGGGAAAAGAATCTAAGCCAAAAACATGTGGCTTGTTTGTGTCATGTAAGCCTGGCTTTGCAGCGTTTCCCAACATTTTGCTCTCAGGGTGTTTTGAACTATCATTCACCTTAGCCCAATTAGCTTGGTGAATAGGCAGGGATGATGGGAATTCAGTGGAAAGCATCTGGAGAAAGATTGCCTTAGTATTACATTTGAACAAGGTCACTGATACGGAATTAGAAAAAAGCTGCTCTATCAGTCTGGATCCCTCTTTCACAGATGTGCCCTTCTACCTACTCCTGTTCTTTTATTTAGGATGTGTGATTTATTTATTGCTACATAAAATGTATACTTAATTGAAGGCTGGTGCTGACTAGATAGGTTTTTGGCAACCTATAAAAGATCTGAACGTAGAATAGAGCGTTCTGTGGATGGCTGGTGCTGGTTCTCATTCGAAATCTCAGGTTTGTACAGAAGAGTGATGTTTATTGTGTACTGTGAGAGGCGATGGAACAAATCTCATTCTCTTAACAGAGACAAACGTAAAAATAGGATGTGAGGGATCAAAAGGAAGTTGAAGAATGAGTGGCAGATGTTATATTATTCTAGTAAAATGGTGTCAAGTTAGAGGTGTGTGGCAGGCTAATGGATATATATGCCAAGAGTTACCATTCTTTTTAATGAAAAAAAATGAATGCGAGTAGACCAGTAGTAAATAAATTATTCCAAAATATATTTTCTGCCTATTTTGTTTTCATTAAAAAATGACATGAAGCCATGTCTGCTGTGGAATTACAACTTGGCCACTAGATTTTTGTCTTTTTTCTGAGAAGACTTCCATTCTAGGAATTTGTAGTGTCATTCAATCACTGTAGGGTTATATAAAATTATAAGGAGGAGAGAGAAATCCCATTTAGAAAGGTTCAGATAAGAAAAAGTTAATCATCAGACCTACACTTTCCAAACCAGATAGTGCGTAGAGACCAGTAAAGTCTGAGAAACTCAAACTCTGACCAACCAACTAAGAGCAGAAAGTTTTTCCTTTTCTGGTGGGCTTTCAACAGAGAGTGGAAAAACACGGTTTCTGCTTTTTTTTCTTTTCTGCAGCTTCTCTTCTTAGTCTGAGTTCCACTAGCTAAGAACAGCACCCCAACACAGAGGAAGGTTGTAGAGCAGTGATGGTGAATCTTTTAGAGACCGAGTGCCCCAAAACTGGCCCCGCCCCACCCCACCCCCATTTCGCCCCCCATCCCATGCCCCACCTGCCCGCAGGGCCACTCACCGCCTCCAGGGCCCGCCGCAGATCGCCCAGGCAGCCCAGCAGCACTATGGCGGTCACGCCCTCTGCCCACGCCCTGCAGCATCAACTGTGCACGATGGGGTGTGAGGGCAGAATCTTGTCTACTCTGCCTGGCTGCCATGTCCTTGGCTGCGCTGCTCTGCATGGGCCATACTCAGGGGTGACTCTCCTTCAGGGGGGCTGCTGGAGAGGAGGGGGTCACGGGAAGAGGCGAGTCTGGAGCAACGGCACATGTGCCCACAGAGAGGGCCATAGGTTCGCCACCACTGTTGTAGAGACTTGAGGATTAGATCAGTCCCCTCCAATGACCCCTTCAATGCATTTACTGAATCACTGGGCTGATCCATGTGCTTTCATCCCCTTCTGACCCTCTTTCTGTGATGATGGAACAGGCACCTCTATCTTGTCCCATAGAGCTATAATGTTGACCCTTTTTACCATAGCCTACCTCATTTACCTTTTCTAGAATGCATTTACAAGGTGTCTTTCCATTTCCATTTGCATTTATGGTGCATTCTTAATTGATGGAGAAGATTAGTTTTTTTTGTTGGAGTAATCATATGTATTAAACTGTATTCCTCACCTAATGCATAGCTCATATGGATTCTATTGTCCTTCAGGTCTTTTTCATTTATGAGTGTAGTCATTAAGTAGTTGGAGCTATTGTAACAGGCATCTTATACAAGCCCACCATCATCTGAAATAAAAAGTCTTTTGAGTTTCATCTTGAAAGTGACTTATGAATAAACATAGTGACATTATTTGCATCTGGAACATGATTTATGTGATGCTCATGTAGCTGTTGGACTTCAAATATTCACTTGATTATCAATAAAAAATAGGTGGAGAATAGCACAGAATTTTAAGCAATGTGAACAGGATACCCATTTCTTTCAGAAAGCAAATTCAAACGAAGAGAACTTTATCCTCTTTCGTTCCCCCACCCTTCCCCCAATGCTAGAGAAGAAACAAATTCAAAAACAGATTCTGCACTTTTCTCTTCAACTTTTTTAGAAGAATTATCTTACAACAAAACCATCCAACCTGTTAATTTGTTCCCTGTTGACAGGCAAATGTTCCAAAAGGAAAAACGCCAACTATCAATTCATATTGGCTGAAATTCAATTGGACCAAATGAATTGAGACTGGCATTCCATTTGGCACAATGCAATCACAGATCAATAGCAAGTAATTGGGCACTGCTTTGTGCAAAAGAAAAAGCTGAAGCTGTTACATGGCCGTCCACTACTGTATGGATGAGATTTATTCTTGTTTGATGAGTGTTTTGTCAATGTCCTTTCTTTCCATCAATGTGCCTTAGTATTAAAATGCTGTCCAGAAAGCCCTGAGCTTCTTGTCAGTTATTAACTTAAAATTAAAAGCGGAGATGCCCAGTAAAATGTGGCCATATTGTCACATACAAAGTAATCACATCATCATGCAAAGTTATACAATACACACTTGGAACAAGGAAGAAAAAAAAACCACATACTCACAAATCAAATCAAGTAGCAGGCACCCCATCTGCTATTTAAAAACATTAACTGGAACAAGCTTTTCTTCCAGTTTTCCCTAATTGCAATCACTGAAAGACCAGCAGGGGAAAAAATACACATTTTCCTGAAACTTGAGTTGGTTTGCAGGTGTCAACAACTTTGGAAAATCATGAATATGTGTATTAGAAGGCAGATCAGGAGCTTCCTTTTATGATTCAATGTCTGGGAAGCCTCCTACATGAAGAAGAACCCCTTCTATAGGAATGCTTTTAATGCTGCTTAAGAGTCTGTAAGAGAGAGCGAGTTTGGTGTCATGGTTCAGGCATTAGACTAAAAACTGGGATACAGTGAGTTCTAGTACTACCATGGGTGCAAAGCCAGCTGGTGACTTTGGGCCAGTGTCAGACCTGCCAGCACTTAAACCTCTAAATCAAAATGATCCTTGGCTCCATTTATTGAGAAAGGTATAATTTTATTAGAAGTCAAATGAATTGCAGTAATGCGTAGCCAGAACCTAGAGTCGTGCACCAAAATGCCTAGGTTCAACTCTTCCCTTCCCTAACTGCCTCCCATCACCAATCAGGTTCAAATAAGATGTTTTCAGAGCAGAGACATCAAACATCAGTTTGTATGCAGCTGCCTTCTTCTCCCAGCCGGGTGACCTTGAAGCAGTGTCTCTGGGAGATACAGCAGTACTTTCACTTTTCCCCAAACATCCCGCTCCCCCCTCCCCCCTCCCCAGAGATCATAGCAGACTGTCATTGTATGATAGTGAAGCACACAAGCAATGGTAAGGTGGAAGTTTTTCTCAGCCCTTGGAAGGAGGCAATGGCAAACTACTCCTGAAAAACTTTGCCAAGAAAACTACAGAGACTAGTCTAGGCAGTCACAAAAATCAGACAGGACTGAACAGAAGGGGGAAAAAAGACTATAATACATTCCAAGGAGTTCATGTTTTTTCCTAGGAAAAAGTGAGATCTGCAAGAAAATAATTCAATCTGAAACACAACCCTATTTCCAAAAGACCACATGATGCAAACATTTGAATCAATCGGCCCCAGTTTTATTACTTATCTTAGACTTTGCAAAGACAATGCCGTACTAGAATATTAGTAGGGCAGCATCCAATCTTAAGGTAGATTGCTAATAGGCCCAGGACTCCTTACAGGATAGGTTAGTTAGTTTGCTCAAGGCAGACCTGTCCTTAAGGAGTCCTGGGCCTATTAACAATCTATTTAAGATTGGATGCTTCCCTACTAAGTCCATTGCACCTGCTTTGCCCATAGTCAAGGGATCCATATTTGCTCCCCTCTGCCACTGGTCAGTCCCCCTGCCCTTGCTTGTTCAGAGAGGACATCTACAAAGCACATTCTCCTAGAAAGGCACATGTTATTCTATATAGCAGTGATGGCAAACCTTTTAGAGACCGAGTGCCCAAACTGCAACTCAAAACCCACTTATGTATCATCGGGTGCTGGGAGGGCGTGGCCCATTGGGTGGGCTTGGCTTCAGTGGTAACAGCAGACTTGGTGGGACTAAAAAGTTTAAACAATCAATTCCAACTTTGCGAGATCTTTTTTTCCCTGCCAGAAGTTAAAATTGATTGATTGATTGATTGAACCTTTTTTTTTTCACATGGCAGCAGAGGCCTAAAGTGAAAAGGTTTTATAAAACCCAGCTGAAGGCCTAGGACTGGGGCAACATCGCGCGTGCCCACAGAAAGGGCTCTGAGTGCCACCTCTGGCACGCATGCCATGAGTTCGCCACCATGGCTATATAGTAACTGCCTTGCCTAAGGCCTTAGAGAGCTCAGAGCCAGGCAACAGAGCAAGCCTGTGGATACTCATTCAATATCTGGCTCTAAGATAAATTTCAGATCATTTCTGTTCCTTGTGTGGTTCTGGTGACTATAGAGGCTTACTTGATATGTGAGAACTTCAGTAGGAGAAAGTCCAACTTTTGGCTTATATATTGACTTGTTTTTATTGTTCCAAGTCTGATATTCAATTTGGCTTCATAAGATTATCATTCTCAGGAGAGGAAGTCACCTACTTCAAGATTTAGAAGGCAAACATTTAAACAGTTCTTTTGCAAGCATTTGGTAGCAGTTATAGCTTTAGAACAGAATAATAGAATTGGAAGAAGACCTGGGAAGTCTTCTAGTCCAACCCCCTGCTCAAACAGAAGATCCTATCACTTCAGACAAATGGCTGTCCAGTGACGGAGTACCCCAAACTTCTGGAGGCAAGCTGTTCCATTGGTTTGTTGTTCTCACTGTCAAGAAAGTTCTAGCTTGCTTCTCTCCTTGATTACTTTCCATCCATTGCATGTTATCCATGGGAAGGGGCAACTAGTAAGACATTGTGATGTTATCACACAATTGCGCTGTCTGGATGTTAACATCATAGCATCATTTTGATTGCTGTGGTCGCATATTGTAGGACTTCCAGCATAGTAGTCATTGTAGCACTGTAGCAAAAATAAATAGGTTGCCAAATTTATTATATAAGTTTTTGGATGTTACAGTGTACTTCAATGAAGAAATTATTGTCCACTCTCAGACAGGGAAGGCAAATTACATATTCCATGCAATGCTGCGATTATATTATGACTGCTGACTTGGAGATTTAGTAAAGGATGACAAATGTAGCCTCTGACATTAATATATTTGATAGTGACATGTGCATTTTCCAGTTTTGGTTCTGGATTTTGCATACTTTGAATTAAAACTATTCAAATTCATTTTGCCTCCAGCAGAGAATAATTCTTCCAGCAAGAGTGAGTAAGCCTAGGGCTAGCTTTTGGCCTAATTTCAAAAGCCCTTTGCAACTTAACACTTCTGGCAAGAGTAATTGGTCTTTCCTTAGCTGGGGGGCAGTGGGGAGGAGGGAGGAGCAGACAGCAGCAAATAAGATGAATCAAGGGAGATTGAGACTGGATTGTCAGAAAGAGAAAAAGAGTTAACCTTGGAGCTGTGACAAATTATTCCACAGAAAATGCAGCCTTTGGATGAAAGAGAGATAAGTTCTCCATCTCTGATCAGGTTCACTATGGCAATGTAATGTTGCCGAGATGGCTGCAAATGTATTTCCTGGTTTGCTAATTTCTGGAAGCTTCTGAATAAGATGTGCAGTGGAATTGTGGACTGGCATTCCATTGGGTATTTGACATTATAAAGCTCTTCAAAACATTATTCTCAATTTGGATCCAGTACTCATGGTTTACTGCCCAAGACATGCATAGAGCACATAAACGGTTTAGAGTGGATGTATGCCTTGCCAGCCTCATGGCTGCAGTTGTTTTCTTTTTAATTAAGACACCCAGACAGTGGGGAGTGGGGAGAAGAAGAGAACTTGCTCACAACTAACAAGTCTGCAAAGTGAGAGACAGATTCTTCTAAGCCAGATTTGTTCTAGATGACAATAAAATATTTCAGTTTATTTCCTCCCTCCCTTCCTTCCATTTTTGTTTCTGGCTTTTATATTTTAGCACCTAATTATTGTGACAGACATATAAAAAGGCCCCCAAATGTAGAACAGCTTGCATAAGGGAACCAAGACAAAAGGTGGTTATGTGAATTGGTGCATCCAAAGCAAAACCACATTAATGACAAATTACAGGTGTTATTTTCCCCCTGGAAATAAGAGAAAAGGTCACAATATAATTATGAAGGGTGTGCTCATTGTTCCCTGTCCCTAATGCATTCACACTTCAAGGTACCCTTTGTATTTGCTCTGCCTAGGTATTTCCTCGCTGTTTGCTTTTAGCAAAAGCAGTGGAGGTATTTTGAAACGGTTGAATGGCAGCATTTTCAATACCACTGTAAAACAGAGAATGTGAAAGAGAGTATTCATAATGTATGAACAATGCTAATTTATTTAGAGGCAATCATATGGTCCAATGTTTAGAACATGGTATGATGGTGGAGCCAATGTTTTCATGTGGATTTGTCTCGCATTCTGATCACCAGCCAGTTTTAAATGGAAGACATTCCCTGGAATTAGAGCATGCATGACCTCTCAGAATTATCTCTTGGGCTTTTGGGCAAATAAATTAAAGGGCAATTCCTCTGAATTATTTTCCATTGTAGGGTAAGGGAGAGAAACTCTCTAACACTGTAGTTCCTTGAAACTGGGACTCACCATCAGCAATCTCTATAGCCCAGGGGTGTCAAACTGCCAGCCCACGGGCCGGATGCGTCATGCCGAAACCACTCCCACCCCACTGCCGGCAATGGAAAAAAAGTTGTGATACGTCATGTGACATTGCGAGGCTGACACCCTAACTCCTTTCTCCACCAAATCAGTGATGTTATTTGTCAGTTTGACTTTAGTAGCAATGGTGCAGCATTAGTATTTTGCATTGCCCACCATGCCCTGAGCACACTATTATTCTGGGGTGTTATATATATGTGGGATGGGGCTGGGATTGAAATACTGCACAGCAAAAACAGAAAAGAAAATATGCAAATTGGACTCTTTCTAGGGAAGCAAGAAAAAAAAATCAGAGGCAGAAGTAGGTACAAGATCATTTTTGTGTATGAGCTTTTCTTTTTACCTTAAAGGCTTTTCTATGAAGTCAGAGCACTATCTCCAAGGAGAATTATTTTACGCCCCGTAGAATTTTATTTTTTTTAACGTGGACTTTTTATTCCTTTTCACTCCAACAGCCACTATTTTTAAAACGAATTTACAACTTTGGGTCACAACAAGATATTAATCCTGAAGTTGTGCTTATATCTTTTAAAAGGTTATTTTAAGAGAGAAAGTCCTGTCCCGATGAGCCGGACTATAACTCTGACAGCTCTATTAGAATGATGGCCCAGGTGTGGTACCCCGACTTTTAGAACTTTATGCCATTTAACAGTCATTCAGATGTTTGTACCCAGGTATAGTTACAGCTGACCTCCCTCTTCCAAGTCATCCAGATATGCAGGTATGTATGTATCCAATTTAGACGCCTTTAATTCTTTGTCGGTAAATTTAAAAATATAACACCCACTTTGATTCTTAGAGCAACCAAGTGACCTTTGCAGTTGAAATATGGTATTCCTAGTTTAATAGCTTGAACTATTGGAATGCCTTAGGAATTCTTCTGCCATAACAACAGTCAGTAGAATGAACTTCAAAGGAGGCTGAGAAGTATCCTTTTTCTTAAGGCCAATTGCCATGCTAACAGGGGATAATGGTAGCTGTATTCCAAGATATTTTGATGGACTCATTTGAGAATGGTTGTTTTAGAGATAAGGGAATATGAAAGCAGCATTTCTCCCCATCTTTGGGGAAATATTTCTGCATCTCATAATGGTGTGAATAACAAAAATGCTGTGGGCCTCCTCTTTTATGCCTCCCCTGTCATAGTAGGTTCAGTATTAGAAAGAATTTTTTTTTTTGAAATGCTCTGTTTTCCAACGTTCAGCTGTAACCAAGATTTTTACTGAGGAATGATACCAGCTTTGATTCAAACGTTGAACAATTTGGCAACAATCAAAGGGCAGCAGGATTTGCCTGCCAACCCATCTTCAGGCTCAGTTGGCTTCCATTTTATGTACTGATTGATGGAATCAGTCTCTGAGCCTTGAAGTAGTTTTCCTTTATGCATTGGCATAATACTTTAAAGTGATATGAAACTGACATTCATTCTGTGGCATAGATTATCGGTGTGGTAGAAGTTAGTCTGGATTCCCAGGAGCGAGGGAGTGCATTCCAGAGGAGCAGGAGACAGAAAAATGTAAATAGTTTCACAGGGAGGAAGAGGGTTAGAACAGCTCTTCCCTAGGCCTTCTCAGGGTATATCTTTGATGCAAGTAGTTTGGTTCAGTTTGGCAAGATTTCTGTCTATATGTGAGGAAAATAAAGGAAACTGCTTAGAAGAAACTCTAAATCTGCATGTTTACCATCTACTCTTTGCCTATTGGATCATGTTCTTCTAGTGCATGCTCCTTCCTTCCTTCCTTCCTTCCTTCCTTCCTTCCTTCCTTCCTTCCTTCCTTCCTTCCTTCCTGCCTGCCTGCCTGCCTGCCTTCCTTCCTTCCTCCCTCCCTCCCTCCCTCCCTCCCTCCCTGTTATCCCATCACATCCCATCGCATCCCATCCTATCTAAAGGGACTCAAGTAAATCTAGTGTTTAAGGCACCAGGCAGAAACCAGCCACTCTCTCTCAGCCCAATTCACTTCACAGGTTTGTGTGTGTGTGTGTGTGTGTGTGTGGGAAACAGAAGGAAGAAAGGATATTAGGTATGTTTGTTGTTTGTGTTATTTATTTATAAAAACAATAAAGGCAAAAAATGCATGTGGACATGTATGAATGAATGCCTAGGAGAACAAATATAGTATAGGTAGTCCTTGACTTATACTGATTCATTTAGTGACCGTTCAAAGTTACAATAGCACTGAAAAAGGTGACTTGTGACCATTTTTCACACTTACAACTGTTGTAGCATCCTCACAGTCACGTAATCGAAATGTAGACAATTGGCAACGGATTCACATTTATAACGGTCGCAGTGTCCCAGTGTCATGTGATCGCCTTTGGTGACCTTCTGACAAACAAAATCATGGGAAGCCAGATTCACTTAACAACCATGTTACTAACTTAACATCGGCAGTGATTCACTTAACAACTGTGGCAAGCAAAACTCATTTAATAAATATCTCACTTAGCAACATAAATGTTGGGCTCAGTTGTGGTCGTAAGTCAAGGAGTACCTGTGTTTGGCTGGCATTATGACACTATATTTGGGCAAGGAATTCTCAGACAGGTTTCCCCAACTAAAAGTATCTAAGCAGCTTGGGTTATCTGAAGGAACACTAGGTCATCTGTCCAATGGAAAAGGAGGGCAAAGGCAAGTATTTCTGATTATGGGACCCACCGATTGAATCTGAGATGGTGGTAATCACAAAATTAGGAATTAAGCCTTTTTTTTACAGAGAGAATAAGGCAAGTAGTAAATGAAATTAGGGAAATAAGATGTTGAGGCAGGCATGGAAAACATGTGTATCAGAGAAACATAATTTTAAGGTGATAGTTCGGGAGAAAGATCTTAGGCTTCACCTGATGACTAGAGAGGGAGAGAGTCTGCCATAAAGAAATATCAGGTGAGACAGGCCATCATTTTCAGTCTTGGAGGAAGTGGCTGACCTCACTTCCCTCTGAAAGCAAAGGATCCTTTTTCTCTGATGAGCATGGAGGCTTTAAGCTGCTCACGATTAACTCAGCTTTGCTGTAGCCTCAGGGATTTTGGTGATTTTGGGATTGAATTCTGAAACGGAATCAAAGTAGTTTGGACAATCTCATGGGGGGAAAACACTCCTTCTCATTAGGGTCTTAAACACTTAGAGATGGAATATTTGTATATCAAGGTGGAAAAGGTGGGAAGTACTACTATTTCATCTTATGGTGTTTGAATGGAAAATCAATCTATACCAGACTCTATAATGTATATAGTTATGCAATGTATAATTACCCAAAAAGATGTGTTTCTGATTTATATATATTACAACTGTCACTGAGCACCTATGCATCATTATATGCTCCCTTTTCTCCAAAGTTCAAGATGATTATAAAGCAATCTTTCCATCAATTTTTCCTTTCTCCAGCCTTGTAAAACAAGTTGGATTGAGAGCAAAATTGCCCTCAGTAATCCAGTGAGTTTCTGTAGATAAAGCTAAACTTGAGCCTGGGTTGAACTTGACTTGGGCCAACATCTTCACTATTATGCCACATTGGTTCATTTCACCATTTTTGAATTCTATGAGATTAAAGTGGCAACCTATTGGTTTGGGTCTTTTGTTTTGTTTTGTTTTTGTTTCTGTTTTTTTTTTTTTTTTTTTGTAGAATAAGCCCTCATAAAGGAAGATGGGCTTAGGCAATCCATGTGAGAGCTTGATTTTGTTAATCGCATATTGTTTTAATATATTGCTCCATTTTAAAGTAAAAGATGGTCGCAAACAGACATTTTCCCTATCATGAAGAACAATGAAACATTTTTGGGGGTGGGTAGAGATGATAGAACTTTGTTTTATGTCAACTGTAACTTTTGAGAAAAGAAAGAAAAAAGCAATTTTGAAGCAAATTTTCTTTCTTATCTCCATGTGGCTAACCCGCAAGCAGAGGTAGTGGTTCTTTTCTTGTTCTTTTCTTCACAGTTCCTCACAGTGGGAGATGACAATTTGATGATACTTCATCAGGTTAGGTCTCCTGCTGTGGAATAGATTGTGACAAAGGAGACTGCTTCTCACTGTAGCAATGAATGGAAAATCTGATTTTTGAAAAGTTATCGTTATTGTGTTATAAAGAATGCTTTAGGTCAATTCTATGGCAAGGCAACAGTTTTTAATGTAGTCCAGATTCTTTCCTGAGTTTGGATACCTTTGTTTCAGGCTATTGATATCTGTCATGGAAGAGATATGCTGAGAGCTGAAACTTTGCATTTTGTCTTAGAAGTATTGAATCCAATCTGAGCTCTCATTTGAAGACCTCTGGCTACATTTTGAGCAGTTGAGGCCAGGGGTGGGAATCAGACTCTCTCCTTGCTCTGGGTTTGCAAGCAGTCCTTCCATTAATTCAAGAATATAGAAAACTAGGAGAACTGAAATAGAAGAATAGGGAAGCTATACATGCAAGTTCTTCATCTAAGAATGCCTTGCAATTCTGCTCCTTACATATGTTAGTTTGAAGGTTTTAAAACATGGGTTACTTTTGCCATTTGGAATCAGTGGTTGTCTGACTACTCATATCCCAGTCTTGAAGGTTTCTGCAATCTGTCCCTTTCTCTTATATGAGAAACAGAGATTTCTAACTCATCGGCATTAGCCCTTACAAGGCTCAGCGAACAACAGAAGACATTCAATGGGATCCAACAGCTACACCTCAACATACTTATTTTGCTAAATCATGCACCAATTATTCTCTTCACTGGAGAGCTATATCCCAGTACTTCAGAGGTGTGTAACATAGGTGTTCTGTGCAGCTTCATAGCCCCATTTCCCAGCTGCTGGCAATGTTGTGACAAGAAAGTTAAAAACAATTTATTTATTAGATTTGCAGATGGCCAAATCCAAACATTCTCATGGCAGCTTACAGAATAACAATTAAAACATCCACAGTATGGGATAAATTATAAGCATCAACAATACAACCTAAAATATAAAACTATGGTCACTAACATAGCATTTAAACAAGTACCGTATATGCCGGCGTACAAGGTGACCCGGCGTATAAGATGACCCCCGTCTTTATCGCCGAGCCGCATTCCTAGAACGTCGTCTTGTACGCCGGAAACTACCAGTATTTCCGGTGTATAAGATGACTCAGCGTATAAGATGACCCCCGTCTTTGGCGCCGATTTCAGCGCTCGCGGAAGTCGCCTTATACGCCGGCATTTACGGTAACAATTGCTAGCAAAGTCCACAGGAATGTTCTAGCATAATTAAACTAATAATATTCATATTTGTTATTCGAAAGTAATCCTAGAATACATTCTGTAACAGCAATTTTACACATACAAAATGGATTACGATTAGAGCTAGGTCAAATATCATCCAATTCATACAGTGCCTAGGCTGAGGCTGGATTTAAACTGGGTGAGATGGAAGAGGTTGGTTCTCTAGATCCAGGTTACATGGGAGACAGACCACAGAGCTCTTATCAATCAACCATTGTATCCAAAACCTTCTGAGATAGCCTGAAACCAAGTTTTCACTTAATAATGCTGTAAAAATCTTGCTTTTCTAAAAATGATAACTTTGAGGTCTTCCATATAGTGGCCTGTGATGCCAAAATGCTCTGATATTACTTCGTCCTTGATTGGGGTCCTGATGTCAAATTGCCTGTTGCTTTGATAAGTGTAGCATCAAAACAGTCACGGGGAAATAATGTGTGAAGGATATCTGTGTGAAGGCATTCCTGTATGCACACATCTGGGAGAGCACAGGAAAGAATGGTGGGCGATGGGGACCTATCCTTTGAAGAAAAAGCCAGAGACTACTAGACTGACCCACCCAAGAGCCAGCCAATGGGGCTTGCTTTCCCTGCAAGGACAGGAGGGCAAGAAGCTGGGGAACAACCAACCAGCAAGTGCAGTGGCCAATCCAACCTGGGCCCATTGCTAATCCATAGAAATTGTGTCTGGAATTTCTGAAGTTGAGTCATGAAAGCAGGGAAAATAAGCAGGTGAGCCTGCAGTATGGAACTGCTGCAAGGACTATATGCAGCTTATTTTCTAGTTTCTATAAATCAGCTACATGATTGCTATTTAACAGAAAAGCAAACAGCTGGTAACATTAGAAGCTAAGCATCTCTCTGAGTAAGGCTGCTGAAAGTCAGAACCAAAATAAGTATCAAGTATTAGGCTTCCATGACGGCATCCCAGATGAGACCAGGAAACCGGTGGGGAGAGTGCTGTTTTCTCTTGACACTGACTTGGTTTAATAATTTATTTGCACAAATGGGAAAAAAAAAAATTCTGAGTTCTTGTAAAAAGAGGGACAGCCTTCAAAAAGCTGATTCCTGGCATTATAATGTGCTGCTTCTGGTAACAGAGAGGCTTCAAGCTGCATTTTTATAGTGACAGGATTAGCCCTTCCTGCCTTTCCTTCCCAAACGAAGGAAGGTCTCAGCAGTCTGGATATCTGCCTGTGAATGAATTTGTAGGCTTCCAAAGCGTTCTTTCCCCACCGTGCTCCCAGTAGTGCTCTAATAGCAAAATGCGTGCACTGCAGAGCTTGAAATGGGGCTGCAGAAGAAGCCATACATCATCAGCTGTAGCTAGTAACACTGAACATAATCATATATTGATAAAGGGCCCTGTCAAGTCCACTATGGTTCCTGGCCATAAAGCCACATGACACTACATTTTCATTATTGAAAATGAAATACACAATGGCCAGCTTGTTCAGTTTCAAGCCTGGAGGTGCTCCTTGAGAAATACTGACTCAATCCCAAGGTTTTACTGCACATTTCCACAATATAATGAAGTTGGCCTTCAACTGGCCCATGCAGGGGCTTACTGGGACTGATTTTTATGAACTGTGTAAGTACAAAACATGGAACAAAATGGGTGATTGGTTGCCTGCCTGAGAGTTCTCACTAGCCCCTTTTCGGCTGTATGGAAACAAAGCTTGGTCCATGGGCCTCTTGCTTTAAAGCTACTTGGATGCTGTTCATACAAAATTATCTTGCTAACAGGGGTGGAATGGAGTTAAAAATAACTTGCACAAAAGAACCTGATTTATTGTTCTCATTTTCATTCTCCCATTTTTTTCACTAAATATATGAAATATTAGTTTTAAGATCTTGCAGGATGTTTGTGGGGTGCCAAAGTTCCCATCCATTATTGAAAGAAAAATCTTCATCAGGGTCCAGTCCAAGCCGGGAATAAACAAAATGGAGACTGCTTTAGAAAGGTTGTAGTTTATTGAAGAGCAGAACCACAAGACATGAGGCCCTGGAGCAGTTGACCACATATAGCTGGGAGTGGTGGGTTTTTATACCTTCTTGAGCTTTTGTGTTTGGAGTTCCTGTTCCGACATGAACTTTGACCTGAGGTTCAATGTGGCTTTTTGGTATTGGTGGGTTAATCCTATTATGTTCTAAAGGTCATGCCCTGCTTCTTTGTGGCTGTGGCTGATGGCTTACTTCCTGTGTTGGATTTCTTGGGTAAGGGGTTGCTAGTTCTAATTCTATCACTCTGCTATTGTTAGCTATCAGTTTTGCTGCAAGAGATTTCAAAATATTTTGCCTTGAATGGGCTTTTGCCTGGTAATATTTGCTCATGAATGGGGCCTGAGTCCTTCTGAATGGGATTATCAAATCTGCATTTCTACAGACCTGGCCTCTGCCTGGGGCTATTAAAAAAAAAACAACTGGGCCTACTTTTCTGCCTTTAAAATCCTTTGGGGAAATATCGTATTTTTAATATCTCCCAAAATATTTCCTTCTCTGGAGGGGGTGCTGTCCTCTCACACATTATTTCTAAATAATTCCAAAATTTAAGCCTTAATAAAATATATAAGAGTAAAAAAAAAAACCAGCCAAGTTTAGTCTAGTGGACAAGGCATTAGGCTAGAAAGTGGGAGACTGTGAGTTCTAGTCCCACCTTAGGCATGAAAATTGGTAGGTGACTTTGGACCAGTCCCTCTTTCTCAACTCAACCCACCTCACAGGGATGTTGTTATGGGGGATGTAAGAGGACGGAGTATTAAGTATGTTTGTCACCTTGAGTTGTTTATAAAAATGATAAAGATGAGATATAAATAAAGTAGATAAATAATAATAATTAAAACAAGGAACAATTAAACAGAGTTTGTTTTTTCAGGTAAAGCATCTCTCATTTTACAATCTCTTATTCCATCTCTAGCTGAAAAGGATCTGGCAGCTGAAGGGAGGAAAATTTGTGTTGGGAAATATACCTTTGGATTGTCTCCCATGATCTGTCTCAACCCTAACAAAAGTTGGGAGTAAAGATAGTGCTGTACAGCCACAGGTGAAGCACAGGGTGCAAGAGTATGGGAGCATATCTAGAAGCAGTTGATGGGGGTGTTGTGCCTGAAAATCCTGGATTATGAGTCTTCATAATGTAGGACTATAGCATGGGTGTCAAACTCGCCACATCACGTGACGTGTCGCGACATATCGTGACTCTTTTTGCATTGCCTGCTATGGGGTGGGCACAGCTTTGGAATGATGAAGCCAGCCTGTGGGCCGGCAGTTTGATACCCCTGGATTATAGTGGGTCCCCTGGATAGGTCACAGAAGAGGAATATTTCTTTTGACAAAGCAGCCAAGCCCACATTGCATTGAATTTGTGCAGGGCAGTTAATGAGAAAATTCCTCTATATACAGTATCCCAGCCTCCTGAACCCTTGCAATCTCTCTCTTGGCCCATCTAAGCAAAATGGGCAGCAGTTCAAATCTAGAATAAATATATTTCTGCTGCTTGAGGAGATTCAGTTCATGCCCAGTGAAGTTGCTTTGAACAATCAAACCAAAGAAAACATGAGATTTTTTCAGAAAGAGAGAGACAGACAGATAGACACACACACACACACACACACACACACACACACACACACACAGAGAGAGAGAGAGAGAGAGAGAGAGAGAGAGAGAGAGAGAGAGAGAGAGAGAGACAGACAGACAGACAGACAGACAGACAGACAGACAGACAGATGCAATTGTTGGTGAAGGGGCTATTGATTTAATCAGAGAACAGCAGACAAGTTCTTAGCATTTCCAACATTGTGGGTCCTCCTGCTCATCAATTGTTCTTCCTCCTTTGGATCTTTCACTCTGTAAAGAAAAAAGCATCTAGCTATGTTGAGTCTTGATGTGGAGCACAGTCCACAGAGAAATTAAGTTCACTGAATCAACTATAGACTTCTGAAGTTTCATTTCAGTCAAAGTAACAATCCATGTCACATCTAATTAAGTACTCCATCTTGAATTCCTCAAATATGAACAAAAAAGTTCAATATTATAATTAACTCAGAAAGTAGCTTTGAGTTAGTCAAATCTTTACACAGTAGGAGATTCTGGCATAGAAAGATTTACTCATTGGTTATTCCTGTGCAATGGGAGGGAAAGTCCTTTTGCCTCCTACAGTAGAATATTCCTGGCAATCTGAGATAGTGGTGGATTAGGAGCTGGAAGATCCAGTTTTTAATTCCCCTCAGCAAGCAATCTCCTGGATGATTTGGGTTGCAGGTAGTCCTCGCTTAACAACTGCCCTATTTTGCAGCTTTACGATGGAAAAAGCAGCTTTATGATTGGTCCTCATGCTTATGGCTATCATGGCGTCCCTGCAGTCACATAATTGTGATTCAGGAACTTTGCAGCTCGGGGTGTTTACAACCATTGCAGCATTTTGCAGTCATGTGATCACCATTTGTGTTCTACACAGTTGGCTTCCAACAAGCACAGTCTGCACAGAAGCCAGCCATATAACCGCAAGTCGTGACTACATGTCTCGCTTAACGGCTGCAGGTGATATGGCTAACTCCTCTGAGCATTGTAAGCCCATCACAGTCACGGGACATCTCACTTAAAGATTGTGGCACTTAATAACAGACTTGCCAGCCCCGATTGTGGTCATTAAGCAAGGACTAACTCTACTTGCACTCCCTCTCCTCAATCTATCTCATTGGGTTATTCTTATAGAGAGACAGAGGATGAGGAAGCACACTCTGTTCTGTCTTGAGCTCCTGAATGAAAGGCAGGGTAGAAGCCTAATAAATAAATACAATAAATACAGTTGCTTCTGGACCTATTGGCATAACATTGTCTGTACCACCTATCGTCAGTTGATTGCTTCAACCATCATGTCTCTAAAGCCAATTCAGTACCTCCTCTGTAAGCCACTCAGTGATGCTCCAATGTCTGTTTTGTGCATCTCTCAATGCATCTTACTCTTTTTTGGCACCCAAATCACAGACAGTGAAGTTTAAAAGGGAATAACATAAAAAGAGACACAACATTGCTCTGAGCAGGTGACATCTGCTGCAGTGTGAGAGATGTTTTAGGGAACTGTAAACAGGCAGAAGACAAACAGAAAAATAATAAAGTGGCTTTTAAGTAAAACCAGCAACAACTTGGATTTATATAGTACTCCATGTGTACTGCATGAATAATACCCTAAGGCATTTTAGAGAGAAAGAAGGTAAGGAGCTGGCTAGGAAAAAAAAAGTAGAAGATATATTGAAAAATAAGCGGAAAACCTTTTAATTTTTTAGTAGGCATCTACTCTTCTTATTAAAGGTAGCTTTTAAGATGCAGCATCCAGGCATTGCTCAGGGCCAACAGCTATCCTGAGGGAGAGCGAGACAGCTGTCACGGGAGCAGGTTGGAGTGTCGTGAAAGGACAGCACATTCTTCATTACTTTATTATTGTGGGTTTTGTTTTGGGGGGATTTTTTTGCTGACGAAGGCGCAAGAGAAGAATTTTCCTGTTTCAGGAATCCACATGACGTGGCTGGCATTAAGGATTCTGCCCTTTGGTTAGCAGAAACAAGGAGTGGGGGCTGCACAAGGTTTTCTTCCCTGGCATTGCTCTGTGCTGGAAATGGAAGCACTGAGCATCCTGAACCAATGAAGGCTGTTTTCTATTAAAAAGAAAGAATGAAAAACGAAGCAAAAAGGGGTGGAAAAACCAAATACTCACACTTGTCTGTTATTTAATGTTTATCTTAGATATTTGGAGCTCAAACTCATAGAGATGGGCAGGATTTTGTTCTTTAGTGTTGAAGTTTGAAGCACATTTTGAAGCCGAGGAGAAAAGAGAGATGTTACTATTAACTCTTCTGCAGCATTGTCGAGATTTTGGATTGGATGGAGTGAAAATGGAGAAAGAAGGCAGATGAAGGGGCAGGCTGTTCCCAGGGGTTATTATCCTCTTTGTTTTCATTGTAATTCAGGGATCTGCAAAACTGCAGTTCTCAGTAAAAGGGCAATTTTAGGTGGATTTGCTTAGGAGTCACCTGAAATAAACAGGCAAGAGAAATGAAGGAGATATTTGGCATCAAAGGCACAAAACAAATAACCTTAGCAGAACTGCCCACGCTCAATTTTGTTTAATATTGTTTACTACAATTCATCCCTGAAGGTGTTCTCTGATTTCATGAGAGGACTAAAGAATAAAACAAATCTGTCATTTCTTTTAAATGAATATTTTATTCATTCATTTTGTGTGACATTGTAACGTTCTCAGAAAGGAGTGGATTTAATAGAAGAAGAATGTCTGTAGGTAAAGAGTGAACGGTGGAGTTTTTGGTGCTTTCAGAGTTTGCTGATTTGCTTGCAGATGGTTCATCACCCAAGTAGGCAACATCATCAGTGCAACCAGCTTGCTGCCTCTTTATGTGCAGTAGCTTGCCCTGCCAATTTTGGTGGGGGTGTAGTTTCCTTCTTGGTGGTTCTTCGATTATTCTTGTTTTCTGCCTGATTGTTTGCTTGGCGCTGGTTTCTGCTTATCTATAGGTGGGCTGCTGGAGGAGATGTGTTCTAGTTTTTTTGTTCCCTTCCCACGGTTTCCATTGTCTCTTTTGAATGGTATGTAAATGCGGTTTATCTCTATGTGTCTTACAGGTAATTCTTGCTTAGCAACCATTTGTTTAGTTTCTATTCAAAATTGTGCCAGTTCCAGCCATTGCTCCATTCCCACAGTCATGTGATCATGTGGGCACTTGGCAACCAACTCGCACTTATGACAATTCCAGGGCTCTACAGTCACATGATCACCATTTATGACCTTCCCTGCCGGCCTCCCATAAGCAATGGGGAAGCCAGCAGGGAAGGTTGCAAATCACTCTGGCAAGTCTTGCCTGCCCTGCAGTACCACCTCAGGCCTGAATGTGCACTTCTGTAACTGTCTATGCATCCTTCCAAGACCAAAATTACATGTGCCACTGCAGTCACACGTGCATCCTCCACCATCCAACAGCAGCCACTCCTGAGCCTAAATTGCTTGTGCACACAGCAATTCCCCCCCCCCCCCAAGCAGCCATCCTTTGAGTCAAAACTGCTCATGCACACCACTTCACTCACCCATACATCTTCCCTCACCTGGCAGCAGCCACTCACCTGCTTGCAAGTTGTCTGGACTTGCAACTTCTTGCTGAATCTGGTTATTGGAAGGAGGAGGTCCTTACTTAACAACCCACAATCCTGGCTTAATGACAGCAATGGGGACTGCCACGATTGCCATCCCTAAGCGTAATGCAGTCACGTAACATCGTGCTTTCTGATCACACGGCTTAGTGTTAGAAATTCTGCTCTCAGT
The DNA here is from genome assembly GCF_016545835.1 of Crotalus tigris. NCBI lineage: Eukaryota > Metazoa > Chordata > Lepidosauria > Squamata > Viperidae > Crotalus > Crotalus tigris. The sequence continues at coordinate 357,899 of NW_024097731.1, forward strand.
TATGGTTTCTGAGATGCTTTTGATCCGTGGGAGGGTTTTTCCTTTTCATAGGTTTTACTGGTTGTCCTGTAGAAGGTTGTGTAGTCAGGTACTTTTTGATATAGTTGCATGTCTATCCATATTGTTGGAAGATGGTGGCCTGCTTCATTCTTTTTTTTTTTTTTTTTGCTGTTATCCCTGCAAGGTAGTCAAGTCAAGAAGTATAACCAGGATTACTAGCTCTATCTTTATTGTTAGGTTAACAAAATCTTGCAAGTTTGAAAGTATTTTTCCCCTCCTTCCCTTTTACTCTCTCGAAATCTAGAGATGATCCCTTTTGAAATGTTTCTCATGCCATCCTCCCTTCTGTGGACTGAGATACACACTGGTTGTCCAGTCTGTGACTTTTCTTCCTGTTTCCCAAGATCATCCCCACAGGTCAGTACTCTTACATAGCTTTAGCATGGGTTGCTATCAAATGCCAGACTTGGATAGACTTGGGATATATATATATATATATATATATATATGTATGTATATATTATTTCCCACCTTTATTATTTTTACAAATAAGTTAAGAAGCTGAACATACCCAACACACCTTCCAACTCCTATTTTCCCCACAACAACAACCATGTGTGAGGTGAGTTGGGCTGAGAGAGCGCGAGTGGCCCAAAGTCACCCAGCTGGCTTTTGCCACTGTTTCCTCTGCTGATGTGTCTTTCTGCCACTGATGAGTAGTATTTCTGATAGCTAATTGCAGAATACTATAGAGATGCAAATACCAGATGTAGAAGTAGCACCTTTGGGCTGTCTTTCGGAGTGTTTAAACTTGCCGCTTAAAACTTTCCAAGAAGTATAAATGCTACCCTCCTAAAATTTCTCATCACTTTAGGAAATAGATGAACATAATTCTCCCCCACCTTACCTCCACTTTATTTTGGAATATTTTTCACTCCAAAGCACAGGCAAATTGTTTGCTTGTTCAGCCAAGTGATGAGCTGCTGGCTTTATTTGTTAATAACTCCAGTTGCGCGCACACACCTGGCTTATGCTATATTTGTCTGGGGATGCAACCATGGAATAATCCCTATTGCCCTCGGTGCAACTTACTTCTCAGTAAACAGCCATTCAGGTCTGGCAGATCACAATACTTAAAAGAACACATTTGCATGAGAATTGAAACTGCACAACGGAAAAGACAAATACATTCAGAATTTTTATGTCCCCTTATGCCTTGGCATTTTGCTGGGGCTTAAAGGTCATATCTGTCAGGAGTGGATGGGGGGAACAGACCTTCACCCTTTCCCAAGTAATTGGGCATCATGCTGATAGGAAGAATGGAATATGCTATGAACAGCTTTTATTAGACATTTATCCAGGCTTTAATGATAGACAGTTTCAGGACAAGGCCTAATGTTATGCACAAGTTTGTCCTACCAGTATAAATACACAACTTTTTCCACCAGAAGTCATGTATTTTGCAATGTTCTTGGCCATATGCTAACAATGAAAGTTAATCAATAAAATCCATCAGATGCTTCCATTTTATTAAGCACACCAATCCTCCTAAAAAGCTACTCACTTAAAATGCAGAAACGCGAGAGTGGATTACTACCAACTTCCTTCTAATACAGGTCTGTTTCATGTATGGGAAGTGTTTTGGGACCAAGCAGATCCAGGCTGAAATTATTTCATGGACAATATTGTTGTTTAACTATTGATCTCTGAGATCGAGGCCTGTGATACATCTAAAAATGGTATAGGGTTTCCTGCTTGAGCAGGGGGTTGGACTAGAAGACCTCCAAGACCCCTTCCAACTCTGTTATTCTGTTAAAAAGGAGACAGGGCTTTAATCATTTGGTTTCAGCAGCCCTTTTGATTTTGGTGAGATGCACCTTGAGATAAGCTTAAATCAGAATGAGCAACTGGCAACTCATATTGGTCCCGGCGTCCATTCTGTCACTCTGGCAGCCTGCAAGACAAGCAGCCAAAATAGGATTTTTCAAAAAATAAGTCAAATAGATGAGCATTTTAACAGAATAACGGAATGGACCTTGGAGGTCTTCTAGTCCAACCCCTACTCAAGCAGGAAACCCTATACCATTTTAGACAAATGGTTGTCCAATCTCTTCTTACAATCCTCCAGGCGGCCTAGAACTATGGAGAAGTTTTCTGGCAGTGAGAACAATTAATCAGTGGAACGACTTGTCTGCAGAAGTTGTGGGTGCTCCAATACTGGAGGATTGTAAGAAGAGATTGGACAACCATTTGTCTAAAATGGCATAGGGTTTCCTGCTTGAGTCAATAATCAGGTAATTGTCTACATGATGCATTTCCACCTATTGCTTCTTCTGTCTTCAGGTGCTTTGGAGAATAGGTTGGACCCCCTCTTCTTTGTGGCAGCCTCTTAGATATTGGAACACTTTTTGACCAGGGAAAATAAATACATTAAATAATTTCCTAAATAGAATTTTAAATTAACACATTTATAGATTTTCAAGGAGCCTGAGGCTGTTTGCTTATTAACTGTATATGTACTGTTAACTATATGCCCGGCAACTACTAATAGGTTAGTACTGTACCATTCTCTTTTGCATACTAGCTGCTTCTTTATTTCATTGCAATTAACAAACTCCATCCAGCCCATTTTAAAAGCAAGTTGTTAACAGAAAAGATTATCTTAAAAGCAGAACAAAGGAATCATGTAGACAGATTACCTGATTATTGACTTCACAGCAAAAGAACTGAATTGATTACTCAGAATATGTTCCATACAAACAAATCTTCTTGCATTTGAGAGAATAATTCACAATAGGGAGCAAGCACTAAACAACTCTAAAAAATGTAACAGCTTGACAAAGAAGTAAATTAGGCTTATCATCCTACCATTTTGAAAAGGATTAGAAACAAAAATGAGAGATAACGTAAATATTTTTCATCCTGGATATAATCCCAGAAGAGTAATCTTCATACTTCTTCATGGCAAATTATAAAAACAGTGCCAAAGATTATAATTTGCTTCTAGCTCTGTTTTATATTTTCATTATTTTTCTTGCCACATAGACAAATAACTCTTTCACAAATGTGCATAAATGAGGTGTATTACATTTGGAATCAGGAAATAAATAGCTGGAGTAAAAACAAAGACATCTGTTTTATGATGCAAGGTGTTATTGGTGTTTGCTATGGATTCAGCTATTTCATATGGGAAGCTATTGTTTAGCTGCAAGGGAGTTATCGGCTGTGGATCAGGAGTTTTAGGGCACCCAAAATCTTTCGTACAGGGCACATCCATAACCATATGCTGGCTTTCCCAGTACTCTCAGGTGAACACCAGGACATTGCTCTCAAAGAAAAAAATTACATTGTTAAAGTGCAGCCACGGCCTTCTACAAAGTCTACTATGATGACAAGCAAATCTTGAGGAAGAGAGAGCAGGTATAAATTTCATATTTGTGGCATTAATTTGAGACCTTCCATTTAAATGGTAACTCAATAACTGTTCTTTACCCAGCCAACACATGCTTTTTGTTTTAAGCAGGCTGTGAAAAAACTGGCTGGACATGAGCTGTTTAGCCAAACTCAAGAGAAAAGCTAACACAGAAAAGTTTCCGGATGTTCAAGGTGTGGGTGTCTGGAAAAGAGTGTCTGTTGCTTCTGGATTAAGCAAAAGACCACCATTGTTCTTTTGAAAGTCTGGAAATAAGCAGTTAGCAACTTCTAAGGTTCAATACAAGACAACCTGTTGTGAGGCCAGAATGATTAAAGCAGTAGGGTGCCAAAATAAAATTACATTGTAAAGAATTTCAAATTCCAATCACTTTGAATTTTCTTCTGTAATCTTAATCTCCAAGGTTCTATGGTATTCTGAGGTGCAATATAGACTTTTGAAGTTTAGTAGGATCTTCATAGAGGTGGAAAACGAATGCTTTGGTTGCATTATTTCAAAGAGTATTCCATAACTGAATGATACTCAGTAAGGAAGAAAGAAATCCCCAAGCTGTAGCCAGAAAAGCAGGACAAATGTGACTATTGGTAGATCATGATATGAATTACACATAACTCTGATATCTGCTCTTATTGTAGGAGATGAGAAATTGGATGCTAGAGATTTACTACACCCTTAAAAGTTGCTGGGAAAGCTGTCAGATCCAATTTTTTTTTTTAAAGTAAAAGGCCTAATCCAAGAAGGTAAGAAATGGCTCATCCTCATTTTCTCCCTTGCTGTATGGAAGAAGCAGACTAATTGTTTCAGGGTTGGGGCTTGCTGGCAATATTCCATATTAATTAAGTAGTAGAAGACAGCAGTAAGATAGCATAGGGAAAGTTAGTGGCACAGAGACAAGGAAGCCATGGAGAAAGAAGCATTTATGATATTGCTTTTCCACCTCTATTTTGAAAGTAGTAAAAAGTCTAGATCAGGGGTGTCAAACTCGCAATGTCACGTGATGTGTCGCAACATATTGTGACTTTTTCTCCATTGCCAGCCATGGGGTGGGTGCAGTTTTGGCATGATGCATCCGGCCTGTGGGCCAGCAGTTTGACACCCCTGGTCTAGACCAACATCTATAAACATTATTCTAACACTGATTCACTCACAATAAGGATACTGAATTAAGTTAGATTAGCCTTGAGCACAAGAGGGAACAAAATTAAAGCTTGAGGCTGGCCACAGAGCAGAGCCCAAAATATTGTTAGCATTGTCACCTCAAAACATCTCTGATATGCCAAGACTTGCATCAGGAGATACCTCCCTTTGGCTGTCCAGTGTCAATATAACAATCCTAGAATCAGAAAGGCACCAACATTTGTATTAATGCCTTATTTATTTATGTATTTATTTATTTATTTCTAATTCTTAATGACTCCCAGCAGATTATATCTTAACATGAGAGCATAAACATATATCAAGAATAAAATCAGCTTTGAAGTCCCTGTTTCAACTCTCAAACCCAACTTCAGTGTGTGATCTGACTGAAGCTTCCTCAAATCAAAATGTTTCTGCACAACCCTACTGGAGAGCTCGGCTGGCAGCAGGTTCTACCTGCCATGGGAAGCTCCCCACGCTAGTTGCATTGCAGGAGGTATAAAGAATGGTTAATGATAGGGCTGATGTACACAAGACAATTGGAAGAGATTTCAAGAGGTCTCTTGAAACCGTTCCTTTAATTAGAGAAACATTTGTGGTAAGACAATTAAAGGAATTTAACTCAATTAACTAGCCAGTTTTTAACTGATTAATTGCCCAATTAGCTGATTTTACAATAAATGCTATAGTATCTTAACACAGCTGATGTTTTGAGGACATTTTAGTAAATTAGGTTTGCCATGATTGATTAATCCTAGTGAATCACTTATCATTTGGAAAACTTTCAACACTTCACTCAAATCCCAAAGACCTGAATGTAGATACCATACTCAACGTTTCATAACAGACATTCCACTTATTATCAGTTAATTTAAAAAAAATGCAGTTTGTAAATCTGATTTTATTAACAGCTGACCACATTCAAAGGAAATCAGGGGCCATCTCTGTTTAATGGTTAGGCAAAAGAAGGTTTTGGCAGATCCAAGTTGTCCTGGGAGGACATGCCAATTGCCCAGGGCCTGAATTTTGTTTTGCTTTTATATGTAATTTCCAAAAGTCAGGCAATCACTTTTTGCAACACTAAGATATCATCACCAGAGTATAATTTGTTAGGGTGGCCTTTCATCTGCATAGTGCAAATGCACTTTTTTTTCCCTTTTCTTTTCTTTTTGCAGTTTTGAACCAGGTAAGAAATGGCTGGAGGCGTTTTAAGACAGCAGGAGCAATACTTGCTGCTGTTTCTCACTTTCTCCTCATGTGAGATAAGATCCTACTTCCTAAGTCCTCTGGGCTTGAGGGTAGATTTGGAGAAGGGGATTGTAAAAACAACATAATTAATTTAATTATGTGCAATCAAATCAGTATTAATTCTTAGCAAACCCCCGCCCCCACCCCAAAAAAGATTGTTTTCCTAGCTTGGATTTTCTCCAACCCAATCCTTCAGGTCTTCTAATTGTTCACTCTCTGCCACTGTAACTGAGTCCACCCCCCTTGCAGCTGATCGTCCTCTTTTCTTTCCTTCAATCTTTCCCAGCAGTAGAGCCCTTCCCCAGAGAGATAGATCTTTACATACGGTGTACAGAATAGGATAATTTGACTCTGCTCATTTGTGCCTTGAGTGGGAACTCTGAGCAGATCTATCAGTTTCTTTTCTTGGCTAGCCACTGCATTCTCAGGAGTCTTTTCCAACATAAAGTTCAAAAGCATCAATTCTCTGTCTTGCCTCTTCAGATTCCAACTTTCACCTAGAGTGTCACAGAAAAAACATTGGCTGCTCAGTTCTGACCTTTTTAGGTATAGACACATCACAGCATCTGAATATCTTTTCTAAACCTTCATGGCTGATCTTCCAAGTGCTAGCCTGTGGTGCATTTCTTGACTGCTGAGTCATTTATCATTGATAGTTGATTAAAAGCAGAAACTATCCACTACTTCGGTATCTTCATTGTCAGTTTTAAGGCTGGTTGTTGTACCTAATGTCACGAGTTTGATCTTTATATTTAATCTTAGGCCTATTTTTCATTGTGCTCTTTGATTTTCATTATTAGAACTTGCATTTTCAGCTATCTGCAAATGCAAGTAATGGCTGACTGGCTAATAAACCAAGCCATTGTTTGTGAACTTCCATGCGGTACCCATAACAAATCTTCATTATGATTTATTACTCAATATACAGTCACACTGTATCCGGTGTGACTAGATAGAGTATTACACATCTACTCCTTCACTGGGTCTTTTTACAAGTATATGTAACTGTGGCCAGACTGTATCTGTGCCAAAATATTTGATATAAAAAAATCTACCAGTATAGTAGAGTGGCTTCATTATAAACTAGTCTAAAGTTTGTTTAAAGGGTCAAAAGGGAAGGCTGTATGTTGTAGCATGGTAGTTTCAGGCTCATCTACACAACTTGCGTGCTACAAGGTGAACATGTCCCACTTAAACCATTTGCTAACACACAAGAGAGCCCCCATGTAATTAAAAAATCCACTGCTAAGGGAGGTTAAAACCAATCTTTGATATTCCAATTTAAAAATGGTTTTCCCTGGAAAATGAAAGATCTCTCATCTGGACAACCTGTGGCAAAGGGGAAAAGAAGATTTGAGATAATGCAGTTGGAAGTGGTGATCTGCTTGGCTACCATTAATGCAGCACCAGGACTGACAACATTATGATTCCTAACTTGCTATTTCCAAAGGGAGGAGAAAGACCGAAACACCATTATCCTCAGCCATTTCCTTTCAATCTTTATGAATTGGTTGACCCACTGATCAAGGAAATCCTAAGCCCTGAAACTGACTAGTCTGTCCTAGTCTTAATGAGTATAATTGAAAGTGTATTTGGAAGGACCTGGCAGCCTGGCCTGGAGGAATTTCTTTCCTGGATGTGCATTAAAGCTATGCTGCAGGTGCAGCATGATTTATGCCAATGTGATTTCTTCCTGGCTCTGGGATGGAGGCAAGCACTGTGAATAAGCCCTTAAATGCATTTAAAAGAGAAGCTTTCAGCAGAAAGGCAACTAAAATAATAAAACAAACATAAACTGAAATCCAATTGCATATATTATCAGGTGGGATTGATTCACATGATTATTAATCTCAACAGAGACCACAGAAAGCAAAGTTTATTGGAAACACGGAGAAAGAAAGTGGGAAATGTTGTATGTATTTTCAAGCCAACTTCTTTAATAAGAACTAAGTCTTTTTTCTAGTCATTTATACAAGGAAATTCACTTATCATTTAGGGGAACCTCTATTTTCTCAGAAAGGAACTGACATATGCAAAGAATAAGAGCCATATTTTTAGAAATAAGAAAGAGAACTTCTTTACCATTTTACTGGTAAGCAATTATCTTATAACTTAGACATCCATTGTAGTAAGTCAGAATCTTATACCCTCTTCAACTTCCTCATGGAGATGGGATGAGAGTGGGAAAAACTGCCAACTCCTCAAAAGACAGGCTAAACATTCAGAAGGATTTTGCTAGTTTTGAAATTGGACCCACCCAACAAAAAGTATTTCACTGGTGATTACTCTAATGCTGGCTCACGAATTCTGGGAGTTGAAGTCCACGAGTCATAAAAGAGCCAAGGTTGCCTATCCCTGCTCTAAGGTTTTGCACTTAAGTAGGAAAAAGCTAGATGCCCGGGTACATAATAGGCAATACATCACTTATTAACAGTATTTGTAAAAGTATCTCAGCATCCTGATAAATTATAGAGTAACCATGAATCAGCAATGCTGCAGTTGCCAAAAATACAATGTAATCTTGGGCTCCATCAATAGTATAATGTCAGAGTCACAGAAAATGATAGTTATGCTCTAAATGGCACTGGTCAGAATCTGACCAATTCTGGTTGTCGTTGTTGAAGAAAGATGCAGAGGAACTGGAAAGAATGCAGAAGAGGCTAAATCCTATGTAGATTGGTTAAAAGAACTGGGTATGTTTAGCTTGAAGAAGAGAAAGCTAAGACAAAGCATGATCACAGTTTTCAAAGTCTTGAAGGCCTGCCACTGGGAAGACAGTGTGTATTTATGCTCCAGAGCTTCTGAGGTTAGGAAAATAGCCAATAGGTGAAAACTCAATAAAGATCCGAACTCAAAATAAGGAGACATTTCTTGATCATGAGAGCTATTTTTTATTTTTTTTATTGAAAAGTTTTATACAAATTTATTATTACAATACAATAATCCTCCCTCCCTCCCCCCCACCCCCACCCTCCCCCCTCACTTCCCAGAGCTGATTGCAGGGTTACAAAATAAGCAAACAATTTCTAACTAAGCTTATCCAACTATACCAATAACCAAATCCCTAAAATACTTTAATTCAGATACAAACAACTCCCAATTTAAGCTATAAGTTAATCAAAAACTAAATGATACTTTCTAATCCCATATTTATTCTGTACAAAATTTATCCATCTTCTCCACACCGAGATGTATCTTTCTTGTGAATGATCCTTCAAATAGGCAGAAATTTTGGCCATTTCCGCTAAATTAGAAACTTTAAACAACCATTCTTCTATGGTAGGCAAAGAATCTTTCCTCCAATATTGCCCAACCAATAGTCTTGCCGCCGTAATAAGATTCAACATTAAAATAGTTTCTTTAACATCACAATCTTCAATAATACCTAACAAAAACAATTGTGGTGTAAACTTTATCTTTCTATTAAAAATCTTCTGAATGTTCCACCAAATCTTAATCCAAAAAGCTTTTATATTTCTACACGTTCACCAAATATGATAATAGGTTGCATCTAAGCAACCACATCTCCAACACTTAGGCTGTAAATTAGGATACATGCGAGACAATTTTTGTGGATCCAAATGCCACCTATAAAACATTTTATAAAAATTTTCTCGTAAATTTTGAGCCTGAGTAAACTTCACATTCCCAACCCAAATTGCCTCCCATGTATCTAGTAAAATTGGCTCTTGAAAATTTTGGGCCCATTTTATCATACAATCTTTAACTAATTCCGTCTCTGAATCCAATTCCACTAATACATTATAAACTCTCTTTATATGAGCTCGACTTTGATCTCTAATTTGTTTTATCAAATTCTCATCTTCTAAAGTAATACCAACTTTTTGGTCTAAATTCCATCTGTCTAACAATTGTCTATACTGAAACCAAGAGTAAACAATATTATCTTGTCTTAATTCATCTAACAATTTTAACTGCCAATCCTTCTCTTCCAATTTAAGCAATTGGTTATAAGAAATCCTATCCAACTTCACACCTCTCGATATCCCCTCTACTGCGTGTCCAGGGATCCCCCAAATTGGCGTTTTATAATTTAATCTATAATAATATTTCTTCCAGACACGCAATAAAGCAATTCTTAAAATATGCGATTTAAAAGCCCTATCTAGTTTCTTGTTATAAATTAAATATGCATGCCATCCATATAATAAATCCCATCCCTCCAGAGAAAGTATATTTTGATTTGTCAAGTTAATCCAATCGCTAATCAATGTTAAGGCCGCAGCATCATAATACAGTTTCAAATTAGGCATCTTAAGTCCTCCTCTTTCTCGTACATCTTGTATAATCTTAAGCTTAACTCAGGTTTTTTCCCTGCCCAAATAAATTTATTAATACCCTTCTGCCATTCATCTAAATTAACATCTTTCTTCAAAATAGGTATCATCTGAAACATAAAAAGAAATTTTGGTAGGACATTCATCTTAACAGCAGAAATTCTCCCTAACAAAGATAATTGTAATTTTTTCCAATCATTCAGATCCTTCTGCACTTTAATCCATAATGTTTCATAATTATTTTTATACAATTTTACATTAGAAGCTGTTATATACACTCCCAAATATTTAACCTTTATCAAACCTTTAACCTATATCAAAACCTGTCAAGTTAACTAACATTTCCTTATCCTTAATAGACATATTTTTAGATAATATTTTAGTCTTATTATTGTTAACCTTAAAACCAGAGACTTACCCATACTGAGTTATAATCTGTAACAAATCTAAAATTGAGTGAATCGGTTGTGATAAAATAACAACCAAGTCGTCAGCAAAAGCTGTCAACCTGTATTCCTTCTTATTTATCATTATTCCCTTTATTGTAGCTGACTCACGAATTTTTATTAACAAAATTTCTAAAGTTAAAACAAACAATAAAGGAGATAACGGACATCCCAGTCTTGTACCTTTTCCAATTTGAAAAGCCTCTGTTAGCCCTCCATTAACTATAATCTGAGCTGATTGCTGTTGATAAATGCCCCTTAGGTCTTGCAGAAATTTATCCCCAAAATTCATCTCCTCTATCACTCTTAACAAAAATTGCCAATTTAACTGATCAAAAGCTTTTTCAGCATCTAAAAAAATTAAAGCTTCAGGAATCTGGTTATTTTTATCCAAATATTCAATTAAGTTAACAATTTGTCTAACATTATTTTTCATATATCTTCCAGTTATAAAACCAGATTGATCAGTGTGAATCACTTGCTTCAATACAAACATTAACCTATTTGCCAATATTTTAGAAAAAATGTTATAATCTATATTCAAAAGAGATATAGGTCTATAATTTTTAGGTTGAGTAAGATCTTGATCTTCTTTTGAAATCAACGATATAAAAGCCCTTTTCCAAGATAAAAATATCTCTGCACCCAATAATATACTATTAAAAAGTTCCTTTAATGGTTCTATCATCTCTGCAGATAATGTTTTGTAATAAATTGCTGTCAATCCATCTGTACCAGGTGCTTTACCAACCTTTAATTGTTTAATTGCCATAATAATTTCCTCAGAAGTAATTAAGCCATTAATCTCATCTCGTTGAGCATTTGTAAGCTTAGGAAAATGAGCTATATCTATATCTAAAATCTGTACCTTTTCACCAGTATATAATTTTGTATAAAAATTTTGTATAAAAATCTACAAATGATTTTTTAATCAACTCTTGCTGAAATACCACTTTAACTTTATAATTTATTCTATCTATAATCCTTGACCTCTGTTTTTTCCGTAACTGATAAGCCAACCACCTACCAGGCTTATTTGCATTACAGAAAGTATTGTGTTTCATATATCGTAAGTTGGTTGCTACCTGATCAGCCATTAACATATTAAATTGTTCTTTAAGCATTTTTATAGAAGCCTTTAACTTATTATCCAAAGGATTCAAAATTAAGGCTTTCTCTTTCAATTTAATCTCCTCTTCCAACTCTTTACGTTTCTGCAATTGTTTACGTCGATAAACCTTATTCATTTGAATCAAGACTCCTTACATATAAGCTTTACTAGCATCCCACACCATTGCCATTGAAGTACCCTTGTACATATTTAAAGTAAAAAATTCTTTCAAGTGTTCTCTACACTTCTGTGAGTTCACCTCATATCTAAATAAATTCTCATTCAACCTCCAAGATCTTCTATTCCCATTCTCAGCAAATAATTCCAACCATACAGGACTATGATCCGTCAATATCCTAGGAAAATTTTTAACATTCTTAACACTAAAATATAAATCAGTAGTAATTAAAAAGAAGTCAATTCTTGAAAATGATTGATTCCTGTCAGAAAAAAAGGTAAAGTCCCTCTCTTCCACATTTTGTTCCCGCCAAATATCTCTCAATTTCAAATCATCTTTCAAGTCAAAAAAAGCCTTAGGTAGTTTAGCTTGATTGGAGAGCATGGAAAGTCCTTTCTTGTCGTTACTTGAGTCTAATACACCATTCCAGTCTCCCATCATAATAACAGATTTATAATCCAAAGAAATTAATTTTTGATGTAATAACTTATAAAACTCTTTTGTTGTTGATTAGGAACATACAAACCCACTATAAGAAGTTTCTTACCATACAATTCCAATTCAATAAAAACATATCTTCCTTGAGAGTCAGAGTCTATTAATTTTGCTGATAGATTGTTCTTAACATAGATAACAACACCCCCCTTTTTTCCCTGGAGCAGGAGATATAAAATGTGAACCCAACTGAGAGTTAATCAAATATTTTTGATCCTTTAAATTAATATGAGTTTCCTGCAGGCATACAACATCATTATTATATTGCTTCAAATAATGAAATATTTTCCTTCTTTTCTGTGGGGAATTCAAGCCATTAATATTCCAAATCAGGAACTTTGCCATCCCTACTGGCCTGAAGCCTGGAAAAGATTGCATGAAGATCTGCTGTTGAAGATCTCTTTGGTCTTGCTCCTCCCACAGGCTAAGAAGTAGTAGATTCTTGTGTTAATACTCTTGCCTCCATCTTCTGTTGCTCCTTCTCTTTACGTTTATGAGCTGCTTGAGTCACTTTCTGTTCCTTTGAAGTTTCTTTTATCTCAAAAGGCTGCTGTAACGTTTCAGCCTGTAATTCTCGAACCCCCAATGAAATGGCACCTTCAGTTGGCTGTTTTCCCAACTTCACCTCTGAAATTTTAGATCGTGGAGATGGTGGTGAGCCTGCTTCCAGGACAGAAGTATAGAAATCTTTCACCTTTGAAATTGTATTAAGTCTGTAATGTGTCCCCACACAGCTCACCACTATTCCAATCAGGATCTCCCATCTAAACTGAAGCTGTCGTTTTTTAAGCTCATCAGCCAAGAAGGCAAAATCTTTTCTTCTTCTTAAAATTTTTGGAGGAATTTCCTTTAAAATTATAACATCTTGAGCAGCAATCTGAAATCTCTGCTTATAAAATGCATGTATGATTTCATTACCTAAAGATCTCCTTGCAAAATAAATCACCATGTCTCTTGGTAAATTTCTCTGTTTCGCAATCCATGAATTAAGTCTAAATATTTTTTCTATATCTCTCAATATTTCTTCAGGTTCCCACCCCAAAATCAAAGCTATATCCTTTGCCACCAGCTCTCTCAAATCTTCTTGCATGTTTTCTTTCAAACCTCTAATTCTTAAAGCAAATTCCATTTCTCTATATTGAGACATGATCATTTCATCCTGTGACATTTCCATCTTATTTTCCACTTTACCAACCCGATCTTCCAGACCTTCAACTTTCTCCACAACATCATAAATGCGATCATCCAGCCTCTCAACATGAGAGGCAAGTCCTTGCAAAGCAAGTACTATATCCTCCCTCATTTCCCTATTTAATTCCTCCATTTCTGTTCTAATCTGACAAACTGCTTTTCCCAAAGCATCTTGTAAGTCTTTTACCGTAAGTGCTGCTGGTGGTGGAGAAGGTGGTGATGTCCAGGGCTTAATTTGTTGAACAGTCTGTACAACCGGGGAAGAGATCGAAAATTTAGGCACAGCAAAAGTTGTGAGACGCTTCGAAGCCATTTTAATTTATAAAACTTCTTCTTAGTATCTCAAAAAACAAAAGGGGAAAAAATAAAAGCCCCCTATAAAAAAGAAAACTAAAAAAACCTTGTCTTTTGTATCAATAACCAAAATCCATTACATTATTCAAACTCTGTAGCGAAATGTAGCCAAGTGAAAGTTCTTTCTTCCCTTCCCTCGGAGTCCTAATAGACAATCACCTAAATATGAGCCAGCAGTGTGCTGCAGCTGCCAAAAAGGCCAACACAGTGCTAGGCTGCATTAACAGAGGGATAGAATCAAGATCACGTGAAGTATTAATATCACTCTTCAATGCCTTGGTAAGGCCACACTTGGAATACTGCATCCAGTTTTGGTCACCACGATGTAAAAAAGATGTCGAGACTCTAGAAAGAGTACAGAGAAGATCAACAAAGATGATTAGGGGACTGGAGGCTAAAACATATAAGGAACGGTTGCTAGAATTGGGTATGTCTAGTTTAACGAAGAGAAGGACAAGGGGGGACATGATAGCAGTATTCCAATATCTCAGGGGCTGCCATAAAGAAGAGGGAATTAAGCTATTTTCCAAAGCACCTGAAGGCAGGACAAGAAGCAACGGGTGGAAACTAATCAAGGAGAGAAGCAACCTAGAACTAAGGAGAAACTTCCTTACAGTGAGAACAATTAATCAGTGGAACAGCCTGCCTCCAGAAGCAGTAAATGCTCCAATACTGGAAGTTTTTAAGAAGAGACTGGACAGCCATTTGTCCGAAATGGTGTAGGGTTTCCTGCCTGAGCAGGGGGTTGGACTAGATAACCTCCAAGGTCCCTTCCAACTTTACTACTATTACTTTCGCTCACAGAAAAGAAAACATCCCAGCGCCATTTTAACTTCTTTTATAATTGTAAAAAAAGGAGAAAATTAATTCTTTTCCAGAGTTAAAGTTCCAAAGTAAATACAAATTATAAATACTCCTGGTCAGCTCTGTCTGCTTTGAAATTTACTTACAAGTTCACTTTAAGCGCAGATGTGGAAGCAGCATCTTGCTTTGTCCCAAAAAAAAAAAAAAGAACAAAGACATCTGAGATGTGGAGAAGCCTCGGACTCTGTGGGAGCTCACCCTCTGACCCAAAAAGATAAATTTTAGGGTCTTGGAGAACTCTACCACTATCCAAGGAAAACTCACCTCCTCCCCTACGCCGGGGAGAGAAGTTCCAAACCGCGGGTCAGCTGTTATTTGCTGTCTCCACAGTTTTGACACTTTCTCAGACGGATGGCTAAAAGATAGCCACCATCGGCGCAGCCAGCGCCACCGGAAGTTGATCATGAGAGCTATTAAGCAGTGAGACAACTTGTCTCCTGGAATCATGGTGCTCTATCACTGGAGATCTTTTCTCAGACAGCCATTTGTCTAAGGCAATGAGATTCCTCTCTTGGGTAAGAGATTGGACTAGAAAACCTTCAAGGATTATTCTAGCTCTGTGATTTTATTATTATGTTCACTGTGGAAAGAAGAAGAACACAGCCAGCTATGCCAAATCACATTTCTATAACATACAACAAAATAAATGTTGGATCACTTGAAAAAGACACCACCTTATGACTGGCTGTAATGGTCTAAGCATCTGATCCAACAGTATCTGGGTTTAAGAGAAGGTGTTTCTATTCAGTGATGCTCTCTAGAAGGTCACCCTGCAGTTTTCCTCCAGAGTGTTGCTTTGTTGTTGTTTTTTCCATAGGAAGAATGGATTAGCACATCAATGAATTCAATTTAGAATTAGGATTATTCTCATCTAGTCTTCTAATCTATAGCATGGGGTAGCTGAGTGATGCAATGAATGGTAGGAAATACTCTCTGGGAAATCTCTGGGAAGTAGGTGCATAGGAAAAACAGATTAAGAGTGCTGTGAGTTTGTTGAAGTTACTTGTACATACTGAAATCCCTCCAGGTGACAGTAGAGTGTTTCTTGGCTTCCATTGATGTTCTGCTTTTCTCCTTATAAAAGCTGCTAATCTTACAAGCATCTCCTTCAATGCAGCACACATCATGAGGACATTCTCATTAAAGAGAATGATGAATCCTGTTAGGGCCTCCCTCAGAAGTGTCTGCTTGGAGGATTCAACAATAAAATAGACCCAGGAAGTCATAAATGAGAATAGACTTGATTAGTGAAGGGCTCTCCATGAACGCATTCCTGACTTCTACTGCATGTCACATACTACCTCAAGGATTTTGGCACTATTCCTGCATTTGAGTTTTTCCCAAGAGAATCGAGAACTGCGAATGTTAAAATGTAATTGGTTAACACATTTTTGTTGAAGTAGTTCCTCCTCCCAGTAAACACTAAGAGACTATAACTCTGTGTGTCAGTGCAGTCACAGATTATGCCCTTAATGGCAGCCTGCAAGGAAGTGTCCTATCATTTCACTTGGTGATGCAGCTGGAAAGGCTCAAGTCATTTCTGAGAAGTAAGCCCTCCGAGGCAGAATCATGACATTTTTAAACTGCAAGGATCCCAATGCAAAGCCTCCAGCTTTCCTGCCCGACTGCCATGCAGAGTATTGACTGCTGACAATCACATCCATCACAAGCAAGACATATATCTCTTAGGCCTCCTGGCAACCTGCCTTTGTCCTGACTCCTTGGCTTCCTTCCAGAACTGCAAGACTTTAGATCAACAGTCACACTTGCATGACATCCCTGGCATGGCTCTTTCCAGAGACATGAGTCAAACTGAGGCCACAAGGAGGGAGGAACAGAAATCTCTAAAATGTACGCACTAGGGCACAGAGGAATTTTTTTTCCACTTGCCCATTTTAAGACCTAGGTGCAATGGTGCAATGACAGTGAAGTGAGAGAGTTTGTTATGGTTGCATGCAGATGCCAGCTAGTATTATGCATAGTATGTATTAGTACCAAAGTGTCAAATTATCTTTGTCTAAGGGTATCTACCTCATGGAATAGCCTCCCTCCAGTGATCTGGAAAGCCTTCTGGAAAGTCTTAAAGATTTGGCTTTTCCCTCAAGCATCAGGATTGGGATGTTAGCTGTACTCCTATGTAGGTTTTATAATGCCTAATGGACACATTTTGTTGGAACTTTGGTTCCATTGTATTGCAGCAGTATAACACTGCTGGTTCAAAACCCAGCTGAAGTATTTTTCAAAACTTATTACGTTCTTTTCAATTCTCTTCTGCCTTTGCTTTATTCTTAAAAAAAAAAAGTTTCACTGTTTCTGACTTGGTCTTCTGAGACACAAGGATTTTGACCTTCAGCTTCTCAGTAGCTGATTGGTTACTCAGTATGGAGAACATTAACTCTTCTTGGTGACTTCATGCTTAAGAGCAATGCTGGCTGTGGAATTCTGGAAGTTGAAGTCCACATGCCTTAAAATTATCAAGGTTGAGAAACACTGCTTAAGAGTATTCAGATCAGAGTGCCACCATCTTCTTATGTTATCAGATACCTTTTGACTCCACAATGTGATCTACTATTCTAGGATTCCTTGGGATCCCTCATCCAAATAATCCATTTAGCTTTGGAACCAGATTAGCCATTCAAATGTTAGTATTTATGGAGTTCTTACTACATAAATTAGGGAAATGCCCATCTTCAACTACCCAGGAAACCCAGGAAATGGTGATCAAACCATTTTAGCTCTTGGTACTAAAAGCAAAAAGAATATACCCCCTCCCCCAAGTTATCCAAAAAGATAACTTGCCACTGCTTTGATTGATTATACCAGAGAGTTGGACTAGACCAGGGGTGGGGAACCTTGGCTCTTTTATGACTCGTGGACTTCCTGAGCACAGCTGGCTCAGGAATTCTGGAAGTTGAAGTCCACGAGTCATAAAAGAGCCAAGGTTGCCTACCCTGGACTAGACTCTTAGTGACTCACTGTTGCTTTAAGGATCTGAAATTAGCCTAAATTTCACTCCAGTATCCTAACAGGGGTATCAGAATTACAATCTTGCCAGATAAGTTGTGCTTTTCTCTCCTAATTGGTGAGTTACTTTCCTAATGCAAGCAGGAATCTGTTTCCTACCTCCAATACTAGAGGAGGATGAGGGGGATTTGTGGAATAAAGGCTCATGAACCACAGCTGTCTTTAAACAGTATAATAGAATTGGAATGGACTTGGAGGTCTTTTTGTTCTAAAAGGAGGTATGAAGGCTTGAATTGTGATTTTGTGGGTTTTATTTAACAGAAAGAAAATTCTAAATAAAAGAACATCACCCTAATGTTATATTTGGCCAGTGGAAGGACAGATAAATGTGCTTTCAGATCTCAAAAGTGACAAAAAGAGGAATCAACAACTTGAATTTATCTTGCATCCCATATGTTCTTCAGACATAATATCCAAGATTCTTTAGATAAAGTACACAGGCATCTTTTTTTTTAAAAAAAAAAAAAAAAAAAACCACCTCTGCAGAAAGTATTTTCAGCCTTTAGCAGTTCTTATACTTTTTGTAAAGCAAAAAGAAAAATAACAATTAGTATCAGCCAGGAGATGCTTTGCTTCAGAATAAAATTGGCAGTGGAGAAAAGTAAAAGCCCCCGAAAGAATTGAGTCAGAAACACACACACACACACACATAAACACACACGAGTTGGAAAAGAGACTTCTGTGGCACATCTGAGATTTAGATTGTAAGGTAGCCAGATAGAAAGTAAAAAAAGAACTAATTATCTTGTCTCCTAATTGTGCAAAATAAGGAATTTGAGCAAGGGCTCTGAAGAGGTTGAAAAAAAATACGTGCACATTCTTGGATGCCTCCTACTCTACTTTGGATCTGGGTTCTCTACATTCCTGGATTTAAAAAATAAAGTCCCACACCCAGAGTGTTACTCATTGTAAGGGCTTAAACCTGTCAGGCATTCTTATAACTGGTGCAATTGTTTTTATTTGTTTTTATTTTTTTATTTTTTGGAAATTAATCCTTTTAATATGATTTTAAGATTATTATTATTTATCTATTGAAGCTATTGAATGCTATTAAGGGTCAAAAAACAGTGCCATCCCATGGTTGAAGCAGGTATAGCAGCTATTAAAAAACTTTTCAATGGCATTTTAAGGTTATTCTTTATTATTAAAACCTTATTAATATTAATAGGGCATCATAGTCCTCCTTAACTAGGTTTAAGGCTTTTGAAGCAGATTTCTTCTTCTGCACCTGCGTTGCAGCAAACGGGCCTCCCCTGGCCCTATTAATAAGGTGTTAATACCGTTAATAAAGATAAGAGAATACCGTAATCTTAAAAATGCCATTAAAAAGGTTTATTTATTTTTTATTTTTTAAACCAACAAAACAAAACACAACACACATATACACACACAGTGTATACTCCTCCCTTTTTTAAACAGCGATTTCGTAATGGTAATCTTCTATTATTTACATTTCCCCCCTTTATTCTTCTTTAGAATATTTGTCCTTGTTGCCCCGTTGTTTCTTATTTGCATTTTTCTTCCTTCATACTTCGTACTAAGAATAATACACATTATTATTACTATACATTATTATACACACATTTTCCACTTTTGACCTTTCCAACTTTATTCTCCTCTATTATTTCTAGTCTCCAACCAGTCATACCACTTGTTCCATATTAGATAGTTCTCTGTGTCTTCCTTTTCTTTTATCTCTTTTGTTAATTTGTCCATCTCAGCACAGTCCAGGATTTTTCTTATCACTTCTTCTTCTGATGGTATATTCTCATTTTTCCAGAACTGTGCATATGCTATTCTTGCTGTCATTGTTATATGCAGAATTAAGAACCGTATTTCTTTACTATATTTTCTGTTTAAAATACCCACAAAAAGATTTCCGTTTCCAGTCTACGGGTTGGTTTATTATTTCTTCGATCCATCTTCTTATTTTAGTCCAGTATTTTTTCGCAACTGGGCATGTCCACCATAAATGATAATATGTTCCATGTACTTTTTTACATTTCCAACATGTTGGTGAATTGTTCTGGAACATCTTGGCAAGCTTTGCCAGTGAAGATGCCATTTGTAAAACATCTTCAACTGGTTTTCCTTCAATTTTATGTTTATTTCCCACATTTTTTCCCATTTCTCCAATTCTATATTATATCCAAAATTTTTGCCCATCTAATCATTGTGTCTTTGACAACCTCGTCTTCCATTTTATATCTCAATAGGTACTGTATTTGTATAAATTGGTGCAATTGTTTTTAATCCTTTGGGAATAATGCTCTGTCCTGCATAATAGATGACTTTTTGACTAATCAAAAATATAATACTAACATTCATGAGTTAAGGCTGATATTTCAAGCCTACTGAATGCAACTTTGCCCATGATACAGCCCTCTTCCAACTGCTTTCTTTATCCATCTGTCTGTCCTGGATCTCTGGCCAACTTTGCAGAATTTAGCAATCAGTACACTTGGCAGTTACCGTTCTGTATTTCAGTACCCTGGTTCTTTCTTCCTTTGCCAAAATATGCCCTTAGAAGTTATGGCAAATGTCCTGTATATCTTACCTTTTCTGCTAAGCAGCTCAGAAAATACCTATTCTAAAGCCAACAGAAGCTGGCTCTTTCGTTGATTGAAGAACACTGTATAAAAAGAAGGAATGGAAATCATTCTGGATTGGAGTAGGAGCTTTTTCTACAATCTTTCTCCAAGAGGATTAATTTCATTTCTTTGAATCATTTATCTGCTCTTTCAAATCAAAGAAGTTTGAAAAAATAGGGCAGAGGGGGAATATGAGGGATGACTGTTTTTCCTTGGTTGTTATTAGTACAAACCTAGTTTTCGTCACTATCATCCATTTGCCTATGGGTGGTTGCTTCAATTAATTTCTGGAATGAGTATTTCCCTTGCATTACTAGCATATGTGACAAGTAACTAATCTGGCTCATCAAAATGCACAAGGATGCAGTGTTCCGGCTAGTTAAAGACATTCCTAATGCAGCAGCTTGAGGTCTGCTCTTAAAGAATTGTCTGAACATACATAAGAAAATAACCAAGAACAAATAAAATCCCAAGGTGAGAAGATTTTTGTCTGCAAAGCAAATAAAACCAAAGGGTGTTCTCCTGTTGTGAGAAGCAGTATAGCAACCCTTTGCCAGATGTCTAAAGGAGTATAAAATTCCTAGTAAAAATTTGGGCTTTTTAAATGGGCTGGAGAAGGATTTACCATTCTAACAATAGGAATTCTTTGGTATGGGAAAGAGTGCTAAATATGTAATGCTAATATTTGGTTCGGGTTATTAGTGTGAGAGGAGACATAAAAAAATTGGCAGTTCTTTTAATGAGTTCCAGAAGAAATACTGCAGTTTACTCCTGGAGCAACTGGATCACCTGTGGAACAGGCCTGGCTTTTACTTGGAGACAGCTGTCTTTAGATAATACAGACGTTTAATACAGACTTTTAACACAGCCAAGGAAGCGAGGTTGCCTGGATTGGCCACCGAGGATGTTTGATAAGCAAATGAAATATTTGCCTGGATAAAAAGGAGCATCCTGAAATATCTTGGGGGGAACAAACAGCTGCTGTCTTCTTTGTTCTGGTTTTGTCCTTTCTGTTATTGCAATCACAGTTGATATCCAAAAGCACATTGATCTGCCCTTCCCAGTGGTGGGATTCAAATATGTGAAGAACCAGTTCTCTGTGTGGATGCTGCTTCTGGAAGTCCATTCTGGGCCTGGGCAACAAAAAATTAGCTACCGGTTCTGCTGAAGTGGTGCGAACCGGCTGAATCCCACCACTGGCCCTTCCACTGGCCCAATCTAATTTTAGGCCAGTGGTTCTCAACCTTTTTAATGCCGCGACCCCCAACCGGTCGTAAGTCGAGGACTACTCAACCGGTCGTAAGTCGAGGACTACTCAACTGGTGCAGCACCGTTTGCAGAATGGGACTTTTGGCGGGCTCAGCAGGGCAGAGACAGCCTGGACAATTCCTATTGGCTTTAGACTCTATTCAAGAGAGTCTATTCTATTGGCTTTCAAAAGCCAATAGAATAAAAGGGAGTAGCACAGCTAAGGAAAAGGGGGAAAAAATGGCGGACTGCGTTGTTTGGCGACCCCCGTGAAATGGTCGTTCGACCCCAAATGGGGTCCCGACCCACAGGTTGAGAACCACTGTTTTAGGCAAATGTGATGTAAAGCCTTTCATTCAGAAGTTCTAATAAGATAAAGATGCACAGCATCATCATGCTAGATAAAGGAGCATTGGTGTCATGTCATACTCTACAGCAGGGGTTGGCAATCCACAGGCCCAAGGCTGGCTGTAGCCCACCACCTGACATCATCTGGCCAGTAGTTCCCCCTCCCAAAAAAAGTATCCACCCAGGCAACAAGTAGGAGAAACTGCTCGCCATCTCACAGGGTGGACATTTTTCATGATGGCTTCACCAGGTACCTTGGCAAGAACAGAACAACAAATCCACCACCCCCCCATCCCCGCAGCACTGGTGAGCTGGGCAGAGAAGTGGAAAATGGAAATGGACAGGCAGCATAGCCTGTTTCTCTTATGCCAACAAGTTGATTGATGTGAAAAGAGCTGGATAGGGCCTTGACCCAACCCAGCAAGGCTCTTCTAAAGCAAATTTAGTTTTATGCCCTCGCTGTAAGGTCATTTTTGCCAGATACTTACCTAGATTATGGTTGTGTTCCTCCCTTCTAGCAGCGGAGCCCTTCTGCAAAAAAGAGACAGCTGTAGCCTTAAGCAGTCTCAACAAGACTGCTTCCTGGACTTCCTGTGTTTGTAACATTTCTTCAACAAATTCTGAAGAAATGAAACAATTGGACATGTACATGCTTGCAGAAGCAACCCAGAAAATCCTTCAGATTGAAGCAATTGTGCCAAGCTTTCAGAAGAGGTAACTGCTTCTATTTCGAAGCACCCTAGGAGCATTTTGCTGAACCCTTATTCTTTATTCCATTTAGAACATTGATTTTGGTGATTTTGTTTTAATAAAACATTTGCACAAAAGTCCATGCATATTTTCATGTATATTTCTCCTGATGCACACTTTATGAATAAAATATAACACTTACATTTTGAAATCAATTTTCTATGACATCAATGTACGTATATGCACAAATACAAATGTATGTATACACACATATGTATGTGCATGTAGTGGATCAATTCAAGCTTATAATTATAATAATTTACAATTACTGTACATTATGATTATTATTAATTAGTACTATAATTGTATAATTATTAAAATTATTATCAGGATGAAGGATCTTCATTGTGGGTTATGGCCCATAATCTACTATGCTACTCCAGTGTAGGTTGGAAAATATATGTTTTTCAAATTCTCATTCTAGGACTGAAAGAGAGTGACTGGCCTAAATTCACCCAGTTTTTGTGCATAGATGTATACAGACACAAAAGTAAATCTATTGTTGAAGGTATTTTGTATTGCAGTAGCTCAACACAGCATTTATAAATGTGAATCTTCTGAAGCATTTTAGATGTTTGGATTATGCTGTGATCATGAAAGAGCATATTTGCAAGCTTGCATTGAAATGTGAACCAAATGAATCCCCTCCCACCTCTTTAAGAGAGAGTTCTTGTCAGAACATGAACTTCAAAGCTTCAGATTCTGTATTTATTTACAGAATACAGAATAACAGAGCTGGAAGGGACCTTGGAGATATTCTAGGAGGTAATCAACCCCCTATACCAGGGGTAGGCAACCCAAAACACTCAAAGAGCCACTTGGACCCATTTCCCACCAAAAACAAAACACTGGGAGCCGCAAAACCCTTTTGATATCTAAAATGAAGATAACACTGCATATATCCTTTTTTTACCTTTATTATAGGTGTGTGTATGTGTATGTGTGTGTGTGTGTGTGTATGTGTATGTGTATATGTGTATATATATATATATATATATACACACACACACACACACACATACACATTAAAAATAAAAGTAAAAATATGACTCTTGGGAATATCCATACTATTAAAACAATGATCACCAAGAGAATGCTTTAAGAGAAGAAAATTACATACACACAAAGGTAAAAAAAGGATATATGCAGTGTTATCTTCATTTTAGATGTCAAAAGGGTCTCTCCCTCCCTCTCTATCTGCCCTTGGTCTGCCACTCCTCTTCCCCCACTCTCTCTCTCTCCCTCTCTCTCTCTTTCTCTCTCTCTCTTTCTCCCCCCCTCCTATCTGCTGCTCACCTGGCAAGCTTCAAGCTGTTGTCCAACAACCTCCGGGGTAAGCAACCTCATCTCTTTTATGACTCATGGACTTCAACTCCCAGAATTCCTGAGTCAGCCTAGCTGGGCTAGCTAGCTCTCTCCTGCCCTTCCTGCTTCCTTCAGAGACGCAGCAAAGGGAGGAGCTCTGCCCAGAAAGCTTTTCAGCTGCTCGGAGAACACTGTGAGTGCACTCTCTTTTACACATAAACACACACACACACACACACACACACAAAACACACACACACACACCCAGACACACACACACCCAGACACACACACACCCAGAGAGAGAGAGAGAGAAGCAGGGAAGTGCAATTGCCTCTCTCTGTCTCTGTCTCTCTCTGCAAAGGCAGAGGAGGCTGGGAGCCACAGGGGAAGGCTCAAAGAGCCTCATGCGGCTCCGGAGCCGCAGGTTACCGACCTGTGCCCTATACCATTCTAGACAAATGGCTGTTTCCAGTCTCTTCTTAAAAACCTCCAGTGTTGGAGCATCCATGACTTCTGGAAGTAAGCTGTTTCACTGATTGATTATTCTCATTGTCAGGGAATTTCTCCTTAGTTCTAGTTTGGTTCTCTCTTTGATAAGTTTACATCTTGTCTTCCTCTCAGGTGCTTTGGAGAATATGTTGTCCTCCTGTTCTTTGTGACAGCTTCTCAAAAATTGGAACTTTGCTATCATGTCACCCCCTACTCCTTTTCTTCATTAGACTAGACATACCCAGTTCCTGCAGCTGTTCATCAGGTTTTTTTTTTAAAGACAAGTTTTATTGGTTTTTTAATTTTTGAAACAAAGTGCTCAAGACACACCATGGTGTTAGGGTGGTCAAACGTCTGCAGACAGACAAAACATATATACATAATTCAATCAATACATCAAATATTCCCTCTCTTTTTCCCTTAAATTCAACCTAAACCTGTTTTTAAAGCTTTATAAATTTACACTACCATAGTCAAAATAACTATAAGTACAAACATTATCAGTTCGGGTATCCCTTCCAAATATATTCTAATTCCTTAATTTTATCATAGATCTTATTTATTCTTCCATTAATATCTCTTATTTAAAATAAAATATTAATCCATCATATACATATCTAATCCATCCATCAATCAATCTCTTTAAACTGACAAAATAAAGTTCAGCCTTAAATCATTTCAATCCATTTGACAGAATTCAAATATCAAACAGTTAATTTTCATAATTAATAACATCCATGTTATCAAACAAACAAACATCTGCAGATTTGATGAGTTCCCCTTCTATCCCCCCATCTAAATCATTTATAAAGATTTCAAAGAGTCCTAGCCTAAAACAGAACCTTGGGGTATCCCACTTCATGCTTCCCTCCATGTAGATGTAGTTCCATTGAAGACTACACATTGAGTGCTGACTGGTGGTGATTACTAAGAAGTAGGTTGTGGTCAAATGCCTTACTGAAATCCAAGTATACTATGTCCACAACATTTTGGACAACATCTGCAAAAATCATGAAGATCTAAAAAAAGAAATAGGGGAAGTAAGGAACGACACATGGGAACTTAAGGATAAAATTAAGTCAATGGATGGGAATTTGAATTCTTCCATCAGCAGATTATGAAAAATAAACAAAAATTATTGGAAATGGAGGAAAGGATGGATAAAGAAGAGCAGAGAGTAGATGAAATGAACGAGAGATTAGTTCAGGCTAACAAAGAATTAGAATCTACAGTTATTTCCCTGGAACTTGAGAAGGCAGCTCATTATTTACAGTTCCAAAATGTATGTGAGATGAAAGGTGAAGACCTTCCAGTAATACTGACAGATATACTAGTAGGGGCTCTGGGGTCCAGCAGAGAAGAGATGGCCAGCGAGATAGATGAGACTTACAGAATACATACGAACTACGCAAGACGGCACAATCTTCCCAGAGAAGTACACATTAGATTTATTAAGAAATCAATCAGAGACGAAATACTATTCAGGGCCAGAGATGACTCATTGGAGTATCGAGGTAGACAACTGATTGTACTTAAACAAGTACCTAAAGGAGTGAGAGACTTGAGAAGGCCCTACCAACAAACAACTCTTAAATTGATGAGAAAAAATATTAATTTTAGATGGTTGACCCCGGAAGGGATTCTGGTTACATGGCAGGAGAAAAAGTTCCATTTAGACTCAATAGATAAAGCAGAGGAATTTTATAGAAAAAAACTTTGGCAGTGAGGAAGACTTAGTTGAAAGAGGTAAGAGAGGAAGGAGAGACACTAGCCCAGGCCACTGAAGGAAAGGAAATGCAACCTGAAGGTAAGCGAGTTGAGATTAGAGAGGATATTGATAATGGGAAAAATGAAGGGAAACATGATAAGAATAGACCTAAAGAAATTAAAGAGGCTAGACCGACAAGATTGTTAGTGGAAAGAAACAAGTATTTACAAACTCAAGAGTCTAGACCACAGGTCGGCAACCTGCGGCTCCGGAGCCGCATGCGGCTCTTTGAGCCTTCCCCTGTGGCTCCCAGCCTCCTCTGCCTTTGCAGAGAGAGAGAGACAGAGAGAGGCAATTGCGCTTCCCTGCTTCAATCTCTCTCTCTCTCTCTCTCTCTCTCTCTCTCTCTGTGTGTGTGTGTGTGTGTGTGTATAAAAAAGAGAGTGTACTCACATGTTCTCCGAGGAGCTGAAAAGCTTACTGGGCGGAGCTCCCCCCTTTGCTGCATCTCTGCAGGAAGCAGGAAGGGCAGGAGAGAGCTAGCTAGCCCAGCTAGGCTGACTCAGGAATTTTGGGAGTTGAAGTCCATGAGTCATAAAAGAGACGAGGTTGCGTACCCCTGATCTTGTTGGACAACAGCTTGAAGCTTGCCAGGTGAGCAGCAGATAGGAGGGGGGAGAAAGAGAGAGGGAGGGAGGGAGAGAGAGAGAGAGAGAGAGGAGAGAGAGAGAGAGAAAGAAAGAGAGTGGGGGAAGAGGAGTGGTAGACCAAGGGCAGATAGAGAGGGAGGGAGAGAGACAGAGAGAGAGAGAGACCCTTTTGACATCTAAAATGAAGATAACACTGCATATAGCCTTTTTTTTAACCTGTGTGTGTATGTGTGTGTGTGTGTGTGTGTGTATACACATACATACATACATATACATACACACACACACACACACACACAAATACCCCCACACACACAAACACACACACCTATAATAAAGGTAAAAAAGGATATATGCAGTGTTATCTTCATTTTAGATATCAAAAGGGTTTTGCGGCTCCCAGTGTTTTGTTTTTGGTGGAAAATGGGTCCAAGTGGCTCTTTAAGTGTTTTGGGTTGCCTACCCCTGGTCTAGACTGACAATAATAACCAGATCCAAATATAGATAAAGAGGGGAAAAAAGGTGTTGAATCCATATCCATCAGTGTTAATGGTCTCAACTCTCCAATAAAAAGGAACAAGTTTCTAAATAAACTTAATAAGATGAACTTAGATATAATTATGCTACAAGAAGTTTATATAAAAAACCAATATCAATATTTATTAAACTGCCCTAAATTGGGAAACATGTTTGCAGCACTTTCACAATACAAGAAAGGAGGAATTATAGCATATATCAAACAGGAAATTTTGGCAAAGCAAATTTATAAAGACGAAGAGGGTGGAATTTTAATAATAGAAATAATTTTGAATAAAATAAAAATTCTCCTTGTGGGAATTCATGCCCCGAATGAGGGGCAGAAACAATTCTATAAAAAACTACATAATATTATTAATAAATTGGAATATGATAACATTTGTATAATGGGAGACTGTAATGTAATTGTGGATAGACACCTAGACTATAAATGTGGAAAGAGTAGGAAAAGAATCAGAGGAACATTACCTGATACATTCCTAAAAATGGTAGAAGAGCTTAATATTTAGGATACCTGGAGAGAGAGGAATTTAGGGAAAAAGCAATTTACATTCTACTAGGGACGTCATCAATCATGGTCCAGAATTGATATGGTGTGGACTTAAATTTAGAGGTAGAGGATATTGTAATCGATACGAACTTCTGGGCTGACCATAATCCAATTAGAATTAGATAGAAAGAATGAGGAGATGGACCTTGAAAAGAGCAATCCTAAAACACAAAGAATTTAAATTGAAATTGGAAGAACAAATGGACCTGTTTTTTAAGACAAATAAAAAGGAAGATAAGAATTGCCAAAACTTATGGGATACAGCCAAAGCTTATATGAGAGGCGCTGCAATTTCTTATATAGCCAGGGAAAACAAATTTAAAACACAACGACAAAGACACTTAGAAGAAGAACTAAGTAGAGCTGAGGAAAATTTACAAAAGGAACTACAAAGATGTGATTTGAAACAACAGATAGATCTAATTAAGCATAAGATGAATATCATTGGGAAGGAAGAGTTAGGACAGCAGATAGAACGTACTAAACAATTTTTTTAAGAAAATGCCAATAAACCGGGGAGATGGCTAGCTTATAAAATTAAAAAACATAATAACAAACAGAGGATTACTAAACTTTATAATGCAGAAGGTGATATGGTGTACCAGAATGAAGGAAAGAAATTAGTGGCATATGAGTTCTATAAGAACTTATATAAAGATGATAAATGGAGAAATAATGATGACATTTTACAGTATTTACAAACAGTTGACCTACCGAAAGTGCCAGAAGAATTTAAAAATCTGTTGAACAAAGAGATAACACCTTTAGAACTTTTGGAGGCAATTAAGAAACAAAAAAATAACAAAGCACCAGGGCCAGATGGTTTACCTGTAGAAATGTATAAAATCGTACAAGAATCTTTAAGCCCAATACTGTTGGAACTATTTAATGAGGTCTTAACAAAAGCTAAAATACCAGCTTCATGGGAAGAAGCTCTCCTCACACAGATTCCTAAGGAAAACTCAGACCTGGCGCATATTAAGAACTATAGACCCATCTCATTATTAAATTCGGACTATAAGATTTTTATGGCTGTAATGATGCAAAGACTTGAAAGATTCCTAGCAGATTTTATACATTCTGATCAAAATGGCTTTTTATCTAAAAGATACATAAGAAACAATGTCAGGATTGTTTTGGATATATTGGAGTATTATGAGGTACACAATGAAAAGCAAATGGGTTTAATTTTCCTCGATGCACAAAAAGCATTTGACAATGTGAAATGGGATTTTGTGCTCAACCAATTGTTGTATATGGATTTCGGGGAAAATTTTATAAATATGTTCAAATCGGCATGATCTGTTTTTGACAAACTCTTGTTGGTTTCTAATAATAGCTTTGCTTGCTTCTTTGCTTGATTATATTTTCCAGGATCTTCCCAGGTATTGATGTCAGGCTTACTGGTCTGAAATTTCCTGGATCCATTTTTTCCCCTTTCTGAAGAGGGAAACCACATCAGCTCTTTTCTAGTCCACTAGTACTTCTCTGGTGTTATTTGAAAGATATGGTTCAGTAGTTCTGAGCTCCTTCAGAACTTTGGACTGTGATCCATCTGCCCCTGGTGGACAGGACAGCAACTGCTGCCCAGATATGAATTCTGAGGAACATGTTTATATCCAGTTTTAAATCCTAGTCCTGGAGAAGCAATCAAAGATCTCCATTGTACAAAATAATGGTGAAAGGAAAATACCAGGCACTAGGATTTGATTAATCCCTTTCTCTTATTTTATGCTAATGAGATGATCTCTAATTCTCTCCCTCTCCCCCTCCCTCTCCCTCCCTGCCTCGCTTTCTCTCTGTGTGCCTTCCAGTCATGGTCTCCCAATTCCAGGTCCTAGCCTGATGTCTTCATTTTTATATTAAACTGTCTGTCTCTCTCCCTCCCACTTCTCTTAGTATTGAATAATATAGAATAGCTTGATTTAACCTAAGAATCTTATCAAACAGCATTATAATGAGCATTTAGTGCCATCCCCATTTAGCAGATTTCAGATGCAACTGATCAAATTTTTGCTTGGACATCCATTTACCATCCTGTACTGAAGACATACTGGGCAGCATGGGCAGGAGAATGCCATTCTTTCAAGTCTTACTCCTGGGTGTCCAGAGGCATCTGCCTGGTTGCTATGGAAAACATGGTGCTGGACTGATCCCTCAGAACTCTTCAATGGTGCTTGGATTTACATGGTCTTTTTCATCTCTTTTCAAGGATGTTGAGAGTTGCCCCCATTTGGTACTTGAGCAGTGCTAGATGTCATGTGACCCTCCTGTAAAGGTTGAGCAATTGGCTCTAGCCTTACTGCTGCATTCGTTACTCAAGGAGAGCAAAGTTGCAGACAGGGAGAAGTTTCCAAGTTTTTATGGAGTATTACCTTGCATGCTTTAATATTTATTGCTGAATTCTCTCTCAAGTCAGTTTTAGCTGCCTACAGACAATGACTTTTGGTGGCCTGACAATGCTGAAATAATTGTAGACTCCAGTGATTATATTGTCACTACTTGGAAGACCCTAAATAATCTGAGCACATATTTTTTCAGCTGATTGATTGCTAGCAATGATATAATTTGTTCTAGCTGCAGTTAGATTACTAATAAACTGTCTCATCTGTTATATGATTAATAGAATATCGGGAGTGCTTGTAAATAGGCTTAGCAGACCATTTAATTTCAAAAGGAGTAAAAAAAAGAGATTACATTGTTATTTTAAGAGAATGTTCCTGAGAGGGCAATAGGGTAGAAGGTAATTTTTCACTCACTGTTTTTTTTTCCCCTTTTGGGATTGTCTTTGAATTGGATTGTCTGCAGAAATACAGGAGTCTGGAGATCTTTTTCTAATAGTTCCTGAAAGGTTTACTTATTTTCCTTTCATTCAAAAGTTTCATCAGAGTTCAGTTCTCCTCTCCTCCCTGTCCACAAACCAAATGATTGTTGACAGAACATAGTTGGGCAAAATCTCAGGTCAATGTGGAATCATTGCACATTTCTGGTCTCAACAAGGATTGTGCTATTGGCTTCTGGGATGTTTTGCCCTTTGGGGATTTTCTGCTAAAGCTTCAGCTTTAGGAAAAGCTGGAACCCTTGGATTCCAAGGAAAAAGCTTGAACAATCTCTGGGAAATCCTTGGTGACGTTCTAGGATACCCTGTTGGTCCTCTCAGCCTTTAGGACCCATGAAGTTCATAGTGGAAAGAGCAAGACCTCCTCATGAAGTTTGTGAGGAAGGTCCTCAAGAAGCCTGCCTTCACACTGTTCAGTTCATTATGGGGAGGGACTCGTGGTTTGTTTTCTTGGCTTTTGGCAACTCCCTACAGCAATTGGCAATCCCTTGCCTTACAGCAACAAGAAAAATGCAAAGCGCCATATAATTGCCCTGTTGAGAATGTTGGTCGAAATGTTTCCAAGCCACAAGTGTCAGAATGACAACAGCAGAAGGCAAGGCTGAGAATAGCGGGGAGCAGGTGTCTGGCGATCTCACATGGCCTTGGAGCTCATTCCCTGACATTTAGGAAATGTGTAGCTGTGCCTTTCCATGCCAAAAACTGGGCTGATATCGTATGTGCCCACCTACTTCCTTCATCTGGACATTTGTTTGCACACCCACATGAGGAAGAAAATGGGAACAGAGCACATTCAGGGGGTGGATTTGTTATTCTGTTGTGGCTGCGAAAGAAGAGATTTGTTTTGCTGCAGAATGAGAGAATTGTGTCCAAAAAAAGCAGTACAAATGTTCCATGTTTAAAAAACTTCAGTGCCACCAGATGCGTAGATGTAATACAGGCACAAGCTTGGAAGGAAGCCACTGTATTACCTGGCAAAGGGTGGGAGTTTTTAGAAGGCACTGCTGTGCTCCTGAGTTAATGTAGAATTTAACATAAACATAGTGGTTTGAGTTTTAACGAGTCTCTAGGGGGAAAAATAGACTTTTTTTTTAAAAAAAAAAAGTGCTAATGACCTATGGGATAATATCTAGGTGATTTATTGGTACTCCCAAATGATGGACCATTAACTGTTACAAATCGTCCTTTTCACCATTGAGATCAAAATGTACAGAAATGTCTTCACTTCATTTCAACCTTCATGTATCCAATCAGGGGAAGGAGCTCGAAGAGAAGCTGAAATCATGTTTGCTTGAATGCCGGTATAGTACAATTATTTGCATCCTGGAATCTGAGGAGCGCAAGGCCTGTTATTGTGCTGTGTTGTGCTCATCTTCAATCAAGCAGGAGCATCACTTCCATTTAGATTCTGGCCTGCATAAAGGACGATTGTAGAGAGGCGAAGGAACTGCAGGAGTGAATGGATAGTATAATGACTGGCCTGAATTTATCCACTGATTCATGGCTAAGATTGTGTTTGAACTTTGCTTGTCAAAAGGTCGCAAAAGATGATCACATGATCCCAGGACACTACAAACATCATAAATATGAACCAGTTGCCAAGCATCTGAATTTTGATTACGTGACCACCGGGATGCTGCAATGGTCATAAGTGTGAAAAACAGTCATAAGTCACTTTTTTCAGTGCTGTTGTAACTTTCAATGGTCACTAAATGACTTGTTGTAAGTCGAGGACTATTTGTAACTGATATTGACACAAAGCTGATACGTATATTTTTGTTTTTCAACTGTAAGATGAAAGCCTATTGTAGAAACATCGGGGGGGGGGAGGGGGATAAAGTCACTCAGTGACAGATAAAGTCAGCTTTGAAAAACCTTCTGAATTGAGGATTCAACCAAGAAGGACAAACAGAAAACCTACCTGAAATTCTTGTGAGAAACAAGATATACCTTGGTTCCTCTTCTCATTTAAACAGGGGTTTAAAAAATGATCAGAACTTAATAACATTTATTGGCCTGTTTGATACTTCTCAGAGGGCCAGTCCTGTTATGTTTCAGCTGAAAAGGTTTACGATACGTTGATTTTAGAAAAGATAAACTTATTCCCTCAAGTTTGGGGCAATTGTTATCAATTGTTATTGTTATAAAACTTAGATATGGCCCTATTTAAGAATCCTGCACATTTTATCCTGAACTGAGGAAATGATGTTTGGGGAGGAGAGTCTTTGGATCTTTCTGACTGCTTTGATTGTTCAACTTAGTCAGCTTTGTTTTCAAATTGGTGGGGAATTATTTCATAGATAAATAAATGAAATGCTTAGTTGGAAGGAAGCTGAACATGTCAGATCAGAAAGCTTTGAGATTGCTTAGAACCACTTCAATTAAAGGTCAAATAAATTATAAAAATTACATGAAGCCACTTTAATTTTGGATCCAATAACACTGGGTATTTTTCCTCTGTGGCATATAAACTATCCAAGATGCCAAGCTTGTCTTGATTACATCTGCATTCTTTCTGTATTTTTTTTAAATAATGTCATGTACAATTGTTTTTAGCTGTTTATGGTTTTAATTATGCAAGTTTTATTGAAGGTTGTAACTTTTTATTGTAAATTGTTTATTAATCACTTTCTGCTTTGGGATTATTTTAATAATGAGTATACAAGTTAGAAATGGTATGCCTGAATGAATGACAGTATGATTAAACAGCAATGTGAAATAAGTTATGTATGGCAAGAGGACTATTCTCCTTTTGAGAATAGTTTTAGTCCAAAAGAAGATGAAATAAAATATAAATTAACAGCTTGTGAAATCAGTCTGTGAACTGAAAGAGTAGATTGCTGAAACCCACTGGGAAAGCAGAGCAAGTAATTGATGATCCAAACCACTGGACTTACTGTTATGGCAGTATATAAGCCTGCAAATATATACATAAATGAGAGGAGATGAAGAAAACAGCCCATGGTTCTGTTGGATAACACAACTTGTTGTATTTTGAAATTGTCCATGCAGCAGGTCCTTCCTCCACCATATCACCCTTCTAAAATGCACATCTTATGCCTTTTTTTCCTTTCATCATTCTAAAGCATCTTCAATAAATGTGTAGCTTTAGCATTAGGCAGATCATTAATACTTTGGACTGTTGAAATCAGCTGAATAAACTGGATGTCAGATTCAGGTAATGGCCAATCTAGCCACCTGTCAGCTTTTTGCACAGCACCAAAAGCCCAAATTGCCTCTACCTGGGGTGTGATTCTGCTCAAGGAGACAGTGGGGCTCAGTTAATTAAATTAAGCAGACATCTCTTTTGCTTTTTAAAGGGATAATCATTCATAGCTTTTTTTTTTAAAAAAAAGGGATGGTGGAATTGTTAGTTGGGAACTACAGACACAATAACCACAACATGTCATGCTGCTATACACAATGATTAATGATACATTTGTGTGGCTTGAGAGAATGATTTTTTATTTTATTTTTTTGCATCCAGAGTTCAGCCTTGCTTTGGCTAAAGGTTTCTCTCTGTAAATGAGTGTATTAATTGTGCCCATAGGATATTTAGTGGCATGGACTTCATCTGGCATTGTAAAAGGTAATAAGGCATGCCTTGTTTTGTTCCTCCATCTGGGGCTTAATAGGAGGAGTTGCAAATAATAAAGGTTGTGGTTAAAGAAAGAGACTAAATGAGTTTAATCTCACTGGAGAGATGTCTCAGTATTCTTTTTTTTTAATGTGTATATGCTGCAGAGGTTCTGTTCATATCCATCTCTATTCAGCTATCTTGGTTGTTCCTAATCCCAGGTCTTCAGTTGTTGCTGGAGTTCAGGACCCACAACCTTCTGCTAGGGATGGTGGGTGGGAGCTGTTATCCAATAACAGCACAAGAGCCAAGCTGGCAACTACTATGCTGTCTATAGAATATTTTTAGTGGGGGATCTGCAGGCTAAGCTCAATGGTGTGTTAGCAAGACCTGAATTCATCTCCTAATAGTTCTTTGTGTAGTAAGCAGACAGAGAAGGCATAGTTGGATTAGGTGAGCAATAGGAGACCATTTATGCTTCTGTATAAAGGCCAGGTAGAAAGAACAAGAGAAAGTGAACCAAGGGGGAATGTATTGGTTTCCCAATAAAATGATAAGATGAAATAAAGTCAGAAGCATTCTCCTTCCCACATGAAATAAAGTCAGAAGCAGTCTCCTCCCCATACTCTGAAAAGATAGAACAAATCTAATCACTATTTCTGCTGCTAGCTGGAACTTAGGAGAAATTTTTTCATGCTTTCCCTGGTGCCTTCAGTGACAGCTGGCAGATATAAAAATAAGAAAAGCCTCCCCCTCCCACTTCCTGAGCAGCTGACTTACAAAGCTGGTAGAGATAAACATAAATATTGCAACTTGTGGGAGAGTAACTATCTTGTGCTACCACACGGTGGCGGAAATATGAATGTGCCCATCCCGTAAGACGATCCAACTTCTTAATCCTGACGGGTGCGGTACAAGGAGAAAAGATTTGAGCAAAAGGGTGCGGTACAAGGAGAAAAGATTTGAGCAAAAAAATTAGTGAAGATAATGTATGCCAGTCTTAAAGCCTAAACAAACAGCATTGCTAATTTGTTTACATATTATATTTATACTTCAAGGAGCCCAAGGCAGCATGTATGATTTTCTTTCTCCTGATCCTCTTAACAATCCTGTGAAATAGGTTACGCTGAGAAATACAACGTGACTAGAAAGGATTGAAACATTCAGAACTGGGTCAATGGGAACAGGGTTAATAAATCCAAAAAGGAATTAATTAGCTCTTTCAACTAATTCCCCAAAGAGACCCAGTCATGGACAGAATTAAGCTAATTCATTGGGCCATGTGTGGGAAGACTCGGTGTTTGACATATCTAATCCTTCCCCTCCCCTCCCCAAATGAGATTTAGAGAAAGAGTGACTCTAAATGTAAGACATTCAATTACAGAAGTCACTGATGAGGCTCTGCCATACACAACCTGGGAACATTTCCTAACTCTCATTGACTGCATGCAAACCTCAACTCTTGTGGTATGCCTGATGAACATGGAAAAGGGAAGTGTGTAACTCTGAAAGTATTCTCTCAGTCAGGACTCATAGGATACTAGGTACTTCCTGGAGAAAGTGAGTGGGGGATCAATATTTTCAACATTATGGTTTTGGATCCAATTAGTGTGTGTGTGTGATGCTATTGTTTTATGAAATTTAACTGGGGCAGTTGGATTGAGGGGGCAGAATTTAAATCTAAGTTTCTTTATTCAAATTCCCTTCTTACTATATTATATTTCCTCTCTTTGATATGGTTATTGGCTTAAATATTTTGACTGGCATTTTTTAAAGGTCGCTGATTTCTATTTCAAAAAGGCATTTTTCTCTTCTGCACAGAGGTGCATCATTGAAAAAATAATATGACATTTGAGCTGCAGGCTTATGTAATTTGGGACAACATTTCAAGGGCTACAAATGTATTTATTTATTAAATTTATATGTCACCCATCTGGCTATCAGCTCTCTCTCTCTCTCTCTCTCTCTCTCTCTCTCTCTCTCTCTCTCTCTCTTGTATATATATACATGTATATATATACATGTATATACACACACACACACACACACACACACACACACACACAGAGAGAGAGATTCTGCTCATTGTATACAGTTAAAAACACAAAATCCCATTTGTCCCACTATCAGGGGAAAGTGATCTTAGAAGTAATAAAAGGAACAGGGAGTATGGCTAGAAGGCTGTGAATCAGAAGAACTGAAAGTTCTCCCTTCCATAACCACCTCAGACAATGTAATCATACACTGAAAGGAGGGAGAAAAGATCCAGTAGAATGAAATTGTGATAAAACTTGTTTATTATACATGCATGAAAAATCTTGCGCATTGCTGTTTTACCAACAAATATTTCTGAAGGAACTTCAAAATTGCTCTGTTATCATGTCTTCCAAGCAGGCAGTGCATAATAGCGCATATTGCTATTAATGGGCTCTTGTTCTAAAATGAATAGCGCAGTAAATAATGCTTGATGAGCTGGGAAAACACAAAACAAATGGAAGGGGAACCATTTGTGATCAACTTTAGATTCCCTAGTTATAAACTTTTATTATAGTTATGATTATAAGAATTCCATGGTTTTTTTTAAAAAAAATAGTTTTTATTAAAAGTTTTTACATAGATAAGTACATTCAAAGAAAAAGTATACTAAATGTGAAAGACAAAAAAGAAAATAAAAGAACAGAAAACATGGAAAGAAATGGCAGTTATGCAATTCTAATCAAACCTCTCTCTTGAAGGTTACATCATAATTCCTTTCTTTCTATAGCCCATTCTTTCTAATCATCAAAATCATAAGTTACAATATCATTTTCTTTTCATGCAGAAACTCTGTAAGGAGTCAGTCTAATCAAAGAAGTCAGTTTGGCCATCTAGTAAGTTCTGTCAATTTCACCAACCATTCCCCCATGGTGGGTAGTGCCAAAACTTTCCATTTTTGTGCGTATAATATATCACTGCAGTTATCATAAATCAAAATAATCTTCCATGACTCTTTTCTAACTATGTACTGAAAGCAATTGTTCTGGCTTCAATAGAAAATAACCTTTAAAATCAATGTGTGTATTTGAATCCAGACTTTTAAAGCTTTTTCACATGTCCACCAAGCATGATAGAATGTCCCTTCATGTTATACACATTTCCCTTTGTACACTCCAGATAATTTCACTGGCCTCATGTATCAACAATACATCATTTTATAAAAATCCTCTTTAAGATACTATAATGTAAATTTCAACTTTTTTGACCTCCTAACATACCAGAGTCCTTTAATTTTTCCATTAATGTTTCTACTCTAACAGATCCTCCAAAACTAAAACCAGGTCATCAGCAAAGGCTTTTAACTTGTAAGTTTCTTTTTAAAACTTTACTCCCCCAGTTCTCTCATCTTGTTTGTCTCTTTTCAGTACCTCAAGTACTAAAATAAACAAGAGAGGAGACAGTGAACATCCTGGTCTTGTTCCTTTTGTAATCTCTCAAAAGTTTTCCTTAATTCTCCATTAAGAATTATTTGTTTTTTTCTGTGAGGTATTAATCGATTTTATCCATTTAATAAAATTATCTCCAAAGTTCATATCTTCCAGATCCCTAAACAAGAAAATCCAATTCAAATTATCAAAGGTCTTCTCTGAATCTAAGAAGATCAATGCCTGCTTTTCATTGTGCTGCTCCAAATACTGTAGGATATCTAACACAGGGATCTTCAAACCTGGCTCTTTTATGACTTGTGGACTTCAACTACCAGAATTCCTCAGCCAGTGTGCCTGAGTGAGGAATTCTGGGAGTTGAAGTCCACAAGTCATAAAAGGGCCAAGTTTGAAGACCCCTGATCTAATACATTTCTAATACTATCTAGTAACTGTCTTTTAGGTAGAAAATCTATGTATGATGTGTAGGATCCAGAATTGTGTCTTCTTTTTTGATTACAATTTAAAATTAGATCACATTGCTAGTTTACATAAAATATGAGCAATGATCTTAACATAAAAGAAAATGATGACAATAATGGTACTGACAAGGATAACATTGACATAAGATATCAGTGAAGTGGATGAACTTGCCTCCTAAAAGAGTAAAAAGAAACTCTGATTTAGGCATATATGTTGTGATTTGAAGAATACCTGCGAATAAGCATTCACATTTTGAAAGTACAGTTCATTGAGCCTTAACCGATGAATCTGATACAAGAGGAGAGTTTAGGAACACAACAGCAAATGGAAATGACTGGAAATTTCCTGCTCAAAGGGAAGTGGGGGGAGAGAGCACAAGGCTGATTTTACCCTCAGTCCTTTTTTAAATTGTATTGAAATTTTTCCCCTTGATCTTTCTCATATTTTCATTCCCCCTCAAATGCATTGATAGTTGGAGCACACAACATCCTCCATGACTGCAAGCTCAGAAGTGCAACTCAGGCTAGGTGGTCTCCAGTTCTATCCACAAATTTGGAAGAAAGTCCAAAGTTATGTGTAGAACACTGTTGGGCCAGTCAATTAGAATCCTAGATCCTTCTCCTTTTAACCCTGGCTACAGTGATGAATGTCACTGCTCAATTGAAAATCCATGTTCACAAGATGCTTCTCCCTGTTCAGAAAGAAGAGTTGGCAGAGTTAGAAAGGATGGCTTTTGTTATGTCCCGAGCCTTGCAAACGGCTCTGGCGTTTGCAGGCAGTCCCGGGCAGGTGCAAAGCTGCCCGGGACCAGACAGGCTGTCGCCAGCGCCGTGCGCATGCGCGGGTGCTGGCGCGGGAAAAGTATCACATTTACCCGGGAAGCGTCTATATAAGAAGCTGGGAGGTTTTGGGAGCTGCTGAAGCCATCTACTTGTAAGCTGAACGCTGAATAAAGGAAACTGAGAACTTCAACTGCTTCTCGTGTCTGCTTCCCGCCAAGGACTCAACACTGGCGACGAAGGTGGGATGCCTTACACCGCCTGGAAAGGAAGAAGTGTAAGCTTACCCAAGTGAGTCCTGAGCGGCGGAACGGCGTCGACTCGGCAGCTACCCGCCAATCCAGTGCGCATTCGGGGGTAGGCTGGCTGATAGACCCGTCTCCTGAAGATGGCAAAAATCGGAAGGCTTTCGGAATTCGACGTCTCACATCCAGAGCGGTGGGAGTCATACGTAGCCAGGGTGGAGAACTACTTCAAGGCAAACCAAGTGAGGGAAGAGAGCTTGAAGGCTGCCACCCTGCTTTGTGTTTGCGGTCAAGACGCCTTCGACATCGCAGAAAACCTTGCAGCACCTGTTCCAGTAGAGTCTGTCAGCTACGCAGATCTGAAGAAGCTACTGAAGGAGCACTTCCACCCCAAGATGTCCATCATCGCATGGCGCCACACCTTCGAGCAGAGGGATCAACGGCCCGGTGAGTCGGCCAAAGAATTCATCGCCGCATTACGGAAGGCCGCCAAGCACTGCGAGTTCAAAGACCTCGAAGAACGACTGAGGGACCGATTCGTGTGCGGGTTAAGGCATCGAGATCTACAACAAAGACTTTTCGCTAAAGAAGAATTGTCCTACCAAGATGCCTTAAGGGAAGTCACCGCAGAAGAAGCAGCAGGCGGCGCTGTCAAGAACATGCGGCCGATCAGAAACAGTCCAGAGGTTGCATCCGTGCACCAGGAAGACGCCCAAAGAAACTCCGAGGAGGATCCGGACGAGGAAGTCGACCGTCTCCACCCCACGACGGAAGAAAAACAGAAGGGAAGCTCTTCAGCTCCGCTCAAGTGCATCGGCTGTGGAGGTCGCCACAGGAGAACCGACTGCAAGTTCCGCTCCGCTACCTGCCGGGCATGCGGCAAACAAGGACACATTGCAGCTGTGTGTCTGGGCCGACGAAAGGTACAACCTCAGGAAGAACTGTGCCTGAAAGGTACCAGATTCCCCAGCCAGAATAGGGTAGGTTTTTGCGCTTCGCGAAGAAGCATCTTAGGACAGGCACACACAAGCCCATTAAGAAAAAGCTGTCACTCAAGGTGAAGCTACAAGGGGTTCCATTATCTATGGAACTAGACACAGGGTCTGCCTTTTCAATTATCTCCTTGCATACATTTAGGAAGATTTGTTCCGGTAGTGGAACTCAGGCCAAGTTAAGGCCTTCTGACATTGTGTTAACAGATTTTCAAAATTCAAGAGTGTGTGTTAAGGGGGAGGCCACCCTTAACGTGCAATACAAGAGTTTTGAAGGTCCACTAGACTTATTAGTAGTAGGGGGTGAACGAACGAGTCTCATAGGACTCGATTGGTTTGAGGCCCTGGGGATACACGTCACAGGACTCAACAGTTTACAAACACTCGACCTACAGGAAGTCTGCAAAGAATTTGCAGATGTTTTCAGCCCCCAGCTGGGCACATTCAAAGGACCCCCTGTGTCCTTAAAGCTAGACCCCACTGTCACTCCCATTAGAATTAAAGCAAGAAGGGTCCCTTTTGCTTTAAAGAGTAATTGACACTGAGTTAGACAAACTGATTCAACAGGGAATCCTAGAACCTGTTGATTCCAGTCCTTGGGAGACCCCCATTGTCACGCCTCTAAAGGCAAATGGGGACATTCGCATTTGTGCTGATTACAAATGCACTCTTAATAAGGCATTGCAGCAACATGCCTATCCTGTTCCTGTGGTCAGTCATATTCTTGCCTCCCTCAAGGGGGGGCGCGTTTTTGCAAAGCTTGACCTAGCTCAAGCGTATCAACAGCTGCCTGTTGATGATGATGCTGCTATAGCTCAGACTATTGTGACCCACAGGGGAGCCTTTAAGGTAAAAAGGCTGCAGTTTGGAGTGAATGTCGCTCCTGGGATTTTCCAAAGCGTAATGGAAAACACACTACGGGGTATACCAGGGGTTTGCCCCTACTTTGATGATGTCTTAATTGCAGGAGACTCCACACACATTCTAGCTGAAAGGCTAAGGGCTGTTCTGTTAAGATTCAGGAAGTCAGGCCTCAAGCTCAAAAAAGACAAATGCAAGATTGGGGTGCCTTCTACTGAATTTCTGGGGTTCAAAATTGATGCTGCTGGGATTCA
This sequence comes from Crotalus tigris, assembly GCF_016545835.1. NCBI lineage: Eukaryota > Metazoa > Chordata > Lepidosauria > Squamata > Viperidae > Crotalus > Crotalus tigris. The sequence continues at coordinate 399,288 of NW_024097731.1, forward strand.
CCCTGCTGAATCCAAACTAACAGCTATTTTAGAAGCACCTAGGCCAAAGTCCAAGGCCGAACTTCAGGCCTTCCTGGGCCTCCTGAATTTCTACAATTCCTTTCTTCCACATAAAGCTAGTGTAGCTGAGCCTCTTCACAGGCTACTAGACAAACAAGCAGTGTGGCAGTGGTCACATACACATGAGGCTTGCTTTAACAAAGTCAAGGCCTTGCTCATTTCTAACAGTGTACTTGCACATTTCAACGAATCTCTTCCTGTGTGCATCGCATGTGATGCGTCCCCTTACGGGGTAGGAGCTGTCCTGAGCCACCTCAGGTCTGATGGAACTCAGGTTCCTGTTGCATATTACTCCAGAACATTGTCTTCTGCTGAGCGCAACTACGCTCAGATAGACAGGGAGGCTCTGGCTGTTGTTGCTGGAATTAAAAAATTCCACGATTTTCTATATGGCAGGCATTTCACGGTCTTTACTGACCATAAGCCTCTGCTGGGACTGTTTACCACACGTAAGCAGACTCCCCAAATCATTTCCCCTAGAATGCTTAGGTGGTCTATTTTTCTGTCTGCATATGATTTTTCTTTACTCCACAAGCCTGGGAAAGAAATGGGCCATGCTGATGGCCTCAGTAGATTGCCTCTGCCAGTAGTAGAAGCTGACCCTGCGCCAGCTGTCAACATTCTATCAATCCAAGCCTTGCCCGAGCTCCCTCTTTGTGCCAGGGATGTTGCCGCTGAAACAGGTACAGATCACACACTTTCACGTGTCCGTTCCTGGGTTTTGTCCGGTTGGCCTGAGCACTGCCCTAGTCCTGAGTTTCAGAGTTTCTGGTCCAAAAGAAACGAGTTGTCCCTTTCTCAGGGTTGTCTGCTTTGGGGAAACAGAGTTGTCATTCCCACCTCAATGAGGACTAGGGTCTTAGAATCCCTCCACGAGGGTCATCCTGGCATTGTTCGTATGAAGGCTCTTGCACGCAGCCACTTGTGGTGGCCTGTTTTAGATAAGGATATTGAGGCTAAGGTGCATGCATGCCACCTGTGCCAACGATCTCGCCCAGAGATGCTCCAAGCTCCCGTGCATAAATGGGAGGAAACGCAGTCCCCATGGTCTAGGGTGCACATTGACTACGCTGGGCCCTTTCAGGGCCAGTTCTTCTTGGTCCTTGTTGACAGCCATTCAAAATGGCTTGAGGTTGTACCTGTCTCTTCCACCACCACTGCAAAGACTATTCAGGTACTGAGGGGGATTTTTGCTGCACACGGGCTTCCAGATGTCATCGTGTCTGACAACGGCCCTCAATTCACTTCCTCCGAATTCCAAGCTTTCTTACAGGCTAACATGATTCGTCATGCCACGTCTGCACCCTTCCACCCGTCCACCAACGGTATGGCTGAACGTATGGTGCGCATCACAAAGGACGCCTTTGAAAAGACTCACCTACGGGGACTGGCATCACAGGTTGGCTGACTTTCTCCTTTCTTATCGCACCACACCGTCCACTTCTACAGGGAGAAGCCCAGCTGAACTTCGGGGGGGCGTCAACTTACTACTAAACTTGACCGGTTGCATCCGGACAGACTGCCTTCATCTACCTCACATCCTAGGGCACCTAGACAACTACTTGTGGGTGCCCCGGTTTGGGCTCGCAATTACGGGCCTGGTCATACTGGGTCCCCGCTTCTATTTCCAGGGTCACAGGTCCTCTCTCCTACGAGGTTGCCCTGGACAACGGGTCGTGTCCTGCGTCGGCACATCGACCCAACTCCGCCCTAGGCGGGACTTTTCTGCTGAGACTCCTGGGTCTTTTCCAGGGGGGGAGGGGGACCCTTTGGAGCAAAGGGAAGGGCACGAGCTGCTGCCCATCTCCACTGATGGAGCCACAAACGGCCCATCCCAGGGTTCCGCGAGAGCTCCGAACAAGAATTCTATGAGCCTACCTAACTACCAGGCATCCACGCCTACTCCAGCCAGGGAGTCACCCCGGGGGCATACTCACTTTCCACACACATCACACAGCACTCCAGTCACGGAGAATACCCGGGGGCATCCCAACAAATCAGTCCCCGCAAGAGAGCTGGCACACAATTCCCAAGGTTGGCCTGACCTTACCCCAAATTCTACAGGGGGTCAAACATACAGGGAGGTGGTCGAGGAACCAAGTCCCGACTACAACACCTCTAGCCCAACTCAGGGAGTAACTGAGTTTTGGGAAAGTACAGGAACCCACACAAGCCCGGACACAGAACGGGGTTCAGGGAATGGTCAGCCTCCTGACAGGTCTTGGATGGACCTAGGAGGTTCAACAGAGACGCCCAGCAGTGGCTATCACTTCAAGGGGCCTAAGGGTCTACAGCTAGGCAGGTCAACCAGGTCACAAAGTGACAGAAGCCCTGGCCTGACGAGCCCGGTGGGCAAGCAAGCAGGCCAGGCATGGGGGCACAGTCCTTGGAAGGCACCAAGGCAAAATAAGGAGAACAGGCTCACATCTCCCTCCAGTCAGGGAACCCATGCTAGTAACCCAGAGCTGAGAAGGTCACAGAGAGCAAAGAAGTCTCCTAAATACTTAGAGGATTACATAACATTGATGGCTAAACAAAAGCCAGGTAACGATAGGAGCACTGAGAAGCAGAACACTGCATAAAATAAATGATTATATGTTGGTAGTAGTTTTATCCCGGTGGAAAGGGGTGTTATGTCCCGAGCCTTGCAAACGGCTCGGGCGTTTGCAGGCAGTCCCGGGCAGGTGCAAAGCTGCCCGGGACCAGACAGGCTGTTGCCAGTGCCGTGCGCATGCGCGGGTGCTGGCGCGGGAAAAGTATCACATTTACCCGGGAAGCGTCTATATAAGAAGCTGGGAGGTTTTGGGAGCTGCTGAAGCCATCTACTTGGAAGCTGAATGCTGAATAAAGGAAACTGAGAACTTCAACTGCTTCTCGTGTCTGCTTCCCGCCAAGGACTCAACAGCTTTAATCTGTAAACTATTTACTGTGAGCAATAGGGACAAATTCCTCTCTATGATATTTCTTATGGATTCTGCCTCCTCATTAGCTGACAACATCTGCTTCTTATAATTAGTTCAACAGGTAATTCCGGCTCCTTACATCTGTACTTACAATCAACATAGAAATTTCCGAAGCTCACGTAGCAGCTCCTTCCTTAATTTTTGCCTGCTCTGAAGCCTGCTTCACTTGAATAGGTTGAGAAAACTTGTCTGCATCTTCTGGAAACATATGCGAACACCACCCTTTTTATTTTTCTCATAAGAAGAAAAAAATCCTGGATTCTGTTATTTGGGCTGAGCAGACAGCAAGTAGAATCAAATATTGCCCGCTGGTGAAGAGATAATTGAACAGGGATCCTTAAGATTTCCAACCAGAGCCAGATTGGGTTAGGCCAAAACATTGTGTTGTTCACCACCTGCACAATGGTGCTGAGAGAAGTAGGAAGGTAGCAGAAGGCAGGAAGAGAGAAGACCAGCTGGCCCTGCTGGGGAGGCATTTTTAGTAGTTTCTTTGGAGTGGAAGGGTGTGAGGGCTGGGGTCAATTCCTGCCAAGGCTGTTCTAAGCAGGAGGGATACATAATTATACTGTCTCGCTCAGACATTAGTGTCAAGACTCATTAGGAACTCTATCCACTCAGCAGGAGCGGTAATAGGTACATATACTCTCTCTCTCTCTCTCTCTCTCTCTCTCTCTCTCTCTCTCTCTCTCTCTCTCTCTCTCTAACACACACACACACACACACACACACACACACACACACACACACACACAGACTTATGCAGAAAGCCAGCCAAAGTCTATAGACGGCAGAGCAGTTTTTAGATGGGAGTTAGTGGAGGGAGCAATTGTGAAACTCCCATCTGGATAATTAGAGCCAGCAGGGAATTGGATTGGCTAAGGAAGGCCTTTCATTTCTCTTCTTGTTGTTTTAGCAGGACTGGCATGTGCTGCTCTATTCTGGGGGTGAGGTGATGCGCCTGTGTCATCATTCACAATGAGAAATGATCACCAATTTGCAGTGATGCTCCTAGGGTGAGCTGAGCAGGCCGAGTCTGATTATTGTGTTTATTAGGGCCTTGTTAGACAGACAAGCTTGTTTGCTGGAGGCTGTTGGCTGGGGGAGAGGGTGGGTTTTCTGGGGGGGGGGGCAGATTGCAAACGAGGAACTGGGGTAGCTAGGTAGTTTATTAGTGGCAGAGACAGAGAACATTATATGCTTCCTAGGTAGGTGTCCCTTTCTTACTTGCAGAACACAGCAAATGTACTAGAAGGATTATCCAGTGTGTAAAACATGATAGACAATTAGTTTCCCTTAAAGAAAATTGACATTGTTTATTCTAGTGGAGTCCAGTGTTCAGTAAACAGAAGCAAAACATTTTAGTCTGGCACAGTGTTTATTGTTTATTATGTTAGTTTAGAAGATGCCTTATATCTCCTACTGAAAATATAGGGATTAAAAATTCAAAAGCTACCATGGTCTCTACTAGGCCTTTGATACCGGGCTGCAAAAATCCAGGGAGTTACTTCATGAGAGCAATCAGATCTTTTGTGTATGCCTTTGCTCTCCCCTAATATTTGTTCAGATTTTTGTTAGCCAAGTCAAATGACCTCTTGTTTTTGTTTGGCTTTGTCTGTCGTTCTTAGCTTTATTTTGAGCATCCAGGATGACAGGTAAAATCTAATCAAAGGCAGAAGAATTTGTTCCAATATTCTTAGAATCTTCTAAATGTTATATACAGTAGACATAGTTATTATGATTTAATAGGATGTACTACTACCTACTTTCCTCTTGATTATGACTGCATGTTGTACTACTCTCCTACTTTACCATACTACGACTCTATTTCAATTGTCAGTATTTACATTCCCTCCTAGATGCTTGCCAAAACATTCATATTCTAGAAAACATGATCTATTTGAGTGGATTTCTAAAATGAATTAACTTCTTTGGTTAATTAATTTTGATCAGTTAAAGAGGTGCTAGCAAATTAATTGGGTGCCAGATTTTAATTTGTTTTAAAAATTATATGTAATATTTTGCAGATGACTTGGTTGTTACTTTGTCTCAACCTGTTTCTTCGGTGGTGAAATTATTACAATTGATTCAACAATATGGACGTGTTTCTGGCTTTAAAATTAATAATAATAAGACCAAAATATTAGCTAAAAACATGACTAATGGTGATAAACAGGCTCTAGTTAACTTAACAGACTTTGAAATTGTTGATAAGGTAAAATATTTGGGGGTTACATTATCTGCTTCTAATGTAAAATTGTATAAAAATAATTATGAAAAGCTGTGGATGGAGGTACAGAAGGATTTAAAAAACTGGAATAATTTACAGTTATCCCTTATGGGCAGAATTGCAGTTATTAAAATGAATGTCCTGCCAAAGTTTATTTTTTTGTTTCAAATGTTACCTATCTTAAAGAACGAACGTAATTTAGATGAATGGCAAAAAGGTATTAATAAATTTGTTTGGGCAGGGAAAAAACCAAGGGTGAAACTTAAAATAATGCAAGATTTTCGTGAGAGAGGTGGACTCAAGGTACCAAATATGAAATTGTATTATGATGCTGTAGTATTGACATTGATTAGCGATTGGGTGAATTTAACAAATACAGAAATACTTCATTTGGAAGGCTGGGACCTATTTTTTGGATGGCATGCCTATTTAATATTTAATAAAAAAGTGGATTGGGTTTTTAAGTCTCATATTATAAGAAACTCTTTGCTAAGAGTGTGGAGAAAGTATTATAAAAGTGACTTCAAAATACCATTATGGGCTATACCTCGGCATGCCATAGAAGGTATAAGGAAAGGGGTAAATATGGACAAGGTCTCTTACGTACAGTTATTAAGATGGGATGGCCAAGACTGGCAGTTAAAATCTTTGGAAGAATTAACACATGAAAACTTAACTTATTCATGGTTCCAATATAGACAAATAGTGGATAGATGGAAGATGGATTGTAAAATGGGCTGGCTTAGAGAAGATGGAATTTTTTTAAAACAAGTAAGAGATCAAAGGCCAACCCATATTAAGAGAGTTTATGGGGTTTTAGTGGAATTAGATTCAGAACTTGAACTAGTTAAAGATTGTATGATTAAATGGGTACAGAATATTGGTGAAACGATTTCAATGGATACTTGGGAACTTATTTGGATAAGAAATGTTAAATTCACACAAGCGCAAAATTTAAGAGAGAATTTTTATAAGATGTTTTATAGATGGCACCTTGACCCAAAGAAAATGTCCATTATGTACCCTAATCTACAGCCGAAATGCTGGAGATGTGGATATTTGGATGCTACCTATTACCATATTTGGTGGACGTCTAAGCATATAAAAGCTTTTTGGATTAAGATATGGTGGAATATTCAAAGAATTTTTAAAAGAAGGGTAAAATTTACTCCGCAATTATTTTTACTAGGTATTGTTATTGACTGTTATGCTAAGGAGGTTATATTGATGTTAAATTTGATTACAGCCGCTAGGTTGTTAATAGGACAATATTGGAAGAAGGAATCTTTGCATACTTTACAAGAATGGTTTCATAAAGTTTCGTATTTGGCAGAAATGGCAAAGATTTCGGCTTTCTTAAAGGAGCAATCTCAAGAAAAATTTTTTGCGGTATGGGAAAAAGGGATAAATTTTATACAACATAATTTGGATATGGAAAAATATTATTTAGCCTTTTTATAATTTGTAATGATTGTTTTTTCTTTCTTTTTTTCTTCTTTTTCTTTTTTATATATATACATTTTTAATGTATTATTATTCATATATTTTTTTTTTTTATATATATATATGCTTTATTTTTCGTCTACTTTATTCTTTCTTCTTTCTCTCTCTCTCTTCTCTTTTTATTTTTTATTTTTTTTTCTTTTTTAGTATATATTATTCATTTTAAAGTTTATGTTATGTATATTATTTCTATATATATTATTACTGTGATTTTTATTATTATTATTAATTATTTTATAAATTGCAAATGTTATTTTTAAAATATTGTTAAATAATCCTATATTCAGTTCTGGGAAGTCGGGGGGGGGGTGGGGTGGTTGGGGAGGGGGGGGTGGATTTTTATTTGTAAAACTTTTGAAAAATTTCAATAAAAAAAAAAAAAAAAAAAATTATATGTAATATGAAGTAATTATAAAAAGTGGCAAATGTCATCTTAAAAGAGATAGATCCTCCTGTGTAAGAGAAAAGAGGAAGGCACCTTCCATTTTGTGAGGAAAAAAAATGGTGTACATAAAAGCAAAGTACCCTTTTTTTCTACAATGGCGTGAACAACCTCTGCCCCTCCTGATGTTATTGGATTGCAACTCAATCTTGTCAGGGAATAGCTATTGACCTAGAATGAGTTCCAGTCACCAACACATATAGATTGGATCCTAGAGTACTATACTTGCAGATGATCTATCTGAACTTCTGTCAATTATCCTTGTGAAATCCTGGAAATGACTAGAAGAAGAAAAGTTGCATTTATCTTCAAAAAAGAATGGGAAAAAGAAAGAAGGACCCAGGGAATTGGGAACAAATAAGTCAGACTTCAATTCTTGATAAGTTTTGAGCAGATTATAAAACAATTGATCAGTAAGTAATGCAAAGATTGCTAGAAGTCAGGATGGATTTCTCAAGAACATGGCTTCTCGGGCTAAGCTAATTTCCTTGTGTAAGTAGGTAACTCTTAATACATTGTGTTATGGGAATGTGCTAGACATTATTGCCTTGGCTTCAGCAAAGCTTCTGCCAAAGTACTCCATGCATTCTAATGGGGTTAGTTGCTTAAATATGAACTGAAAGCCACACAGGTTGGTGAATCCACAGCTTACTTAGAACCATATCATTAATCGTTCTGCACTAAACTGAAGAAAGGTACCTGTGGGTATCAAAGGGTTTTGTCTTAGCTTGCTTAAGTATTTTCATTAATGTCTAGGCTGAAGAGAAGGAAGGAAGGTTCATAAAATTTTGCACTCAATAGAAAAATTGGATGGAACAATAATGCTCTAGAAGGCAGAAATTAAAGTTAAAATGATCCTACTGCATTGATCAAAGGATTAGATATGATGATCTAAATGGCCTATTCTGATTTGATGATCTTAAAGAGCTTATCTAATGTATTTTAGGACCAAAATTTTGGTATATCAGCCTACTGAAAAAAAAAGAATATATATCAATGTTCTCTTTTAGGATAAGCAACATTGTGCACAGTGCAGAAAAGAAGTAATAATAAACAATAGGAATTAAGGGCAGCAAATAAGATAAAAGAAAGGAAAAGTAAATCTAATATAAGTCAGTGCCTTCTACTATAGCTTTCCATATCCTTTTGTACTTGCTTCCAGTACTTATATTGCTTTTGGTTCTGTGCATTACTTACCTCTTTCATAGGTCAGAGAAAAGGCAGGAGCAGAGAAGGTCAGCCAAATTACTTGTGAGGAGAAAGCCTCACCCTTCTTGATGGGTTGCAGAAGCTGGCTATTTAGCAAGCAGAGAGAGAGAGGGAAGTGATGCTGGGAACAATGTGTTCATTTCCTAGCTGTGTGTTTGCTGGTCATTGTGATTCCTGCCTTGTTTTGGATTGTCATCATGCTTTGACTTGGATCATGCTTTGTGAACTCTGGACTTTTCTTGCTTTGTGAACCCTCTCATATTGTGGATTTAATTTTGCCTGATGGGTATATTTTGATTGGGAAACTTTCAAGTGCCTTGTGGACTCATTGGCCATTGCTTTGTGGACTAATGTTGATCTGCTTGTAGTTGGACTTAATTGGGACAGTTCTGGGTTTTGGGTGAAGAGTGTTGCAGGGGAATATTAAACCCACTAAACCACAGTTATGTGTGTTAGTGTGTGTGAGAGAGAGGAATTCCATCCTGACTGGCTCAAGATTGACTCAGCCTTCTATCCTTCCGAGGTTGGTCAAATAAGGACCCAAATTGTTGGGGGAAATATGCTGACTCTGTAAACCGCTTAGAGAGGATTGTAAAGCACTATGAAGTAGTATATAAGTCTTCATGCTATTGCTATTTTTACCACTGCTTGCAAGTCTTAAGATTTCTCATTTACTTCTCTAATTTTGTATAGGATATGCTTACTTTACCATTATTCATTTTTTTTGCCCTGTCAAATGTAAATATTATGCTTCTAGTAGCATCATATAGTCTAACATTTATTTTAAAATATTTGGGTTCTCAGCTGACAGCATGGCATTCATTTCCATACAACTGTACATTCAACTGCTACAGTAAATGCACATTCATATCTTTAAGCAACATAGCAACATAACGTCTGCACAAGTCTTCCTTATAAATATATCTATTCATACATTAAACAATCAAAGGAACATAACACATTCTTGTCTTTCTATGCTGAGTCTTGAATAATTCACTAAACATTCCATTCATTTTTACACATGCTTTAATTTATCATGTATTGCTCTTAATGTGCATTCAGGAATCAAACTTGAATTTTGCACACAGCATTTCATAATTCAATCCTAGCTCCAAAAGATAAGATGAAGAAACCTAGAATTTTATACCTAGAATAAGTGATGGTTTTAAGTAGTGCATGCTCATGAGAGCATATATTCTATTGTGGCTGCCTCCATTTACTGTATAAAGTTTTTTTGCATTAGCTGAGTTAGGTCTATGAGGTTTATCACCAAATAAATCAATCCCAGAATAATAGATTTAGTCATACTACTATAGCCTGAATTATAACAGCCATGTCTCTATCACTTGCTCTTCCATCTAGACCCGGGTGTCAAATTCGCCATGTCACGTGATATGTCGCAATGTATTGCAACTTTTTTGCATTGTCAGAGCTGGGGTGGGCGTGGCCTCTGTATGATGCAACCGGCCCATGGGCCAGAGGTTTGACACCCCTGATTTAGACTGATGTTGAACCAGAGTCTCAAGTAAAACTTCAAGTCCCCCAGGCCTGCCCATCCATGTCTCAGTAACATGCATGAGGTTGATCCCTACAACTGTAATGGACTTAGGATGGAGACTGACCTGGCATTTAATAGCACTAGCAGCGGAC